>NW_024425786.1:28831907-29080902 GCF_017311325.1 Ursus maritimus
AAAAAAAAAAAAAAAAAAAAAAAAAGAGATAGATCTGAAAATAATTTGGATAATGGAAGAATCATGAACCTGCCAACAATGTTCTGGAAAAAAATAAGTTTTTCTAAAAATCTAGGTATGGCCAAGGAGAGAATACATGGCATTTCTTCCTGGAAGCAGCTTAATGATCAACTATTTTCATTTTTTAAAAATTTATTTATTTATTTAAGTAATCTCTACACCCAACGGGGGCTGAAACTCACAATTCCGAGATCACATGCTCTTCTGACGGAGAGCCAGCCAGGTGCCCTGATGGTCAACTCTAAAAAAGTCTACTTGGTGAGGCTGATTGAAAGGCAGTATAGCATTGTGGAAAGAGAAAAGACTCTGCTGTAGGACAGACATGGGTTCGATCCCTGGCTTTTTTCCATTTACAAGCTACGGGACCTTGAAAAAGTTACCTAACTTTCCTCTTCTGAAAATGTGGGTGACCTACTACCTCAATGCTTGTTCTCAAAGTTCAATGAATGTAAAATACCTCCCATTTCCCCGGCACAAAGGGGGCACTTGATAAATGGTAGCTAGCAATTTGAAAATTAAACCCTGAGTGAAAAGGTGAAGGTGACTGGATCCCTCCCTCGGGACCTGCAGAGGCGCCCCCAAAGGGAGTTGATGAGGGTGGGGGTGGTTTATGCCTCCTCACAGAGTATCCTCTGCACGGTCATCAGCCATGGTTGTAAGCACTGTGCCTACATTATCTCATTTCGAAACAGCTCTGTTAAGCGAATGTATTATTATCACCCACTTTTGATAGATAAGGAAACGGAGGCATTGAGAGAGGTTAGTAACTTGCCCGGTGTCCCATAAGCTAGCAAGTGGTGGAGCCACGATTTGAACACTGACATGTTACCTCTCCTGCACTCTTAACCACTGCAAGAAGCTACACTGGGAATGTGGTTCTGAACCAACCTTACCCTTGAAGTGGAACATACCAAAACGTAAAGAACTTGACAGAATCAATCAACCAAGTCCCAGGGTAAAAGATCATGACAAGAGATGACATAAATCTGAAAGCAGAAAAGCCACTTTTTATAAACAAGGTGATAAGAATATTGATAAACAGGATAAGATCAAAGACACAAAATAAAATCTGCTCACTGGATCATTATGAGAGTAAGAAATAAGTATAAAATTTTCAGTGCTTCAGGCCATCAAGATCTGATCAACTCCTATAAATAATATGACTAAATTATATTTATAATAGCTAATAAAAATTTGTAATAGAAATAAACTATCAGTTAAAACCTGAAGTTAGAAATATTAGGAAAACATCTGTCTAAAAGGAATAGATACAAGTCTACTATTTAATCCATGTAAATGAGCAATCTAACAAAAAATAAGATAACCTTTCCAGCAAAAGAGTTAAATACAAATACATTAATTAATACAATGAAATGTAAAAGGCTTAACATGCCTATACAGTGGTGAGTATTGATGACCGGGGTAGAAAATGGCCACATCTGCTGCCCAACTTTTGATAATGGGAAATGGTCTAAGGCCATCACAAGAGAACAAACAAGCTATCAGATAAAGGGAATTTCAAAAAGAAAATGGGAGTAATCAGTAAGGTTATAATACAATATTGAGTTTATGTGGTTCAAACACCACAATAAATACAAAACTGGTAGAAATGCAAGAGACAAATTTAATTGTAACTGAGAATGTCAACATACCCCTAGCAGGATGTGAAACAAATATAAGAACGAAATTAAGGGCCTGAACACGGCAAGAAGATTAAATAGCCCATGGGTGGAGAGAAGCACCCCCTTCTTAGACGTACAGAAATCTTTAATGAATCAGACTATATTCCTGATACAAAGATACAGTATACTGTAAAGGTAGAAATTCTTTATGTTACTGCATGGGCCAAGAAAAATAGGAATAAATAAAACAGAGTTCAAAGGTGGTTAATCGACTATATATAATTAAAAATACTCTTTTAAATAATTTCTTAAAAATGAGAAATAACCTCTTTAATAAAGCTCTAAATATATCAATAATGGATACGCTTAATGGATTTCTAGAAGAATAACGTTCTAAGTGCCTGTATTACAAAGAATAAAGAAACAAAAAGAAGAAAGTTCTCATCTAAAGACTTAAGAAAGGAATAAAAAAAACCCTACGAGGACAGAAGTATTGGCAGGAAAAAGAAAACAGAAGAGAAATGAAGCACTTGGTTTCCACTGTGTCATAATAAATCAAGAAATTGTATGGGTTAACTGGCGAATCTTTTTAGGCTGCTTCCTTTGTATGAAGAAGTAATCTCTATTTAAATATGTTTCAAATGACAGAAGAGAATGTAGCGTGTAATCCCATCCATTTTACGTCTAAATACGGATTTGATCCCTAAACCTGACAAGTGATTCGAAGGAAAACAAGAAGCACATCTTTTACTTATGAACATAAATATAAAACTTCTGAATAGAATTCCAATAGGATAAATAACTGCGTTAAAAGAGTATCTACCAGTATGAAAGTATCTAGGAATGCTGTTTAACCCGATGCCCAATAAAAGAAAAAGTGGTAAAATGTGATCTTGTCTCTCGTGGAATGTGATTAATAAAACCATGAGCCCATCTTAACATCAGTGTAGATGCACAAGCACCCTTTCCTCTGAAAACAGCAGCCAGGTAAGGATGACCTGTCACCTACTTCTATTTAATTTAACATAAGACTTGGGGGAAATGCTTGCGACACTATCCACAAAACAAACACACACAAAACAAAACTAATGGAAGTATCACTTTTGTTTTAGCAGTTGGCATGACTGTAAGCCTAAAATGATGTCAACACCAATCTCAAGGTATCAGAAGTAATAAATTAAGTGAGGCCAACTGCAGGACATAAAAAATACACAAAACATGAACTGTGACCCTACTTACTAGGGGTACGCACATCTGGAAAATACATTTTAAAATGAGACTGCATTCGAAATACAGTGTTATGATTCTAGACATTTCATTACTATTTTAATTTCCTCCAAAATAGTGAAGGGCAAAAATAAAAGTAAATTAGAAGTGAACTGGATGATCTGATAATGAAACACAGTGTAATTCTGACTGGAGCTACTCTATGATCCTGACTTGCAAATGAGTAAGGAAAGACGAAGTGGGAAGTCCCCAAAGCTGACTGCACGTAAAAAACTCAATAAAGAAAGTCCCCCAAATCCACAGGTTAAACCGGTATCAGGGAGGTCTTTCTTTTGGTACGACTCTAGTATAACTGTATAACTGACATACGACATGCTGTTAGCCTCAGGTGTACGACATACGGATTCGACAATTCTGCGTCACTCAATGCGCACCACGGGTAAGCGCAGTCCCCACTGTTCAGGGAGCTTTAGGTGGTCATTTCTAATTTGCCTCTGTAATGGACGTGAACCACCCCAGAGAAGGGGCCAAAGGAGTCAGCTGGCCAACCAGCTGAGCAATGTGATATGCACCTGGGGGGGGGGACTGCCCAAAATTTCACAAAGCGGAGTGGTAGTACTCCTTTCTTCTCAGTCTAGCCAGCTGAGAGCGAAAACACGACAAAAAGACAAACTAGAAAGAAACAGAAAGTTTTAGAGGATAATGGCTAATGGCAGGAAAAGTTACCGCTGTCAGGCCAACAGGGAGCATGACTGAGGTCCCCGAGTGCTTTAACAACACATTTCCCGACATGCACTCTGCTCTGCTCTTTCTGCAAAAGCTATTTTGCTACCCCGTTTCCGTGCATCTGCCCTGTCACCTCAGAAGTAAGCTTACTGATGGGGCGCCTCGGTGGCACAGAGGTTAAGCGTATGCCTTCGGCTCAGGGCATGACCTGGCGTTATGGGATCGAGCCCCACGTCAGGCTCCTCCGCTACGAGCCTGCTTCTTCCTCTCCCACTCCCCCTGCTCTTGTGTTCCCTCTCTCGCTGGCTGTCTCTATCTCTGTCGAATAAATAAATAAAATCTTTAAAAAAAAAAAAAAAGTAAGCTTACTGAGACCATTTCTATTTTTCCCTTAATATCTGCAGTTCCTAACCATTAAATCAGTTCAGAAAAACATATATACCCATTCACTCAAAATCTTGCATAGAGAGGAGCTCAAAGGCCCCAGTGAAAAGGCCTGTCTTGCAGTCAGCGAAGGGCTCTCGTCAAGAGGGAAACAATCAGTATGCTGACCAACCCATGCCCCTCAAAAATGTAGTTACTGTGTGACTGTAGCAGCCTTTCCATCTCCACAGCCTGCTGCCCCGAGACCTGGGTACGCCAGGGCGCTGCGGGCGGTGAGCCGTAGGAGCGGCCACGTGATCTAGCGCCTAGGGAACGGTAAACAAAGCATACTTACAGGAGACAGCATCTTCAATCTGGGTCACGTTAGCGAAGTGGGCAGTGTTCGGGATGCCCAAACACCTCATGCCATGAGCATGACGCCACTCCTGGGAGGAGAGAAAGAGAAGGACCATGTGAAATGGGAATAACTGCATACGGAGCACAAACTCCATTCAGTTCATAAACCCTAACCTGACCCTTTGAAAAAGACTCCGCCTAATGGTAGCATTCCTTCTGTGGCTCACGTTTGTAAACAGCTGGCCACGACTGATAAGAGGTGGTTATTTCAAAGCAGCACTGCATTGTTTTCCTCACTGGGCTGGTTTCTCAAACCAAGATCCAGATCCAATAATAGTCCAGACAAGACCTGTGTCAAGACCACAGAAAAACACCACAACTCTAATTAACCAGTGACCTCCCACGCAGCCCCCACCTCCAGCATGAGTAAGCATCACTGATGGCAGGTCACTTCTGTAAGTAAGGGGGAAGACTGCTCACAGGTATAAGCAAGGACGTGAAAGATAGCAGGGACAGACAACGAGTTTGGGCTAGGGGATGGCAAATGGCATGGGCTCTATCCTGCCCACAAATTCCAATGCATTTGGAGGTAGTACTGAGAAAAATTCAGAGATGACTCAAGGGCCCAACAGAAAAGACCCAGGATCAGTTAGTGATATGGATGTCTGAGGGAGGAAGGGAGAAGTTCATATACGTTCTCTACCCTTAGTCTAGCAAATCTTTTCCATTTGTAAAACTTCCTTCCAAGTACTAAGAATCAAAGGGGGAAACTCAACAAGGGTGAATCCACTTCCTGGATTACTACCCACATAATGCCTTGTCTCAAGAATGACTTAATAAATGTTACCCTTAGTTCCTATTTTTCAAAGAGGAAAAGGCCCATTTAAGACACAAAAGAGGAGGCAGTCAGTCCCTTCTTTGGTCCTGTGTACTAGCAGTGGGTAGAGAAGTGAGCAAGGATTCAGAGGATGGTCTAAGATGCTGGCAGAAAGATAAACGAGAGAAATGCATGAACAAGCAAGAGCAAAAGGAAATGAAGTTCAAATAGCAGAGTGCCAGAATGCCTCCAGAAACCATCTTAGGCATTATTCTAGGCTAGCACGGTGCCAAAGGTCAAATGCCATGTGCTTGACTTTAGATCCACTCCTTCTTGCTTCTTAAGCTCTGGACGCTAGTGCTCCTCTCTGAAAGCTGCGTGTTTCACGCTTCAATTTCCAGGAGAAATGGCTCTGAGTTCCTTACAGCAAAGTGCCGCTGGAATGCCTTGGGACCTCGGTAGGTGTAATTTCCACAAATCTCACAGTTATAGTTGATGTTTAGACCGTGAAGCTTATACAGCCAGTAGGGAATAGGCTAAAAGAAATCAGATAAGAAACAGTATTAGACTCGTGTCTGCATCTGCTTCCTGAACAGGCGATGGGAAGGAAGGTGGTAATGCTGGCACATACTTTGCCATCCCAGCCGAGGGGCAGGTTCTTGGGGTTGTAAATGATCTCATTCTCTTCATCTTCACTTTCACTCTCACTGATCTGCTCTTCCTCTTCTTCTTCTCGCTCCTCCCCGGTCCTTGCCTGCTTACGTTGTACATTTTCATGAGTGAGATGTCGCTGTTCCTGTCAGTTCCAGAGATGAAAAGGGAAGTCAGAGGAAAGTAGTGCAGAACAAGGGCAATTTTCTTTTTCTTTCTTTCTTTCTTTTTTTTGAGAGAGGGGGGTGGGGCGAGACAAGCAGGGAGGAGGGTCAGAGAGAGAGGGAGAAACAGACTCTCTGCTGAGCAGGGAGCCCAATGTGGGGCTCGATCCCAGGACTCTGAGAGGATGACCTGAGCCGAAGGCAGACGCTTAACCAACTGAGCCACCCAGGCGCCCCCAAGAAGGGCAATTTTCTACAACCCTTGCTGACCCCTCACTTCCAAGGATACGGTTTTCTTACTTGTACAACAAAGGGCAAATCTTGCCTTCATATCAAAACTCCTTATCAATAGGCTCTCCCTGATCCTGAAGGAAAAAGCCAAAGGTTTTAGGTCACTTGCCTAAGATACTCATCTGAGGCCACGGACTACTGCAGAACAACAGAGAACAAAGTCCTTTCTGTCTCTAAAAATACTTCCTTACCCAGTCCTTTATTCTCCTTCCTCACCAAGATTACAACCTTCTAACTTACCCTGAGTCTCTCCTCATTCCAGGCCAACTTCCATTTTTTCCCCAAATTTATGTACTTTTAAATAACCCCCATCTAATGGTACACTCTGTTTAAAAAATTTATTGTCTTTTTTTTTTTTTAAGATTTTTTTTGTTTATTTGACAGAGACAGCCAGCGAGAGAGGGAACACAGGCAAGGGGAGTGGAAGAGGAAGAAGCAGGCTCCTACCGGAGAAGGCTGACGTGGGGCTCGATCCCAGAACACCGGGATAAAGCCCTGAGCCAAAGGCAGACGCTTAACGACTGAGCCACCCAGGCGCCCCTGAGCCACTCAGGCGCCCCTGTCTTTCTTCTATTTAAAGAACAAAGTCCAAATCTCCAACATAACTCTCCAAATTATTCTCTGACCACTCCCTCCCTTATAAGGCACCCTCCACACACACTGGTTTTCTTCTCATTATTTCTTAGTATCCACTTTCTCTCCATGATGTTTTACCTTCACCCTTCTTGTTTCTTCTTCCTAGAACATTCTTTCTCCCTCTTTCTACTTAGAAGACTCAGTCTCAGTATGTCACAGCATGCATTTGACTGTGCCGTGGTCATTTATTTTCCCCAACCGCAAAGTGGCCTTTTCAAGGTCAAGAGGCATTTCATATTCACTATCGTATCCAAGGACTGAGCACAATGTCTGGAAACCAACAGGTATCAATAAATGGTGAGATAATAGTAAAAGTCTTATCAGTGCATAATAGGAGCAACTTCTGAAAACCATTCTGGCCGAATTCTAGAGAGTGGTGCCACCTCCTGGCAGGGAGGGCAAAGTGCTCTCAAAGAAGGGAGAAAGTAGAGGGTACATCTTAGGTCATGGGTACAAATTAGCCTCCCAATCACCTTCAGAGGACTAGCAACCCAGACTGCTGTCCATACTAGCACAGCCAAGTTCACTGTGGAAATTAACTAGTGCCCCCAGTGTCCAACATTCTAGCCAGCCCTTTCCTGAAAGCAGTTGGGAACCAAAAGGTGACTAGTTTTATAGCTATTATACGCATGGTCCTCACACAAAGGCAGAACAAAAACATCCATGCAACTGACAGAGACATGTAAACAAGCTATCTGAGCCAGAACCATCACTCAAAATGCCATCTGAGCATCTATAAAGGGAAAGGCTATGAGAGATGAGCACTGTACAAAGTAGACACTCTCTGAAAGGCTGATCTTCTGCAGGACTCCCAGAGACACTGGCCATCTTCTTTGGATGAGTGCTGCCCTTTCTTCTACCTTCTCTTCCCTGAAAGAGTGATTTCCCTTGTATTCCTCCCCCTTTCCTTCTGAGATAAGCATCCTGTCTGGTGAGGCCTTTCGCCACTCCCAACCCACCCTTCAGCTCCTTCTTGAAAGAATATTCAAGCAGCGGCTTGTAGCCAGCTTTGTACCACTAACATTCTAGTCCTAGCAAATTCGTTATCTTCTGAACGCTTACGTAATGTCTTTTCGTAATAAGTTATACCTGAAAAGCTGCTGTGAGTAGACTTTCTCCTAATGCCTTTTGAGTATATGCTTCCATCTTCTAGGTACATTTGGGGACTTCTAGGTATATTCTGGAACGCAAAGAAACTACACCATTCTGGATACCGCATTGAGAGGGGAGTCTATTCTCTCCGCTTGGCCTTGTGGAAATTGGGCAACCTTGAGAACATCACCTAACAGGCACCTATGAACAGAACGGGACCTCACTGAAGGGTCAAGTGCCTGAGAGAACCCTATGCNNNNCAGTTTAACGTCTACCCTTCCTCTTTCGCCCCTAAAAACAATCCCACGAGTTCACATTTCTCTGATTCCCATACCCTGCAGTATTTACTGCTCTAAGCAGAGTCCATACTTACCCCAAGAATCTCTACATATTCATAGATCTGGGCTTCTAGGAAGGCAATGTCTTTGTTCCTCTCAGTGTCTCTGGAAACAAGAAAACAAGCTGTATCACTCAAGGATTCTTTTACCCAATGCCTCATCCCCTGTGTCTGGGAACATTTATTCCAAGGGTGCATTAAAAACTACAAGCATGTGACAAATGTCTTGCTGTGAAAGCAAATGCTCTGTTCAGCTCAGGACTTGCTGACATAAGTATTAAGGTTATTTCTTGGAATGCATGCTTCCTTTCTGACCTCATTCTAGAAGACATAAAAACACATCAAGATACTTAAATATCCATCATTACAATCTACAAAGGAAATGTGGTATAGGAGACAAGCTCTGGGACAGGCAGACTTAGGCCCAAATCCTGACCTGCTACTTAGTAACTATGAATAGTGGGCACATTCCATAACTTTTCTGAGTCCTTATCTGCAAAAAATCAGGGTAACAACTACTTCTCAGAATTATAAAGGACATAAAAAAAAAAAAAACAAAAAAACCCTGTACAAACATGTGGCTCAAGAAGAGATTCAACTACAGGGATGAAAGTTACAGCATAGGGGGACGCCTGGGTGGCGCAGTCATTAAAGCGTCTGCCTTCGGCTCAGGGCGTGATCCCGGCGTACCGGGATCGAGTCCCACATCGGGCTCCTCCGCTATGAGCCTGCTTCTTCCTCTCCCACTCCCCCTGCTGTGTTCCCTCTCTCGCTGGCTGTCTCTCTGTCACATAAATAAATAAAATCTTTAAAAAAAAAAAAAAAGAAAGTTACAGCATAGGGAACATAGCCAATGGCACTAACACTGTTCTATGGTGACGGACAGTAGGTCTGCTCGTGATGTGCACAGCATAACGCACAGACTTGTCAAATCACTACACTGTACATCTCAAACTACTGTAATTAATGTAACACTATGTGTCAACTATACTTCAATTAAAAGAAGATTAAATTGTCACTAGTAAAAATAAACTTAGAAAAAAATTCTGGAACCTATTTAGCCTCCATAGCCTCCCAAGATACCAAAAAGTACCTTGAGCCGTCTCAACATTAGGCTTGACCTGCTCTCAATCACCGGAGCACAGACCGCCCTTGCTGTGTAACAGCGACGGCGCTCTCCACCGGATGCAGAGAAAAAGTGCCGACACTGGATCTCTCTGAATCAATAGTGGCGGTAAAACAGGTTGCTGTGGTAAAAATTCTGCATGGGAATAAAATCTTAAAACTGTCCACAGAAGTGCCACCCCAGCCACTTACCGCTTGGTGCCCTTTGACTTGGGATTTTTGGCAAACAGGGAGGTGTCAAGTGACTCCAGGGACTTTCCTTTGGTGCTGAAGAGCCTCTGGGCTCGCTCTTCTAGGGTCCTAAGGAGATAGGAGGGGTAAAGGGTTTCAGAGTTACTCTACCATACAGGTCTGCGTATTTGTGCAGTGTGGGATAATGGAAAGAATGGAATCAGAGTCAGTTATTGTGCAAACATACAGTAAAATGGGACAGTTCTGATAGAAAAAGCAGTCTCTTACCCACCACACTTCAATCCTAAAGCTAAGAGTGCAGATTTCAATCTGTCCAGACCCAGGGAGGCCAACTCCTATAAAAAAAAAGCCAAGTTACAATTTCATATAAATAGATTTGAGAAACAACAAATGCTTAAGCTTAGGTCTTTGCAGGCGGGTGTGTGGATGTTCTTGAAGCTATGAAAAAACCATATATTCCACAGCCAACACCTAGCACTAAGCTCAACCTCTCTAAAGGACTGACCCTGTGGTCAAGTTCGTATGTAATCAGACTGGTAGTGATTACCTCCACTATAGTTTAATATAGTTAGAATTACTTTACAGTTTCCAAAGTAGTTGGCTAAGTTTTTTTCTTTTAGCTTTACCTTTGCCTGTTCTTTGTAGATGTCTGGTTCTAGGAACTGGTGTCTTATCGTAATACATCCATGGCATTAGAAACAGGAGATTGAGAGGTTTCTCTGAGGAATGAACAGGCGAGACCAGTACAGTTGCTAAAGAAAACATACCTCCCAGGAGGAGAATGCAGAAAGGTCAAGATGGGCTCCAGCATGAGTCAGGGCACTGCTTGTCTCTTTCTGGCAAGAAGAACAGTAAGATCCAGGTTTAGAATGAAGACAAGGGAGCCATCTACCACCTATGTTACCAAGTGGTAGATGGCCTCTTATACGCATGCGTGACTATGAATCAAATTCCTGTTAAGAGCAGAGCCAAAGACAAGATGGTTCATTCTCTCTCTGAGAGTTCAGGAAAACTCAAGTTTATCACCAGGAGTAAAAATACATGATGGAGATTCTAGCACATAATCTTTTCAGTTTTGGGTCAGTAGGAACCACACAATAGTGGTGACACTAGTTGGCGAAAATGCTGGGCTCAGCCAATGGCACGGAGGCCCTGACAAATTTCATTCCAAAGTATGCATGGGAAGAAAACCAGACAGACGTGGCAGAGCTGGACACCTCACAGTCACAACCGATCCCGAGGGATCTGCACGTCCTCTCCCCAACCCCACTGGAGCTCACCGGCCATCCAGGAAAGGTACCATTCTCCCACTTCTTCTCAAATTCATTCTGAATCTTCCCAAAAAGTTCATTCTGATCTTGGAGGGGCTTCACTCGATCTGTGTAATCTTGAAGGTACTCAAGCAGCATCTCCAGGTATCTACAGAGGAACAATACAGAGAAAGCAGAGTTTGTATTTTTTATATATTGTTATGCCCTGTAAAATATAATTTCAGCGATACCAGTTTTTAAAAGTAATAATACTAATTTTTAGAATGAGCTTGCAACTGAATTTTTCCTGTCATCTTGATTCTGACCTTTCTGATCTCATTTCATCCTCATGACCTAATTTCAAATACTAAAATCTTAATTAACTCAAATAAAAGATTTTAGGTAAAAAGAAAATGAGAAAAATAGAGAAAGTCAGTAGTACAGATCACTAACCACAGGCATAAAAACACAAACAAAACTTTCCATCTATACATCAGAGCCAGGCACCTTACTTCACTCACAAGAGAAATGCTAATCTTTTTCTTGTTAAACGCCAAAGACACAGATCCCTGAGACTACCTTCTACAATGAGACAAATTTAAGAACACCATGGGCGTTAAGATCACAGATGTGCCAGAAGATGCACATTCTTCCAGAGCCAGAGTATTACAAAGGTTTAAAACTATGGCATTCAAAACCCCTATCCTCCAATAAACCTGGAAGTCACTTGTGTCCTTTCAGGCAATAAAATTTGTTAACTCTGCCATGAAATCTTTACATTAAATAACCTTCTAATCAAATCCAGGAGAGGCCTGGAAGCTAGCAATGCCTACCTCTTATATTCAGCATTCTTCCTTTCTTTAGGAATGTCAAATAACTGGTCAAAGATGGAGAGATATGTGATATAATCCAGCTTCTGAAAAGAGAAATGACAAGAGCACCAGTTAGGGGTTTGCACCAAGTTTCACTACAGTCTCCAATGAATGAGATCAAAACTGAGTGTTGTCTAATAAACTAACAAGGCCCGGCGGGTCTTAGTTTTTTTCCCCGCCCATCATTTAATTCCTACACTACCTGGGGTGTTAATTCCACTGCACTGAGTAGACTATTAGACATGTAACTAACTCTGCAAAATAAAGATCAAATCAATAAACAGTAAACGAAAGAAACATTTGTCAAACACTATTGCAGGCAAGGTAGAAGGCTCTGACACGCACTACATCCTAGGCTAAGGTCCTGAAGGTGCCATTTGTTCACTCATGCCATCACTTATTGAGCCTCTCTGGACCAAGTGCATGGATACAGACGAGAACAAGACAGGAACAGGACCGGCCCTCTTGGAGCTTAAAGTACAGTCACTGAACTTTTGGGACATTTCCTCACAACTCCATGAGGAACTTAATCATACACTTCCTGTGATCTTTCTGAGACTGTCACATTCAATCTCAACTCTTGTGATAAAAGACACTAAGTAGCCTTTGCTGGCAAAGATTATGTTTTTACATTTTTCACATACTTAGTACTACGGGTGCCTAACACAGGAGCTCGATATGTATTTTTGAGTTTTTTAAAACACTATTTTATGTTTATAAAAGCAAAATATGCTTATATTAATAAGCAATAAAATTCGTTAATAAAATAGTATGCTTGTGGCACCTGGCTGGCTCAGTCCCTAGAGCATGTGACTCTTTTTTTTTTTTTAAAGATTTTATTTATTTATTTGACAGAGATAGAGACAGCCAGCGAGAGAGGGAACACAAGCAGGGGGAGTGGGAGAGGAAGAAGCAGGCTCATAGCGGAAGAGCCCAATGTGGGGCTTGATCGCATAACGCCCGGGATCACACCCTGAGCCAAAGGCAGACGCTTAACGACTGAGCCACCCAGGCACCCCCTAGAGCATGTGACTCTTTTTTTTTTTTTACAATTTTTTTTTTTTTATTTGCCAGAGATAGAGCGAGCCAGCGAGAGAGGGAACACAGGCAGGGGGAGTGGGAGAGGAAGAAGCAGGCTCCCAGCAGAGGAGCCCAATGTGGGGCTCGATCCCAGAACACCGGGATCACGCCCTGAGCCGAAGGCAGACGCCCAACGACTGCGCCACCCAGGCGCCCCATAGAGCATGTGACTCTTGATCACAGGGTCGTGAGTTAAAGGCCCATGTTGGGTGTGCAGTTTACTTAAAAAAATAAAAATAAATAGGGGCACCTAGGTGGCTCGGTGGGTTGAGTGTCTGACTCTTGGTTTCAGCTCAGGTCATGATCTCAAATTTGTGAGATCGAGCCCCGAGTCAGACTCTGTGCTCAGCTCAGCTCTGTCCCTACCCTGCGTGTGCATGCACACACGCATGTGCTCGCTCTCTAAATAAATATTTTTTAAAAATTTAAAAATTTATGGGGCGCCTGGGTGGCACAGCGGTTGAGCGTCTGCCTTCGGCTCAGGGCGTGATCCCGGCGTTGTGGGATCGAGCCCCACATCGGGCTCCTCCGCTGTGAGCCTGCTTCTTCCTCTCCCACTCCCCCTGCTTGTGTTCCCTCTCTCGCTGGCTGTCTCTATCTCTGTCAAATAAATAAATAAAATCTTTAAAAAAATAAAAAATAAAAAATAAAAAAATAAAAATTTAAAAATTTAAAATAAGGCTCTTGCATTCACTATAAAAACCTTTCATTTTACATACTGTTTTATTCCAAGAAAGCCCATTACTTCCTTATATTTACGTAATGGTCACAAAACACAAGGAAGGTAGTCTAATTGCTCTCTATCCAGAAGCCCCAGCCTGCCGTCCTGACCAACCCCTAGAATCAGAACCATTGTCATTTCGTGTGCCCTCTCCCACCTCGCCACCACTGGCCCTACCTCTGAGGCCTTCAGGTTAATGTATTTGAGGTAACAGTCATGAAGGTCGAGGTAACGACCATATCCCTCTTCATCTGTGAACTCGACCAAGTCTGAAAGAATCAAAGATACCAGTGATTCAGACATTAAAGACCACTTTCTTGGACGTAGCTTTTCAAATGGATTACTAGTTTTCTGTTTCATGACACAGTTCTTCACCCAAATGTCCTTCCTATGCTCACGAAGTGAACAGACCTGTTTTCCAGACCACTGATTTTGAGCAAGGGTAGTACAAAATGAATATTTTGTCCAAGGCCAATTTAGGATGTCAATCCGGCCCAGAACCAGCAAAGGGAGAACCTGGCTATAAATTTCTCTGGGGCTCTGCGGCAAAATCTGAGCTCTGTCATTAACCTTCCTTTCGTTAGTGCTTAAGATGCTGAGCCTACTTACTTTGTGCCTCTTCACTTGGATTCTCTCGAGCCTTCAGAAGCTCCTCAAATTCCACTGACATTGGCACACAGATCTGAGGGAAAAAAGAAAAAGTCAGGTGAATTTTTAACAAAAAAAGTTGCAATGTTGCAGAAATGGGCTGTATGCTAAGTTAGACTTCTGACATTTGAGACTTGGTTTTTCATTAGGAGCCTACTATTATTCTGCAATTACCTTGCTTTTTTCTTTTCCTTTTTTTGTACTGTTTGCCTAAAAACTCCTCTCGTAACGCATGCTCCCAAAAGCTCAAAAACACAAAATGAAAACCAAAGTCCCCCTTTCTGCTGCAAATAGGTAAGCACTGTTAAGAGACCTTTTTATACCACCTGTTTCCAATTTTTGCTCAACATTAGGATCACCTGGGAGTGTTTTAAAAAATCAAATCTTTAAAAAATAAAAATCCCCGGAGGATTCAAACACATTTTCGCAAAACTTGCAAACCGCTATTCTGGATATTTAAATATATGCGTATGTACAAGCACATACAGGCATATGCAAGGTGTTCATTTTTTCACATAACTGGACTTTTCTTTCTCATTTATTTTATCTTGGGCAGCCTTCCAATCATTTTTTAAAATGTATTTCTCATCACCTTTCTATCAAGGCTGGAATAAGGTTAATACATCCGAACGGTACTCATGTCTACTCTCTTGGCTAGCAAAGACTTCACACTTGATGCTGCGAAGGGGGGAAAACTTCTGCCTGCGTGAGAATGCACCCTCTTCTCCTTTCCCTTACCTTCAACGTCTTATTTCTGGTATTTCCAGTCTCCTCCTCTCTCTACCTGCACCCTTAACACGCACATCTTCCTGAGCTTCCTCATGATCCTCCTGCCTCTCCTTTTCTCTGCCAGGCTTTTAAATACCTGTCCCCCCATCCATACTTCTGCTTCCCTATGACCCACTTTTGGCTCAGTAACCACATTTCCATTCCCACTGCTTCAATGAGGGAGCAATCCTGGCAGTTACCAGTCAACAGCTGATGCCAGTGGCCTCCTCTCGGAAACAGTTTTGCTTAGCTTCAGTAAGACATTACCTAGAGCTGTCGTTAGATCTCTGTGATGAAAGTACTCCCAGGCTCCATTTCACTCAAGTTACCTTGTCGTCCTCAGTATACCCTCACGGCACATGGAGAAGCTCTGAGTCTACCTTCGCATTGTCTCTTTCCCAGAACTCCACGGTTCACAGCTTCAACCACCAAGTCTATGAGATAATTCTCAGATCTAAATCATAAGCTTTTTTTTTTTTTTTTTTTTTAAATCTCTTGCCTGACCCCAGTCACCTAACTTCTCTCACAGGACACTTTTACCTATGTAACATCACCTGAAAAGCTACATATATAAAAATTCATTCCCACTGCAAGTGGGTTACCTCTTTTTTTTCCCCAAGGGAACAAACAACTTTCCAGTTACAAAGTCATGAAAGCTCAGAATAATCTATGACCCATCCCTCTCCACACACGCTGCAGGCATGGCCTTGCTCCCTTTCTCCCTAGAACTCCTTTCCCCCCTTGAACTCTGGTCAGCTGTTCAAGATGTTCAATGGCTTCTAGATAATTGGGATATAATCCCTGCTCCTTATACTATTACAATATAGTGGGGTACACATTCTTGGTCATAAAATACAATCAGATCATAAAGATTCACTGGAAGGGAGGAGTGGACTAGGAAAGATATTTTATGAGAGAGTTGGCCTCTGGGCTAAACCCTGACGGTGTGAGGATCACTGCAAGTGAGTGAAGCCTCTTTCTGAGTTGGATCCCCTAGGTAGCAGATTTCAAGACAGAGTTAGGAGTGCAAGCACTTTATTGGGGATAATGCTGTGAAAGATAAAAACCAGGAGAGAGCATGATTGGGCAGGGAGAGCCTACACTGTGATTCAGACAAAGCCTTTACCTTCCCAACGGGGAGCTGTGGAGCAAAGACTACTCATTACAAGAGTCTTGCACTGAATGGAAACAGCCAGGCCACAGTATGCTCATTTGTGCTCAGTCACTGGCTGGGGCTACCCAGGAAGAGTATGGCCTTGACCTAAAGATGAGGGGGAAACTGAAAGCATTGGAGTTGTAGGATGTCAGCTAAATATGCTCCCGGCAGGTTCTTTTGAAGGGACATCTGAATGGTGTATCTCCATTCTCCTTACGTCTTTCCTTTAGTATGCTCTTCAGGAAGGTTTGGAAAAAATACTTTGAGTACTGTACCTCATTTGGGTGTTTCCGATGGAATTCCTTTATTTGCTTGAGTCTATTATAAAACTCAGCAAATTCATTGGGTCCTGAAATTGCATTGAGTTCCTCTTTTCGTAACCTGCAATTTCAGGAAAAATCCAAAGAACATAGTGCACAAAATCAGTCCTTTAATTATGGCTCCTCAGAGGCACTAACTCCTGGACTAGAAGTGACTATCACTTACCCATCCTTATCATCGTACAAATCCCGCAGGTTCCCGCTGACTTCCATATACCTCTGAAAGGCAAACACAAAACCCATCAGAACAAAGCAATCTGTACAACTATAGGGCTAAGCAACCAACAGGGTACACTAGTCAAAGCCCAGGGAAACCCTGAGAGATGTGGTGTTAAAAGTTCCTGTAGCTTCTGGGGTCCCCCAGATGGTTCAGTCGCTTAAACGACTAACTCTTGATTTCGGCACAAGTCATGATCTCAGGATTGTAAGATCGAGCCTGTGTTGGGCTCTGCACTGGGCATGGAGCCTGCCTGGGATTCTCTCTGCCCCTACCCTCCTCAAAAAAAACCCAAAAAACCAAAAAAAAACAAAAAAAAAAACACGTCTCTGTGCTTCTGGTAACTTTAATAGACAGTACTGGTTAGTTTTTAAAACAGGTCAAGGTGAAGACTACCTAAGTGACACCTCTTGAAAGGTGGAGTGTTCCTATATTTACTACTGATACTTAATTGTCTCCAGAAGAGTTACACAGCCATGTAAGAGTCACCCTCTCCTAAACAGCAGTTCTCACTCCCACCTAAGACCCTCAAAATTGAAGAGTAGCCCAAGATGATTTTCACTACTTGAAAAAGCTTAACTGAGTGCACAAGCTAAATAAAATCTCACAGCTAACTCCGAATTCAAACTCAAGATAGTACAGGGACCTAGTCCCTTTTTCAAAACTTTTGGGACCAGAATTGCTTCAGAATTCGAAAATTTTAAGTTGGGAAAGGTATTATATATCATGTAACATCCCTACTGGGATCTGGAACACATATTAATAATTCTGCAGTGAAAATTATGCATTATTTACAAAGTGGGATAAAGACCATAAAAAGCTTATCTGTTAAGGTCAGGGTTTTCCTGCCAAATGAGATCAAGTCAGATTTTGTCACCAAGTAATTACAACACCCCCCAACCCACAAAGAAACTCTTTGTTTTCACAGTATTTTGAATTTGGGAATTTAAATAAGGAACTAGGGGCTAATAATACTAATTATCTCCTGCAAATCAGAAACTCTGATTAGGTCTTTCAATCCTTTCTAAACAGATTTCAAATACATGGAAGAATAGAGAGCATTTTTGTATAATGAACCTTCATTTACCTATCATTCAGCAGTAAGTATTTTGATTCATTTCCTAAAAGTAAGAAACTGAACTATTACTAAGCAAAGGTAGTTTTGCAGGTAAAAATACTTCAAAACGGTATTCTGGGAGGTAAACACTAATACCCAGCATTCTGGGGAGGGGAGGGAGAGGGGATGGTACCTTTTGTGCCTGAGCCACTGACTCCTCATAACTATTCTTTGCACATCATGAGCAAAGAATGGTATGAATAAGAGGTCCCGTTCACAGAGGCGAGGAAGGGCAGTTCAGCCAGCACCCTCGGGTTTGGCAGCCATGAGGACGTCTCCAGGCGGACAATCCGAGACTGGTCAATCTGGCTACCTTTGGCCAGGGCTCATGTTGAGACCCCGCACCCCGCCTCCCCTCTCTTTTCCAGCTTATCCCGACCCAAAGAGAAGCGGACAACGGGGCACTCACATCTTGCATGGCCCGTGTGCGGTGGTCAGAATTGATCTGGTCCCGGAGCTGGAGAAAAGCAAACGGTGACACAGGCGCCGTTAGCGGGAGTTCTGAAGGTGGAAAGGCCGCCCGAGGGCGGAGCTTACCCGTCCAGGTCTCCGCCGCAGCAGCCGAGGGCTCGGCCGGCGCTAGGCCTCGAAGGGGCGGTTACCAAGGCCGGAGCTCAGAGAGGGAGCCAGGGAGGGACCCGGGGGTGGGGCGCGGGAGGGTCTCGGGGCCAAAGCAAGCTCTCCGAGGTTAGACCCCGGGATGGGGCCCAGTCTCGACGTAGCCTTTGCCCAGGCCCCACTCACCGTGGACTTCTTAGTGAGCATCTCTTTGGCCATGACGTCCATGAGCCGTTCCTTTTCCTCATGATATCGCCGCTGCTGCTCCAGAATTGTCTCCATTTTTCCTCCGCCGCTGCACCTCGATTCAGACCACCGACACGGCCGGAAACGACTCCTGCCGCTTTGCGCGCCCGCGCCCCACGCTGAGCGTCCGGCTGCACCAAAGTTCCGCGGGTGCCGGAAGTGCCTCGGGGACTCGAAGAAAAGGGAGCATCAAAAGGTGAGCACAGTCTGCGCTATCGAGGTGGCAGCGGTGCCCTCTGCTGGCCGGAGGTGTAGTGGAGGGATGCAGAGCGATTTCCAGGTGCCTCTAGGGGGCGTAGAGAAATTCAGGAATCTGAGGTTAAGGGGCCGGCTTCCTGGGGTTTTGTGAGGCCGGCGGGGCAGGCAGGGACGTTAAAGACTGAGGAGTAGTTGAAGAACCTGTATGGGAGTTGGGTGACTGGACCTTGAGTCCTTAGCTTTCAGTGTGACTTCTGTCAACGTTTTTCCCTTCTCTAGACCTCTAGACCTCGTTGTCCTTGTAAGCAATCTTTTTTTTTTTTTGTTTTTAATTTTTTTAAAGAAATTCACATGGAGGGGCGCCTGGGTGGCTCTGTCGGTTAAGCCTCTGCCTTTGGCTCAGGTTATGATCCCAAGAGCCCCGCATCAGGTTCTCTGCTCAGCAGAGAGTCGGCTTCTCCCTCTGCCCTCCCTCATGCCTGCTAGCGGGCGCATTCTCTCTCTCTCTCTCTCTGAAATAAATAAAAATCTTTAAAAAAAAAAAGTGCACATGTGGAGAAAACCCAATTGTTTGTAAGCAAGGGGACTGGTTAAATAAATGGTACATCCAAGCAGCGAAATGCTATACAGCCATAAAAAAAGAATGAAGCACGTTTCTAGGTACAGAGATTAAAACACATGTCTATATATTCAGAGGGTCATAGCAGTGTTATTTATAATCAACAAAACTGGTCTCAGCCCCAACACCCATTAACTGATGAATGGTTAAACAAAATGTAGGATATCCATACAGTGGGGTATCACTTAACAATAAAGGAATGCTACAATACGGACAAACCATGAAAACATCATGCTAAGTAAAAGAAACCGTACACAAAAAATGACATAGGGTATATTGAGATGAAATGTCCAGAAAGGGAAATCGATGGAGACAGAAAGTAGATGAGTGGTTGTCTGTGGCTGGAAATGAGATTGGAAATGACAGCAAATTTGGTGGTGATAGAAATGTTCTAAGATTGGATTGTGGTGATAGTTGTTCCACAACTCTATTAAGTTTGCGCAAAGTAATTGAATTGTACACTCGAAGTGGGTGAATTTTATGGTATGTAACTTATCCCTCAATAAAGCTGTTAAAAAAATCTGTATGAGCTCAATGGAAAGATGGCCACACAAAGTGAAAAAGATTTAGATGTGTAATGATGTGTATAGAAACAGACGCACAAAGAGATTATTTCCGTGAGGATATCCAAGTAACAGTAAACATTGGTTGCTCATGAGGAGATACCCCGGAAGATCTGGTGCAGGAGGGAAACTTTTCTTTGTGTATAACCATCATGAAAGGTTTTTTCTTAACATAGACATGTATTACTTTTGCATTTTAAAAAATAAACTTAAAACTCAAAATGAAAATACATATATGCGCATGCATGCTTAACAAAAAGAACCAGGAGGCTATAAATATGTCAAGGAATTATTAGCGATTTACCTATTCTCTTTACTTTTTGTAACTCTCCAATTTTTCTACAATAAGAATGCATTGCTTTTTGTTTTTTGAAGTTTGAAAAATAACACAGGGGTAATGACTCTTGTCTTGCCTGCTCATGGGGTGTTGTGAGGGTTATATTTATACCTAAAAATTTAAGCAAGATCTCAACATTAGAGAGAGCACCCCTGGCAAAACTCACCAGAGGGCCCCCCCCCATCAGAAAGAGGTGGGAAATCTCCAAGATTGGAGAGCGTGCGTGTGTGTGCGTGTGTGTGTGCGTGCGCGAGTGTGTGTGTGGTAGGGTTTGGGATCTACCTTATTTCATCAAATATGAGATGCCATCAAATGTTAACTCCATTATTTTATGTTCCACTAAGAAAGAAAGAAAAAATTGTTAAACTATGTCACATCTTCTATTATACAATGCATCTGGGTTTCCAAGATGTTAATCTGAAAAACATTTCTCTTGAAATCAATGACATGGTAACTGTGTATCTCTTCCGCTTAGGGGGGTGGACCACTTAAGCAAAAGCATTCACCTTCCTTCCCCTAAAACCTCCTCCAGTCCCTCAAACCAGTCACCAAGTCCTCTCTTTTCCACCCTTGATGCCACTGGCCTCTTTATCTCTCTCCTCGACCAGTGCACCAGCTTCCAACAGAACTTGCTCATCTTACCCCTGCAATCCATTATTCATGCTGTAGTCAGAGTGATCACCTTATGCCCCTGCTTAAACATTTCCACTGGCTGCTTTACCTGCAGGGTGAGGTCTGTTTAACTCCGCATTTGATTTTTTGTGACCTGGGCTCTGCCTGCCATTTTAGTCTCTTGGCACTTCCTCCAAATGAAATTATTTGCTGCTTCCCCAAAGCGCCATATGTTTTTTTCAGGCCTCCCGTTCTTTGCACCAGCTGTTTTCTACGCTTGGACTACTCTTCCCAACAAGTATTTATTGAACAAGTAGTAAGTGCCGGGACCTGAGAATAGTAGGGTGAGCAAGGCAGGCGCGAGCCCAGTTCTCCTAGAAGCCGGTGGGAGAAAGACAAAAATGTAAACATGTAATTATTCATTATAAGCACACATGGTTGGTATTTGTAAAGGTTTGTTGAAAATGTCAACCACAGCCCCAGAAAGTTTAGGGTTCAAATCAAGCCCGAGAGGCATTCTGAAAGGGATCCACCTGTGATTACCTAGGTGATTTTGGGGAACTGACAAGTGGAGTCTCCACCTCTGTGAAATGGAAAAATGCCCGCCCCATAAGGTTTCTGGGAGGATTTAGTGTGAGATACAGATGATCACGCGGGTCCGCCGGACCGTAGGGCCCCTCCCCCAGGGGACGCCAGGGTCCTCCCCCAGGGGACGCCAGGGTCCACCCGCACCATGGCGCGGATCCCCGCCCCAGGAGGCAGCGGGCGGGATCAGGAGCTCCCCAAGCCGCGCGGCCCGCGAGTACGCACCGGTGCGCCTCAGACTGTCGGGGACCGAGGGCGGGGCAGGGGCAGCGGGAGTCGGACGCTGGGAGAGGGGAGCAGCGCTCCGCCCCATCTCCCCACTTTGGGGGACAACCCCCCTCGCTCATTCCCGCCTCCGCCCCTGAATCACGGGGGGGGGGCGGGGCCGTGACCCATTCATGCCGGGAATCGGATCCAGATGTTCCCGCGGCGCGTGCAGCTGCATCCTTGCCTTTTTTGGCAAAAAACGTGCGGCCGCGAGCGGATCCCGGGCCGCCTCCGCTAATCCTCGGGAAGAGGGGGAAGGGGGCTGGGGGTCTGGGCCCAGACTGGGAATCCGTACCGGGTGCTCTGCGGGATTTGGAAAGAGGGGGTAGGTTTGTACTGTACGGGGGAACCCACTGCCAATTCCACTCCCGTCCGAGACCTCCCCCAAAACCCCTCCCTCCCCCACCCGGAGGAAAAAGCCCTTCGCCAGCAGCGGGGAGGCTGGCTAAGCCTGAGAGGGACGGTAGCAGCGGCAGGGATCCCAGTTCTCCGGAGATTTCCCGCCCCGTGGCCCAGCAGCTTCCTCCTTTGCCCTGCACGGAGGAGGTCTGGAAGAGCCTGAGTCTCCCGGTCCGCGAGGGAACCTTCCTTCCCCCACCACCCTCGCCACCCCCACCCCCAGACAAACACAAAGAGGCCTTCGATTCCTCACACTGCTTTATTGCAGAATCGGGAAGGGGGGAAAATGAACCAATCCCACCCCTCTGCCCATCTCTGGGCAAAATGGAGCTCAAATGAAATGAGAAAACACTCGACAGACATGGACTAGCAAAACCTCGTGCTCTAGGATCCCCTTAAACAGTGATCCCCCGATTTGCTGCCCAGAGAGCCCCAGCCCTGGAGATAGGGTGGGATGGGGGTGGGGAGGATCAAGCCTGAGGAGAGTCCACTTTTGAGGACTCTCCTCAGGCACCCACAGAAGACCTAAAGTCTCTGGAAAGAAGTCTAGATTGAAGGGGGCCTGGGTCCCAGAGTCCAGGTTTGCAGGGTTGGGTCTAGAGCCCTGATTTGGGGAGAGGGCTTGGTCTGGGAACCAGACTGTGGGGAGACGGCTGAATTCTGGAATCCAGGCTTGCAAAAGGGATTTGAATCATGGAGGCTCCATAAGGGTCCAGGTCTGGGGGCCCTGGGTCAGGGAGTACCGGTTGGGGGATGTTGGAGCAGGGAAGCTGAATCCTGGAGCCCAGGAGGAGCCCCAATTTGGGGAGGGGCTGGGTCCCAAAGGTGGTGTGGAAAAGGAGCCTTAGTCCTGGAGCCCTGGTTTGGGAGGCCCTGGGCCCAGGAGTCCTGGCTCAGGGCCCTCCCTGGCTGCAGCCCTGGCACAGTACTTGGTCTCCGTCGGGCACAAAGCCTTGGCCCACCAGGGAGGTGGAGCAGCGGGCGCAGGAGAAGCAGCTGTGGTGCCAATGGCGGTCTTCAAAGGACACGTACTTGCCTCCACCGAGTCCTGGAGGGAGGCTGGAGGTTAGCTCTGACATCTGGAGCGCGGTCTGTCCCCTCAGCCTCGCCCCATACCAGATCCCATTCCCTCGCCTGCACCCTACCCACACTCTTCTTTGACCCTTGTCCCACCTGTGATGGGGCGCTTGCAGCTGCTGCACTTGGGTGCAAAGAGTTCTCCAAAACAGGCCACACAGTAGGGATCATCATCCCGGGAGGTGAACTGCTGCCCTGCCAGGGGCGTCTGGCACCCTGTGCAGACCAGGCATTCTCGATGCCAGGGCTGGTCGCGGTATGTCACGCCACCTTGTGTCAGCGTCTGTGGGGGCAGCCATCTGTCAGCAGGGGAGAGTGGCGATCCCCACCCCGGGACGGAGCCTTGCTCACCCCCCACCCCACTGGCCCAGCCCCCACCTTGCTGCAGCGGGCGCAGCGAGGAGCGAACTTGTTCTCATAGCAGGGCACGCAGTAGTGAGCGCCCTTGTCGGGCACTGCTCACAGCCGCTGCACAGGAAGCAGTGCTCATGCCACGTCTGGCCTCCGTATTCCAGCTTCCGGGACCCTGTGGGGAACAGGGGTCCCACTCAGAGGCTGTGTCCCAAGCTCCTGAGTGCCACCCTCTGCTACCCCCTGTGGAGAGTCCCCGCTGTTCCCTGAGCCTAAGCAGGGTGGCATTCACGCACATGCAGCAGGACTCTCGCCACCTATATGGCACATGCGACCCTCCCCCCCCCAACACCGCACATGCTATGCACATGGCTGGGCACATGCTAGGTCCCCATAATCTAGATGCAGGGGTCTGGCATATGTGAAGTCCCCACGTGTGTCAGATATGACTGTGTCAGCATACACCAGGTCTCCATGTCACAGGCATGACGACTCAGTACCCGAGAAGCCCTTATACACCAGACATGATGGTTTTAGCGCACCTACAAAGACCCCACGTGTCCTGGGCAAGCAAGTCTCTGCCCACACAAAGGTCTAATGCCCTGGATGTGATGGATTCAGTACACGTGAAGCCGTGGTGTCTCCTAATCACGTCATTCTCTGCATGTCCTCAGCCCTCAGATATCTAGGAGGCACGCAGGTCACCATACATGTTAGGCCCTGTTTGTCCATCTCTACACACACCAAGCCCCGATGCACCAAGCATGACGGTCTCATCGGACTCCTTGCTCCTATATGTACCACACATGCGGGAGTTCATACAAGCTGAGCGCCCAGGTGTGTCTCAAGCTTGTCAGTCTGCCCACACATGGTAAGCCCACAGGTGTATACCAGGTCCGGCACACGCTCAACCCCCAGGAACATACCAAGCATGTCTGTTCCTGCACGTGCTAAGCTGTCATGTGTATACCTGGGCGTGCCAGTCCCCGTGCGTGCTAATCTCCCGGGAGCATACAGGCAGGACCAATCCCATATGCGCTCGATTTCCAGAAAGAGGCCGTGCGTGCAGGTCTTTACAATACTAAGCCTCCCTGGATGTACCGTACACGTGCCAGTCCCTCGTCCATGCACGAAGCCTGTGCAATGGCCAGGCATTGGGCGGCATGCGCACGGCAGGCCCCTGGGGACGTACCGGGCATGACGGTCTCCCCGCAGGCGGAGCACTGCGACGAGAAGGCACTGCAGTAACAGTCATTGCAGAGCAGCTCACTGTCCTGGCAGGTGAAGGGCTCGTCGGCCAGGGAGCGCTGGCAGCGGCAGCAGCGGAAGCAGCCCTCGTGGAAGTGGCGGTCTTCATAGAACAGCTCCTGCAGGGAGCATGGCAGGGGCGCTGGCACCTCTGCCCCTCTGCCAGCCTCCACCCACTCCTTGCCCGGTCTGGTCCAGTCCTTACCCTGGAGTCGTGCCCGATGAGCTGCTGGCACTCGGCACACGTGTTGGCGAAGGTGCTGTCGTAGCAGGGCACACAGTAGGGGCCATCGTCCGTCTGGATGTATTTGCGGCCATACAGGGACTCGCTACATTTTGCACAGTCAAAGGCCTCGCTCATGGTGGCTGTGAGTGAGCCCTGCCAGGCACAAAAAGTGGGGCACGGGTCACCCGAAGGGGCTGTGGCTTAGCCCCTTGCAAAAGCCCTTTGCGTCAAAAAAAAAAAAAAAAAAAGAGCAAGAGACCAGGCCTAAGAAATGCCAGGTTTGAACAGAAGGCGATGAGGACAGGGGTGCTTCTGGAAACCCAGGAGTCCTGCATGTTTATTTCTGTATTTAATGACGTGTGCGGCAGGGGAGAGAAGGGGTCAGGAAAAAATCAGGAAGCAGAAGTTGTTTTCTTATCTGGGCCCTGGCAGATCTGGGGGGAGGGGGCTTTTCCTGGGTCAGTGACTCATTTCCTGCCCCAGCCTGAGTTTAGCTTCCACTGTCCCTACTGTCCCCAAGGGGACAAGAGCAGGGGCAGGGAGCCACCCCTTTCTCTATCCCAAATGAACAGCACTCCCACCCTCTCCTGACTCCCAGGAAGGGACCCTAGGGATATGGAAAAAGCTCCGGAGTGAGGAGCTTAGGGGTGTGAATGGGCTGTGCCCGCCCTCTCCCGGTCATAGAGCCAGTGGAATGTTAGAGGGATGTTGGGCCATGAATGGTGGAGGTGGAAGTCACCTCGGGCCTCCCTCCGTCCGGGAGAATCAGCTCAAGCAAGGACTTCAGAGGCTCAGGCTAGGTTTAAGCAGGAAGGAAATCCTGCAAGCGGGACACAGCCAAGCTTCCCCAGCTGGACCCTCTGCCCTCAGCCCCCTGCAGCCCCTGCTGGGTCTCTGGTCACACCAGCCTGGGCAGCCTTGGCCTGCACATCTGCAACAGCTGTCGCAGCACAGATGGCCAGATGTCAGGTTTGGCCAGCAACGAACCGAGAAGCCTGGGGAGGGAGAGGGGAACTAAAGACAGGGATTACGCAGCATGCCCCTGCCATCTCCAACCAGGCATCACTCCTGGCAGATCTTTCCAATCCCCTGGGTCATTATTTCCCTCCCCCTGCCTCTTGGAGAAACAGCCTCTCCCCAGCTTTTTCCGGTTTCTGAGGGTTTGGGGTAGGGGGAGTGGAGGGTGAGAGAGAGGGAGCCACAGAAGACATTTTCTCCCCAATCAGGCCCCCTCTTGGGTGGGGAGTCAGGCAAGGGGGAGCCCTGAGAGCTGCTGCTGTAGACACCCAGCCCCCACCAAACCTCAGACACTTTCCATTTTCTCAGGAACAAAGCATGTTTGCGGGATGAGGTCATCCACACAGCTGCCTCTGGAACAGGAGCATGGGGAGTGGGGGGGCAGGGAAGTGGGGTTCCCAGTCCCTTCTGCTGCCCCTGACTCCAGTCTCTAGCCCCAGATTCAGAGCTCCCCACCCCCCACGTCCTCCATCATGAAGCCTGCTCTCTAAGGGCTGGGATCCCAGGCTGGGTGGAGAGGAATCACCAGGACTCATAGGAAGGGGATGTTCTCACAGCTGCAGAGGAGCCCGGAAAGGACAAAGGAACCCACCAACCCACTACCCCCACACACACACCCCCCAGTGACTGGCAGTCCCCAGAGCCTGCCCAGGCTCGAGTTGAAGGAAAAGTGCTCCTTTTCTCAGCCACCCCCAGTGGGAAATTCTGGCCAAGAAGCGTTGCTCTGGCTTGGAGTTCAGACTCCAGGCGCCAGCAAACGCCCCAAGCCTGGAGGGCCTGGCTCTTGAAGGGGTGGTTTGTGAACTCAAAGCTGCCCTTCTGTACAACGGGGGAGATACAAAGTTCGTACCCCAGGCCAGGCCATGAGGCCTCCGGGAGCTGGGGTCTTCAGAGAGGTGATTCTGGGGCAGGGCTGTGCTGTAGGGTAAAGGGTAGCCCTCTTTCTTGGTCCGCTCCCCACCAGTCAGGCCTAGGTTTCCTCTGGCCCAACATCTGAGGGTTGCCTGGGCTGTTAGCCACTGGGCAGCAGGGGGCCACACAGGTGGAGCACATGGCCATGGTCTGTCCGGGAGTGCCCGAGTCTTTTCCTTCCTTCCTGGCTTGGCCCACAGCAGCCATCACCTTCCCAGGCCCAGGCTAGCCCTGGGGCCATCCCCTGGGAGGCAGTCACCACTCTGAGACAGGGGAGCCCCAAATAGGGTATGGGCATGGCTTCTATTTCCTTCCCAGAATCCCCCAGTCGCCTAGTCTGTCCAGCTGGGCTCTAATGAGGACAGAGTGAAGGGCACTATCAAGGCCCACCTGTCTCTGCCCATCCCCCTTCCTCCCCACCTCCCTCCCACTCTCCCTGGCAGGGCTAAGGGACTAAAGAGAGCCAGTCTTATATTCCTTCATGGCTGGTGGGGTCAGGGCGGGGGGAGGTGCAGGGGAGACTGTTCAGTCTGCCAGAGGGCTCTCAACACAAACACACAAACACACACACACACCCCTACACCTGACCCAGACACATACATCTGGCACATCCCAGTGAACCTCCCAGAGCTCGGAATGGCTGGGTAAATGGCTGGGGCATGTGGAGTATAGAGGTCCGAATGTGGCATGTGGGTCTGAATCCTGACTTCTTCCCTTACTAGCTGGGTGATCTTGGGCAAGTCACTTAAGGTCCCTGGGCCTGTTTTCTTATCTAAGCCTACCTCCTACTCCTGGGGTTGTTGTCAGGCTGAAAGGCTGGTGCTTGGAAAGCACGTGGCAGAAAGTGAGGAGTCAGTAAATGGTAGCCATCGGCGTTTTTATTATTAGCCCCTCACTCACACAGGGGTCAGACAAGTTTCGGAGCCAGGCCTGGGTCAGGGAGCTGGCCTGGGTTTTGACCTGGACATTCTTAGGCTAGACCCAGGGATAGAACAAAGAGGGACACCCCCCTCCCACCGACTTCTGCTGGGGGAAGTGAAGATGCCCAGGCGCTGGGGCTGGCTGAGGAGATCAGTGGGGCCAGCCTGATCCCAGTGAGACCCCTCACACAGGTGCACAGGCGTACACACCTGCGTGCCGCTTTGTCCCTCATGAAGTGCCATCCCATCCACCATTTCACCAGATCTCACACAGGCAGGCAGGAAAGGGTATCAGTCCCATCTTACAGTTGAGAACAGAAACCAGGGACAAGTCAGGCCCAAGGTCACTCAGGTCTCAGAGAGGCCAGGTTCCCTGCTTCCCAGCCTGGAGCCCTTTCCTGTTTTTCTCTTTAAAAATGCTGCAGCGGTGGTAAAGGGGATGGTCAACATTTAAGAGCAGGGGTACGGGAGATACTTGGTGATATCACTAGCACAGGAACCTCACTCTTCTCCCCCAGCTGCTAACCCTGCTATTGGAAGACACCCAGAAGCCTTTCCAACTACCCATGCCAACCGCTCAACTCCTTTGCCCCCCTCCACCCTGCACTGTCCAGGAGGACCCTGGCCAGGCCCCACAGCTGTGAGTCAGGATCAGATCAGACCCTTCCCCCAGCTCCCAGGAATTGACAGGAGATTTAAGGGGAGAAACCTAACCCCCCCACCCCCCACCTCCTGCTATCAAACACCAACCCCAAACTCTCCCTTCTCCCCTTCCCTCCCCCCCATGGGGCCTGGGAGTCAGAGCAGTTTAGGGGAAGGGGGGTGGGAAGCAGGATCCAGCAGCTGCCTTGGGGACAGGAGAGGAACAGTTCATTCACCCCAGGTCCCCCAGGGCTGAAGCAGTGCGTCCAAGATTTGAGTTTAAAAATAAGTTGGGGCTGTCTTGGTATATGCCTGGGGCTCCTTTTTGATCTTGGTCTCAGGTCCTCTGCCTCACAGGGGCCCGGCTGGCCCAGAGTTTCTGTTTCCCCACATCCTTGCTTCCCAGTCTTTCGGGCCTGAGTCTCTCCGGGTCTGTCTGGGAAGCTGTCAGTGCGCCTCCATCAAAGCCAGCTCTGCCCCACTCAGCGTGTCTGTGTCCCTGCACACTTCAGCTGTCTTTATGTTTTTCGTGTATCTCTGGCTGGTTATCTCCCAACGGCCCCCGTTTGCGGATTTCTACCTCTGTACACCCAAATCTTGGTATCTGAGTGTCTCCAAGGGGTCCCTGAGTGTCTCTGTCTCCAGTTTCTGGACGGGTCTATAGGCCTCACAGAAGCTGATCTATCACGAGGCTAACGAAGCTTAGGCTTCAGGGCCCCTCACTTGCCCAGGACCCTGCAAAGCCCCGGGAAGGGCGCTACAACGTGTTCACTGGGGTCAATGTATGCTTCTCCTTCAAATGCTTCACTCCACAAAACCTGGGTCGGTCCTCCTGCCTCGCGTCTGCCTCTCGGTGACTCTACGGCCAAGTCTCCCTTCCTCGGGTATCCCTGCAGCCTCCTGTCTAAACCTGTCGCTCGTGTCCCAGTCTTGGTCTCGCTCCACCGGGCTTTCTGGGAGCCTCAGTTTCTCGAACCCTCCCGGTCCCTCGCTCGACTTTGGCTTCTCCGTTCAAACTTGGCCCCCTCCCCCGCCCAAGTCTCGGAGCAGCCCCCGCCCCGCCGGGCGGCCGGGATCGGTACGATCAGGGGGGCGCCCTCCGGGGCTCAGCGCCCCCGCGCCGCCCACTCCCAGCGCCCCCCCGGTCATCACGGCCGGACCCGAGTGGGGAGCAGGGGGCGGCGGGCCGGGAGCTGGGATTCGGAGCCAGGTTCGGCGGGGAGCTCACCTCGAAGCGGGCGGCGGGAGCGGGGAAGGCGGGCCGCGCGTCCCTCGGCGGCTCGTACCTGCGGGCCGGGCAGAGTTGGGGCAGAGCGAGCTGCCGGCGACGGTGCCGGCTGCACACGGACTGTGTGGGCGAGTGGGAGCGCGGCCCCAACCCCTCCCCGAGGAAGTGCGCGCGGGGCCCGCCCCGCCCGGACCCCGCCCCCGGCCGCCCCTGCCCGCGGGGTGCGGACCCAGCCCCGGCCCCGCATCTCAGAGGCCCGGGGCCAGACCCCGCCCACCCCTCCTCTTTGGGCTGGAGCCCGCTCCAGGCCCCCTCGGCCGGCTCTGTCTAACCTGGCTCTCCCAACCTTCCCGGGCGGCCAGAACCCCGCCCCCGTCCCCTCCTAGCTTTCACCGTCCTCTCCCCCTGCCTCCACCCCTTCCCACCGCAGCCAGCGGGAGACTGCTGCATTCGATCTCAAGCAAGGGGTACAGGACCCAGCCGACCAAGGTCCGTTGGGGGACCAAGAGTCCTCATGGCCTCTTCGTGTCTCTCCCCCTCCCGCCCCACCTTCCAGCTTACCCCCCCGGGGTCACACTTTGACCGAGTTTGTAAAAGAGGACTTAATCAAGCCTGGAGGAGGGGGTGCTTTTGAATCTGCTGTCTTGGCCCTATCGGTGGGAACCAAGTTGTTCTCTGGAAACAAGGAGTGGAGAGAGGACCCCCAACAGGGCCTTGACCTTCAAAGGGCTTGGTTTCACAACTCTTGAGTGGCAAAAACAGAAGTAACCACCCCCTCACCTCCAGCTGCACCCTGGGACAGAGAAGTTCGGCCTTGGTTTCCACAGTGCCCACGAATAGTTTTGACCTTTGAAGCCCAGGGGAGACCCTAATCCTTGGCCCCATGGTTTTTGGGTTTCTCAGGGAGGGGTGTGAAGCGAGTGCTGGGATGGGGCACTGCAGGGTTGGTGGAGGGAAGTGGAGGGAACCCCTCCTCCTCCAACCTCTACAGTTTCCAATCCTCTGGCTTCCTCCCTGTGCCTGGGAGGGAGGACTGGCGCCTGCCAGGGACGCGAGGCCCCTCCAGGTCCTTGAGGCCAACCCCCCTGGGATCCTCAGGCTTGTCACTAGGCATAAATAGACTCGATTTAGAAGGGTGGGGGAGGGAGGAGGAGGCTCTGCCCTGGTGTTTGCAAAACAAGAGACAACAAACCAACCCTAGAAATAACCTCAGCATCTAGAGTCGAGATTCAGGTGCCCACAGAGGTTCTCCCACCCCCCAGGCTGGGTCCAACCAAGTTCTCAGAGCAGAGACTCATTCCTTCCCAGGCTGGGGCTCCTGAATACCTTCCTCTCCCATCTCTGAATCATATGCTTGCCTTCCTGGGTCCCAAGTCAACCTCGAGGGCAGGGTTCCTTCCAAAAACAAACTAATTGCTTTATTATTGTTCTTGATGCCTAGACTGTAAGTGCCATGAGGGCAGGGACTGGGTCCTTCTTGTTCACTACCACATTCCCAGTACCTACTCTGAAGTCTGGCACATAATAAATATCTGATGAATGAATGAATGACAGACACTGCTTTGGTTTCAACTCCCCTCCACCCCAGTTTGGACCACAGGTACCTGCTACCGGGAGTCAGGGAGTGAGCAGCCAGCCCACAGGTGGGCCTTTTCTCTGGGCTTTGTCTTATAGGTGTAGGCGACTCCTAGGCCTGGGGCTGGGCAGGGAAGATTGCCTGGTTGGAGTAGATGACAAGGAGGGGTCTGCTCTGGGGTGAGGGGAGGGCAAAGATGAGCAGCTTTCCGAGAAGAGAAGGAGGGATTATGACTGAGTAAGGAAGGTGCTGGATCAAAGGTAGAGTTGGGGTCTCTGGTATTTCCTCATGGCTTGAATCTCTGCTGAACGGCCTTAATAAGAGCCAGGATTTCCCGAGTTCTTTGCACCAGTCCCTGCCAAGCACTTTGCATATATTAATGTACTTGATTATCCAACAACTGTACGAAATGTGTATTCTTATCCCCATTTTAAGGATGAGAAAATGGACGTACAGAGAGACTAAGTAACCTGCCAAGGGCGACACAGCTAATAATGGCAAAGGCTGGATTCAAATCCACATAATCAAATGTCAAAGCTCCTTATGCCAAAGAGGGCTTAACTGGCAGGCCCTGCAGCCTCTTTTGTCACTCAAGCTCTTTATGCCTCAGTCAGCTCACCCCCGTGAAGAGTGTTTGACTTCCTGTCTCACAGCATTCTCATGAGTATTGGAGGAGAGTACAGAGTAGGTATTGAGTATGGGGGAATGTGCGCCTCACCCTGCCCAACACATTCCCTTTCACGGTCAAGTGTTAAGGTTCTGCTGCTTGGACTGGAAGTCTGGAGGCCAGAGAAAATTAGATTTCTGGCTTGGCCCAGCCTGGAGGAGGGATGCTGGTATAGGCCAGGGGCTATGTCCTTTTCCCCTCCCCATTTCTAGCTCCCCAGTGGGCTCACATTTCCGTTGGCCCAGGAGGACTACGTGCCCCAGGGAGGTCTAGGGATCAGCCATGTGGACTCTCTGTTCCCATTTCCCATCAGTCCTCCCCCCTCTCTAGGGAACAGGTGTGTCTGAGCCGGAGCTGGAAGAAGAGCCTGATTGCTGGATGACTAGTCTTGGGTGAGTGGGATCTGGCTGTCCCTTTGCCCACCCAGGAAGCCCCCACACACCCTTCCTTATCTCATGGTGGAAGGGGGCTTGCTCCAGGTCTCCTGGGTGTTCTCTCACCTTGGAAGCATTTTTTAAAAGGAGGCCCTGAGTGACAACTGCCAGGCCTCTCATGGTTTCCTCTGGGTGCTGAATCACTCCCTAATGCTTGTGATCACAAGCCCTCCTTTCCCCAGTGAGAAAACTTCCTTCCTTCTCTGGGCATATTGCCCACTCTTACCCATTGGGCTGCCTATAGCCCCTGCCAGACTTCATGGTTTAGCAGACACCGTCTTTCAGTTTGCCCAGAAACACTATTCTCGTGACCCCAAGCCTTGCAATACTCTGTGGGTGTAGAGGGTGAAGTGAGTGACTTCCACAGAGTATGCAGGGTTCAAGCAGGGGGAGGGGGGAAGAGTTAACCTGTTAAATGCCCACTACATGCAGGGTACCATGCTAAGTGCTAGTCATTGCCTCCTTCGGTTCTCACAAAAGCCATATACGTCGGTTATATTATTATCAGTATCTGATAGAGTAGGATGCGGGGCTCAGAGAATTTGACAATGTGGCCCCAAATCCAAGCTGATAGTGGTGGATGTGTGATTCAAATCCAAGGCTGATTCCTGGGACCCCATAACTGAGCTGGGGCTGGAAAGGTGGGCCAAATCATGAAGGGCCTTGTCTTTCCTTGTCTTAATGTGACTCATTAAGTCACAAATGAGGTGGAAGTTTGTTAATGTCTGTGACCCAAGTTGGGCAAAAGACTCAGACCGGGAGGCAGGAAAAAACTTTTCACATGGCAGGTCTCAGCTACTTTCAGCTTTGTCATGCCCACCCGTCTACTGGACTAGCACCTCCGAGGACTGAGGAGAGGATTTCCTCAGAGCGCCTCAGCTGGAGGGGTGAGCTCTGTCAGGACAAACGGGTGCGATTACAGAACTTGCTGAGGGTTAGCTTCATGGGATGGAAAAGAAACCAAGTGCCTCTGAAGTGCTCTGTTGTGCCCAACCCTCTCTCTATCCTTACCGGTAGGTTTAGTAGGAACAAAAACAACCATTGCTCCAATGGATTGTGAACTCTTTTAAGGGGTGAACACAGCATTAAGCACTTTAAACCTATTAGTTCGTTTGATCCTTACAATTACGTGGGTATAGTATTATTACTACCATTTTACAGATGGGGAGATCGAGGTTCATTGAAGCTAATTTTGCCTTGGCTGGTGGCAGTTAGGATCAGAACACACCTCTATGGTATTTGGTCCTAATCGTTACATCGTACTGCCTCTGACACTCATTCTGTCAGCCTGCCATTCCCCTGAGGGTGTGAGGGACTCAAAGTTTGTAACTACTGCCGGGATAGAACTCCTCCATTCAGCTGTGAGCCTCCTGACGGTCCTGTGAAGCAAGCGGAGCACACTATTATTATCCTTGTTTTATGGACGAGAAAAATGATGCTCATTAAAGTCAAAAGACCTGTCAAAAGTCACACAGCCGGTAAGTGGCGGAGCCAAACATGGTTTAAGGTCTCCCATTTGTCTATAGAGCGCTCTTTCCGGCACACGATAAAATTCACACGACTCGTACCTTTAAACGCACCGCGTAAATAGGGTTAAGTGGAGCACAGAGGTAGGTGACTGCGCATGCGCACACTCCAAGCACTGCTCAGCCCGAGGGCAGTGCCAGCCACGTGTTCCCAGGTGCCAACGCGGAGCCGAGCGCGAAAACGAGATCTCGGTACACGTGCACAAGTCCTAGCCAATGAGAACCGACTCTTGCAGAGTCACGGGACTAGACCTGGGAAACTACACTTCCCAGAAGCAGCTTGGGGCTGGACGCCTCTGCTGGAGGACGTAGTTCCGGAAAGGCAGGCGTCGGATAGGCTGCGGAGAGGAAGTGGGCCGTTCTAAGCAGCTGGCGCCCTGGCCTATTTCCGGTAGGATCAGCGGACGCGGCGGCTGAGGCGGTGCGGGACGGGCGTTGTCTGCAGAGCTTTTTCAGGCGTGAGCAGACATGGCGGCAGCTTTTCGGAAGGCGGCTAAATCCCGGCAGCGGGAACACCGAGAGCGAAGCCAGGTAGGACCGCACAGGCCCCACGAGCGCCGGCCCGTGGCCTCGTGTGCTACCCTCGCCCCCTCCCTCTCTCCACCTGCGGGCCCTGGTTCTGTACGTCGAGGGGGGGCATGTAAATAAACGCAAATGTATGCTAACGACGCCGGCGTGCCTGGGGCGGAGCCTCGCGGCCTGGCGAAGTGGGGGGTCGTTCTCTTTCGGGGAGGAGCACTGCCTGCCTAGCCAGATTTCAGTGAGGGAATTGGGTGAGACGCTCTGTGTAAAGTGCTTGACCTTCTGGGGGGAAGGTGAGGTCAAAGCGCACACCGTCTGGAACTGGAACCCCCAGCTGCGCTCGGCCCTGCCCACTGCGTAGGGGGCCTGTGATTTAGGAGATTGGCGATAACGTTGTTAACACGGTCAGGCGTGCGCTTTGTGCAAAACCCATGAAGATCTGCCACATACGCTTTTTGTTTAGGTGTCACACTGTAATGTTGATGTTTTCCATCCCCATTATACAGATGAGGAAACTGAGGCCCGGGTAGCTGAAGTGACTTGCCCAGTCACAAACACCAAATTCAGATGGATAAACAGTTGCAGGACTTCTGTGGAGGGTGTGTCTGTGTTGGGTAGGTTGAGCAGAAATTAGTTTAGTATATGAAGAATCAGTGTATCCATTCCACTGTGCTTAAAAATCACATCATAACCGATCCAGAAAGGCCCTTGGGGACATCTGGTCCAACTTCATTTTGCACTTGGGGAAGAGAAGGAGAAGGACGTGTCCAAAGTTGTGTTGCTGGCTGATGAGATGGAACTGAGGCCTCTTAACCGCAGTTCGATCTTCCTCCTTAATAGCATTTATCAGACATTTATTGTGCACTTACTGTGTGCTCAGGGGTGTGCTGGGAGCAATTGTGTAATTTGCCACCTTGTTTGAACCTATTTGTGGACTTGTGTAAAAGTAATGATAGAAATGTTTGTTGTGTGACAGAGCCAAAGTGCAGAATGCTTTACTGTCATTATCTAACTCTCGACACTGTGTGGAAGTAGGTATTACTATTTTCTCACATTTGCAGATGGGGAAACTAAGGCTCGGATTGGTTAACTTGCCCAAAGACGCAAAGCTGTAACTGGCAAGCAGCAAAGCCAGGAATCAGGCTGCATGTTTTGAATCCAGGGGCCACTAAAAGATGAATAAAGAGGCACCTTAATAAGAGATGGCACACGAAAAATGCCAAATGAGGAATTTGAATGGGAAGAGTAGAGATGATGAGGGAAAGCATCACAATGGAACTTGCTAGACTTGGAAGGCAGTGATAATAGCTTTTCCAGTACTTACTGTATGCTAGGTATAGCCCAACAGCTGTATGGGATTATGTCATTTAAATCTACAGCATGTCTGTGAGGTGGATGTTATCCTCATTTTCCAGGTGAGGACTCTGATGCTTAAAGAGATTAAATAGTGTGTCCAAAGGCATGGTTATAAGTAGTTGATTTGGATTAACAGAGAAGACAGGGCTTCTGCGGCTGGCCATAAGCATGACATGGTCATGTCTGAGTACGAATAGTGGGTCTTTTTGGGAGAGGTGAGGAGAAGGCCATGCTGGTGAGGTGGGTGGGCATGTTGACAAGAGTACTTCATGTTTAGGTCAAGTTTGGACTTTATCCTGTAGGTCCTTCACTGAGTGGTGGGCGAGCTACCAGAGATGTTTTGTATGGGGGGGTAGGTGTACTTAGGTGAGCTATTTCAGGTGCAATGCCAGATCTCCTATAACGCAGATCCTTTGAATTACTGTTTTTGTATTTTCTGGGTAGATACTCAGTAGTGTGATTCCTCGATCATTGGGTAGTTCTATTTTTAAATTTTTGAGGAACCTCCGTACTGTTTTCCACAGTGGCTGCACCAGTTTGCATTCCCAGCAACAGTGCAGGAGGGTTCCTTTTTCTCCATATCCTCACCAACTCCTGATTCTTGTGTTTTTTTTGTTGTTGTTTTTTTTTAATTTTGGTGTTATTTTAATTACTGAGTTAGTTATTGCATCATTTCAAGGATAAGAGATGTGACTGTTAAAAATCTCATCTAAATTATTAGACAAGTTTAAACGTAGAGAAGTGTATGTACCTCTTCAGAAATTGAGATTATTCCGAGCAGAAGAGTATGTGGTCTTGTGTGTTGGGGAAGAACACAGACTGTGGCCCTGATGGAATGGGTTCTAGTTCTAGCTTTGCCAGTTATTCTGTGTTCTTGGGCAAGCCATTCTCTAAACCTCGTTCCGCTTTTAGAAAATTGGGATAACAGTTGTGTGTTTTATCTACTTCCCTTGTTTGTTGTGGGGATTAAATGAGATTGTATAGATTGCTTTGTAATAGAGTAAGTGCTTAATAAACTTGGCCTGCTTTGTAACAGAGTAAGTGCTTAATAAACTTGGCCTGTTATGATGTGGGCAGAAATATCTAGCACAGACACTGACATGTATTAATTGCTCGACAAATAGCTTATAGAAAGATAATACCAAGATATAATCCTTGTGCCTTTCATGCTATCCAAGGAAAAGTTTGGTTTTTTTCTCTCGTATTTCTTTCCAAAGGTATAATAATAACAGTAAACGTATGCTGGGGACCTGCTTTATACCAGGCCACGTGTAGGCACTACCACTCACAGAGGCTCATTTAATCCCCGTGATAACAGGTACTATTATTCTCATTTTATAGTTAGGAAACAGCAGCTCAGAGAAGTTAAGTGACTTGCCCAAGGTCACAGGATGTTAAGAGGTAAAGCTTGGATTTGAACCCCATTCTCCAGACTAAATTTAGTGCCCTTGCCACAGTTGCCTCCTTGTTATTATGTTTTCCCTTCATAGTATTTTATAAACCCTTGGATTAAGTCTGTAGTAATTTTAGTACAGCTGGCAACTGCTTGCTTAGTGCCGAGTCATTGTTGCCTCTCTCTGTCCTTAATAGGCCAGGAAACCTACTATGGCAGTGCTTGTGACCTCTCTGGCGTCTGCATGGTACCTCTCATCCTTGGGCAGAGCCCAGTTGGGGGAGGGGAGGGAACAGGGTAGCAAGTTGGCTCCAAGAACATGGATTTACTGAGCACTCCAGAGACACTTGTTCCTGTCAGGTGTCATGTTGATTTGGGTATGTGTTTGCTGAGGGAACTAAGCACTTTTTTTTTTTTTTTCCTTTTGTCTTCTAGCCCGGCTTTCGAAAACATCTGGGCCTGTTGGAGAAAAAGAAAGATTACAAACTTCGTGCAGAGTGAGTTCAGTTTTCTGGTAGAGGTGCTGCCAAGAAAGCTGACAGCTTCCCTGCACTGCAGCTGAATTGCCCAAGTGTCCGACAGGGGATAATTTCTTGCCATTGATAAAATGGCCAGAACTGGCAACCTGTCACATACTTGTCTGTGACCCTGCACTTCTTTGTTTGGGCAGAGCGTAACTTATTTAACTGTAGTTGTGTTGTGAAATTTTTTTTTTTTATTATGTTGCTCTAGATAGTTTTCTCAGAGTGGCTTTGATTTGCTCCTGCCTTGGCGTTTGAGCCAAAAGCTGAATCTTTTTCTTTCTTTTCTTGAAATGCAAGATATAATCTAAAATTCCAGTTGTTGAGTCTCTTACATCACTGCGTGTGTGGTGTGGAATGAAGAGATGTGAAAGATGGATTCATAAGACTGAGCGTGGGTGATAATGAACTCTGAAAACATTTTATAAAACAATTACCCCCATTCTTCTCCTGTAGCACTTTATTTGCAGAACACTTGATAATTGTTTGTTAACCATGTTTGTCAGCTGAGGTCCTTTTGTGCTCCTGGTACAGATGGAGATGGATTAAGTGGATTGCTCTGAGTCCCAGAGTTTTTAAGGCTCATAATGATAACTGAGTGCTATTATTGCACCAGGCAGTGTTCTGGGAGACTTGGAATTTTACACTTAAAACGTATTCCTCCCAACAACCTTCTAGGATGCTATTATTATCACACCCATTTTACAGATTAAATTGAGATACAGATTGGTTAACTAACATACCCAGGATTACTTAGCCAGAAGTGGTGGAGTCCGGGTTTTCATCCAGATAGTCTGGCTCCAGAGTCCACAATTCTAGTCAGTATGCTATATTGCATTGTGGAGTTTGTGAATCTTATTTGGTCACTTGGTGCCCAAGCTCGCTTTAGAACGCTGTCCTTTTTTTTTTTTTTTTTTTTTTTAAGATTTTATTTATTTATTTGACAGAGCCAGCGAGAGAAGGGAGCCTGATGCGGGCTCGATCCCAGGACCCTGGGATCATGACCTGAGCCGAAGGCAGACACTTAACGTCTGAGCCACCCAGGCGCCCCTAGAACTCTGTCTAAAGAGCTTTAATGTTTGCTTTGGTTGGTGTTTCCCTGTAATGAGGTAAATGGCACTAAACCATGTGAGATGTTAATTTCAGGTGAGTTTTGGGATAGGAGAGGAGCCTACAGAGACAGTAGCTCAACGTCAATGACTGTGGAGTCTGGATCAAATCTGGTCATTGCTTTGGCTTTTTTGGGTTCATTTTGTGTAAACTTTAGATGCTTGTAAAGTTTGTTCATTGTGGGTTTTTTTGTTTTTGTTTTTGCTATGAACCTGATTTAAACTTTTAGTGACTACCGGAAAAAGCAGGAATACCTCAGAGCTCTCCGGAAGAAGGCTCTTGAAAAAAATCCAGATGAATTCTACTATAAAATGACTCGGGTTAAACTCCAGGTGGGTGCCTAATTGATCAGTTGGTATTCTGAGCTCCACCTCATTAAAGAAAATAAGTATGGTGGAAGAGATGGAGAGGAAGGATCGTTGGCCTTTATTCAGTGCTTCTCCAGTTGGTCCAGGTGTTCTTTCTTGGTCAGTATCCAAGGCAAACTGCCCCTTCATGAACAGCGTGCATTTCTGCTCCGGAATCTGAGTTGTCTTATACCTGGAGCTGTTCTTAGAGTGGATGAGAATGGATGACAAGGTGCTAAATTGAACATGCATCTCGGGGGCTTAGTGCATTGGACCGCTGTTGCATATGGCATTCGGTTGTCTTTGTTCCAGTCATGAGCTATGTTAATGACTTATTTGTGATTTTAATCTAATAGGGAATGTATGTTTTAAATTTGGGTTTTAGGATGGAGTTCATGTTATTAAGGAGACTAAGGAAGAAGTAACTCCAGAACAACTGAAACTGATGAGAACCCAGGATGTCAAATACATAGAAATGAAAAGGGTTGCAGAAGCTAAGGTAATAAGTGAAACCATTTGTTCTGTTGTATTTTTGTTGTTTAAGAAAAGAAATATAAATTCGCTGCTTTCCAATTATAAGTTGATTTCTTCTGGCACTTACTGACTTAAAGTACTTCTTGATGATGATAATGATTTAGAAGTATAGTCAGTATGGTGGAGTGGAAACAGTTCAAGTTTGGAAATGAGACTCACTTAAGTTTGAATTCTGGCTCTGCCATTTATTAGCCCCAGGATTATGGACAAATTAACCTTTTTGAGAGATTGGTTCCTCATTTCTATCTCACGGGAATAAGTGAGTTTTGTGGAATATGTAGCCCAGTACCTGATATGTGATTGGTGCTTGGTAAGTTTTAGTTTTTTCTTTTAAAAGAATGAAGCACATTTTTTGGTGGCTTGTGATAATGATATGAAATGGTTTAAACTTCTGCACATTAATTTCTGATACCCTGGATGAACCCAATGTAAAGTGAGATCATGTTCTGTATTCTAGAAAATTGAAAGACTAAAATCAGAGCTCCATCTGCTGGATTTTGAGGGGAAGCAGCAGAATAAGCATGTGTTTTTTTTTGACACCAAAAAGGAAGGTATGAAATGTTTGAGGGTTTCCGGGACAGTCCAGCATGTTGGTCTGTGCTCGGTGTTAGACGGCGCCTTGAGAATTGTCTTGGCTTTCAGTTGAGCAGTTTGATGTCGCCACTCACCTGCGAACAGCCCCGGAACTAGTTGACAGAGTCTTTAACAGACCCACAGTAGAGACCTTGCAGAAGGAGAAAGTGAAGGGCGTTACCCAGCAGACTCGATTGAAGGTAATTTCCTCCGTTGTTTTTTGGGTCTGAGCTTATGAGAATCTGGGGTTTGTTTGTTTGATTGCCCCCCCCACTGCATTTATTATAATAATTAGAGGAAAACTCATGACTCATGAAGTTCCCTTAGAAAAGTGGAAGGAAGATTTGATAATGGGGGTGGGAGTGGAGGAGGGTTCCTTGGTTTTTAAGATTGGAGGACTTGTGGCCTAGTGGTCAGCAGCTTTGGGTCTGGTTTTAGATTTACATTTGAATCCCGCCTCTCACTGGGGGCTTTGTGCTTTTAAGGCTTGTGACCAATGCAGAGAGAGGAGGGGACACTGAAGATTAAGGGATTTGGTATATTCTGATATTGAACCTTTAGCAGCAAATACATATCTCAAAAAATCTTTACATATTATGCATTTGTAACCAAAATTTTGTTTTGACTTTTCCTTATGGTGCTTTCCATCGCTGGAACTGGGTTTGTGCAGAAGACACGCTTTTCTCAAAGCCTTCTGGAGTTGAACTCTCACTTCTGACTGATTCATTTAAAAAATGCTGTCAATGTGTTTCAAGTAGACAGCTGTTCTGTTTTGATTTGAATCATTTACACCGCATCAGCTTTGCTTCCAATGTTTAATTTCACAGCAGTTTCTCTAGCTCAGAGGCAGCTAAACTTGCTGTAGTAATATAAATACCCCTAATTAGTTTGACTATATTGGGTAATCCCATAAATTTGACAGTCTGTGTAATAAAGTGAAAACAAAAGCTGTCTGAAACCACTGCTGTGAGACTATGCTAGAATTGGTGAGTTGTTTAAATCTGAAGCCCAGTAATAGTCCTCTCTTGTAGATAACACTTCCAGCTGAGGAGCCGGCTGACTAGTGTTCTCGTGATAACCCTGTTTGTCAATTAGTTGTATTTTCAATTAGCCGTGTCACTAACACGTCTCAAGTGTTGTGGTAGTCCCTAAAGAGATCAGTGCTCCAAACAGAATAGTCACCAACACGTGTTTTGAGAAGTTGGGAAGGTTTGGATCTTGCCATTTTTGTTGAGTGGTATTGTTTCTTTCAGTTGTTTTGTGGAGAGCAGAAATGTTTTCATTAAGACTGCTGGTGGGTGGATTGCAAGGGAATTTTTAACCTGTAACTTGGAGTGTTGGGCAATCTGTGGATGGGCTTTAGGAAGTCTGTGAACACTCTTCTACACTGATGTTTTGTACAATTAGGTATATATGTTTGCACAGATTTGTGCCAACACACATGCATATTTATTTCAAGAAAGAATAAAAAAAAAAAAATCCAAAGCTTTCATGAGTTTCTCAGGGGTTTACGATCCCCCCAGATTTAGGGCTACTGGCCTTCGAGGAGTATTCAGCAGGGAGTATTCTCAGGTCTGCTTCCACTGGAAAAGAACTTCTCTCTGTGTTCTGTGGTTCTCAGACACCAGCACACTGTCCAGTGGCCTTTCTGTCCTCTGTTCACATTGTGTAGGGTTTCCAGGACTGGCTCATTCCTGCATTGCCTTAGGTAACCGGGACGCTCACACAGGGGTTGAACAGCTTAGTGTAGTAGTGGAAAGATTCCTGGGATCCGTGAGACTCGCGGGACAGTTCTGACTCTGTTCCAGGTGAACCACGTGTTCCCAGGCAAGTCTCCAAGGTTCTCTTTAGCTCTAGAATGTAGTGTTCCTAAAATGGACAGTTTTATAGTCCCTTGTGTTGATTCTGAGTAAGAAGGGAGTTGAAACCATTTATGCATTTGGACTTAAGTGGATTAAAAAGCAGTTTATTCATTTTTATCTTGTTAACTTTATTGAAAATGTGTGTTTCTTCCACAGCGGATAGCTAGAGAAAGGCAAAAGCAGTATAACTGCCTGACACAGCGGATTGAACGCGAGAAGAAATTGTTTGTTATTGCACAGAAAATTCAAACACGCAAAGATCTTCTGGTGAGGAGAGAGAGCCTTAGGCCCTTCCTTTTTTTTTCCCCCCTCCCCCCTTCCCCTTGTAAAGGTCTTCACTGAAACTGGATTTCTGCTGTGTGTAAATCAACCCCAGTGAAAATGTCTGCTCCTCAGGGGCAGTGGTTTGAGCCAGTGTCTGTTACTCTGACAGCGTTGAAATGTTCCTTGATTAGGAAGGGTAATAAGGGGCTTATTAGTCAGTGCTCTGGGACAGCAAAGGGTAGGATCAGGTAGCATGTGAACTTTATAGCTTATGAGCAGCTATGTGTAACATTTAAACAGGTTAACAAAACTGTGTGTGTCACTCATTGGTGTTTAAAAATAGACAACATTGTGTAGTTAAATAGCACAGCTAAGGATTATACGATGCCCCGTTCGTATTCTTATTGTTCCTTTAAATGTCAGATTCTTGGGCTTTGCAGATCATTCAGATCTGCCTTTCTCAGCTAGGGTTCTGTGTGAGACTATGCCCCCCCCCAATGATTTGAGTACCTCTCTTCTCAGTTTTTCCAATAACTTCTACAGATTAGTAGTGTTCTAGATTCCCAGGGAAGAAAATGATTCATTGCATCTGGGAATACTTGAGGGTACACGGGCTTTGTCCTGCACTTTGAGAAGGGCTGAATTAGGGCCTTTCTAATACGTAGTTTGTTAACCTTCTTGTTTTACAAAACCCTCTCCTGCTATTTACTGGTAACCTTTTTATTCTCTTGTAGGACAAAACTCAGAAGGTGAAGGTGAAGAAACAAACAGTGAACTCCCCAGCTATTTACAAATTCCAGAGTCGTCGAAAACGTTGAAGTGGTATAAATAAGCTTTGTCATTCCACATGGAAAAGAAGCCTATGTTTTTTCCCCAGTAACTTCACATTCCATTAGTCTGAATGACATGGTTTTTCCTGTTTGTAACTTTATTATAGATCTGCATTTGATATCTTTCTGTGAACAACATTAAAGCCCCTTCCCCTGTCTTACTGTTTTTGGGTATGAAATCAGTCTTATTTTTATATACCTATATATTTTCTTCACGAGGAAAGTTATATAATCTCATTACAGCAAATTTGGAAAAAAAAAAGGTCTTCATCTCTAATCCCAATACTGAAGAGCACCAAATAGTTATTAGTGCTAAGAGCTAGGGCATTAGGTGAACATTATTGTGAACGTTCTGGTTTATTTCCTCCATTCAGTGAAGGCATGTACTGGGTTTTTTGCTTTACTTTTTTGTTTTGTAGTTATAATTATAGCAAATAATTTCTTCTTCTTTTTTTTTTTTTTTACTTAAATTAGCCCTTCCATTTTGTTACATCACTAAATTTTTTAAAAGTAATATATGTTCATAGTAAAAGTTAAATAAATATTTTTATTGTTTTCATGTTTTATCTAGTGGGTAGACTGATTTTACTCTCCTTCTTTCTGTGTTTATTGGATATTCAGATGGCTTCATAAATTAGCCAAGGAGGAATTTTTTCTCTTACACTTTATAGCTATAGATAGAAACCCTTGGGACTAGGAACCCACAGTGGCACCTCCTTATTGATGAAGCTCAAATCAGACAGATCTGGCTCTCTGTTCCTGCCCTCTGCACTTCTGGCCAACTCATGATTCCAAGGCTATAAATGGCTTGGTACAGGCCTTTGCCCTCGAGAGAGGACTCCAGGGCATGTGTAGCAGCTTTCTTCCCAGAGTTTCACCCTTCCCTGCCCATGTAGGGGTGGTAGGCTGAGGCTGTCAAGACAGGACTGAGCATGCTTGGAGCAAATGTGGGAGGAACTGGGTTCTGGGAGGCTTGCTTACACCTCACCCCCTGGAGGGGGAACAGCTGTGCCTGGATTTTAAACAGTAAAAAAAACCCAAAAAACAAAAAACCATCATTAAAACTTAATATGTTCCTATGACTGCTAGGCTCCTGTACAAAGCCTAAAATGAAAGCCTGTTTGCTTAGGTTGTACCCAGTGGGATTTAGATCTGGGAGCCCTGGAAAATAAGAAGGGCCGGGGAATAGAAGCTAGCAGCTTTTGCCTTAAGGAAGGAAGTGCTTCCCAGTCTGTGTGTTTACTTCTTGGGGAGATGGTAAGCTAAGTAAACGTTGATGGTCTTATGACATAGGGGTCTGGGGGGTCTTGAGTCCTGAGCCAGGGAAGGGATTTATCCCGTGGATGTTGGACAAAGGGGTGGGCAGACTGAGCAGCACTCTGTTCCTGGCACAGAGTAGCTTGGCACTGCTGCTCTGTCTCTATCCCTTGTCCCTGCTGGGTAGGAGGTAAGGAGTATACCCAGTGCCTTCTCTTGAACTTTACGTTTATACAAAGGTACATACACTTGATTGGGTCTCACGTTAATAGACATACAAGATGCGTACAGCTCAGGCCTCATAAACACAGGTGCATGCGCATCTGTATACCCTCTGGTACACGAACACACCACCAAGGTTTCACGTCCCACAGGTGACACACGAAGTCCTCACGTGTGCTATAGGTACACAGGCTTGAAGAGGCATGCGCACAGGCCAAAGAGCAGGAAAGTCCATCCTCTTGGAGTACCATAAGGTTGGACGTAGGGAACTATAAGAGGATAACACTAGGTGTCCTGAATTGCTGTCACATTGAGGGCTGTCTCTGAGGCCCAAGGAGAGACTGGCTGTGCCTTGTGATGAACCCAAGACAGATGCTCCAGCCTCATGGGTCCTGAAAACAGGCCAGGACTTTATGCTTTGGGGCTCAGTGGGACCTCAGACTCCTGGCTTATTGCTTGGGAAGGGGAAAGACTCTTGTTTCCTTAGGATCCACCCGTCCAGGCCCAAAAGCTGGTTTGGGGTCTTGGTGGCAACCTGCTCTGTCTGGGCCAAGGGGATGTGGGCAGCCTGCGGAGGTGGGAAGCATTTCTCTGAGTCAGAACTTGTGTGGTTCAGGTCTCTTGTACAGATGAGGTCTCCAGAGTATCCGCTACAATACTGATGTGGAACACCCAGGTCTCCCCAGCGGAGAACCCAACTATCCTGCTTCAGTCCTACTCTGTTGCCACTTCTTTGAGCCCTTCTGACTCAAGCAGGAGAGTGTCAAGCCCTAGCTTTATTCTTGGATTAAATATGTTTTTGAACTCTGGAGGGAAGTGATTCCTGGCAACAGGGTAGGAAAAAGCCCAGTAGGTGGAGCTGCTGCCCCTTTGCTGGGGCTATTTCTCTGGGTGCTGGTGTCTACCCTCCTAGCACTCTTGGTTCTGTTGGAAGCATCCTGTGCTCCATTGGTGCTTAGTGCCTATTCATTTATTGGATTTAATGCCATAGGAGAGAACTCTTGGGAAAAAAGATTTTCTCCACGCCTGCTCCCCCACTTTGAGATTAGTGTGGCCCCAAGATAAGGACTGGGCAGGAAAGGGCTTTCCCCTCACATTTCTAGTGAGGCTCATGGGGTAAGCTTATCGTTGAGTCCCACGTGGAGGGTGGTTCCACCGGGAAATGGTAGGGGTCCCCCCACGTGCAGTTGTGAGGGTTTGTGTCTAGCTCGCTGACTCCCCTGCTGCTGGCTGTGGGGCAGTGAACAATTAGAGCTGCACGTCCTCCAGCAGGAAAGGCAGCCAGCAGACGCAGACTTGCCCTGCCTGCCTGTGGAGGCCGGTGAGGCCAGGGCCTGTTGGGACTTGAACCGGTGAGGCAAGTGGGTGTGCGGTGCTGGCCTCCTTCCTCAAGCTCTCCCAGCGCGTCCGTTCACAGCCTTGTGTGCAGGGTGTTGGGCAAGGGGGGGCCGAAGCTTGGGTGGGAGTCTTGGCTCAAAGCCCCAGGTGAGTGGAGGAACTGGGGGTGGAACCTGAGTACCGTCGGGGCTGAGCCGGCGGGTTTCTTGGGCTTGGGCGGTTGCCTCCTGGGGTCAGAGGGTGCGCCCTCTCTCCCTGAGCCGGTCACCGGGCCTCCCTGTTGGCGGGGCTCCCACCCAGCTCCGTGGGTCTGTCTCAGAAAGTGCAGGGAGGGATTGGAGAGAAGCTTCGAAACCCCGAGAGGCAGAGCTGGCTTTCCCAAGTCCACCCCTTAGAGTGTGGAAGCTCAAGAGGCTGCCTGGGTCCAGCTTCTGCTTGTTCGTTCCTAAACTGCTCTGGTCGGAGAGGAGGGGAAAAAAATCTCCTGCTTCTTCAGAGACTCCCTGGAGGGAATCTCCGTGTTCCTCATTCCTGGACCCACCATCGTTACGTTTGGAGAGTGCTGTGTGCTTTGTATCTCTCGCAACCGAAGTTTACGTAGTCCTCTCTGTCCAGTCTTGTCTGCTTGACTTGATAGCCCTGATAATGGCGAGAGCCAGTGTCCTCTCTCATGTCAGGGGAACCAAGTGCTTGGTGCGGGGACCATGGTACTGTCCTGAGCCCCCTGCTTTGGTGGTAGTAGACGTCGGGCCAGAACAGAGCCCAGGACCTGGCTATTTCTAGGCAAGAGGAGTTTATCTGGGGACTGCTGTGTTTGGGGTTAAGGGTGGGAAGGAAGCCCTTTCTGTTCCTCCTGTTGTCTGTCACCTGACGGCCATGCTCAGATCATAAGTGTTAATGACATTGTGGTGCCCCGGAGGCAGCTGGGCAGCCCCCCCGCCCTGAATCAGCCTGACTCATTTACAGCTTTCTCCAAGTTACCCCAAAGGCTTCTCTTTTGAGGTGACAAATGTGGGGGGTTGGTTTCAGGTTTCATGTTTTTACATTACTGAGTGGAAAAAAAAAACCTTTCCAAACCAAAAAAAACCCAGCTTTTACAGCAGAAACATGTCCCGAGAGCGCTGGAAATTTCCCCGTCCCCTCTCAGCTGCTCAGCCACAGAGACCAGTGACGGAGGGGTTTAGAGGTGGGGGTTGGAGCTGGGGCGTGTAGAATGTTGGGGACAGCCCCATTGGAGGTGGCAGCATTTGCCTTCGTGCTTAAAGGCAGGGGAGAGTCTTTGCAGAGTCCTGGCTCTGGAGCCAATAGTATTGCCAAGGGACGGGGCTGGTCAGCTCAGGAGCGGCAGGGGCTGGAGAAGGAAGCCATCTCACATCTCTAGCTAATTTGATCCCAAGAGGTCGAGGGCAAGTCCCTCCCTCAGAGAGGGCTCTTTAGGTAGAATGGTAGGTGGGAAGCTGCAAGATCCATCTGGCACATGGAGACTGGGGGGCCACTCCCTCCTGTAACTGGCTGGTAGCATTATAAACTGCTCCCCGCCTGCCCCCCGACAGGGGCAGATGGCCTCCATGGCAGATGGAGACCAGGCCAGCGATGGCTGGGTGAGCTTTCCAGTCCCAGCCTGGCCTCTCTGGCTAATAAGACAATCGAGAGGGGCAGTGACAGGGCTAAGTGTGTGTGTGTGTGTGTGTGTGTGTGTGTGTGTGTTTCAGAGATGGAGTCCTGGCCTTGTTGGGCCATTCTGGGGGAGAGGTAAAGAGGGAACCTCAGATGAAATCAGTGCATCTTGGGGGCACACTCAGTTTCCCGTGTAGAAGTGGCAGGTGCTTGGGGCCCTGACACTGCCCACCTGCCCAGGCTCCCAAAGCTGCCCCAGTTAGTTCTCAAGTGAAGGGGATGGTCCCCAGGGTGGGAGTCTCTGCTGCTGCTGGAGCCCGGTGGGCTGGAGGCCGACCCCCTGCTAGGTCCCCAGAGCTGGGCCTGGGCAGCGGCTCTTCCCAGAGGACTCGCCCGTTTATTATGCGCTCGGGCTCCCTCACTGCGCAGGCAGGCAGCGGCCTTCATTAGCGGAGGAGCTGGGGTCTGTTTTGGCTGCCTCATCAGCATCAGTGAACTGCGTCCCTGCGAGATTTGATACAATTTAATTAACCTAATTAAAAGCTCTGATTGCAGAGATGATTGGGGTAGCGCCAGCAGCGACTGCATATTTATAATGAGCTGCAAGGTGTGGGACCGCAGCCAAACGCCACGCATCCTAATGAGCGGGAGCTGAGAGCCAGGGAGCGGGAGAGGGAACGTTTATTTTTGGCAACAATGCCCAGTTCCTCCCTGCCAGGGAGTCAGAGACCCAGGGAGTGAAGCTGGACCTGCCCACTGAGCTCTTCTGAGCAAGGTGGAAGCAGGAGCGTGTGCTCCCCACGTGTTCTTGTGCCTTTGGACGCCCAGATGAACGCACCGTGCCCGTGTTCGCTGCTTGCAGAGTGGGGGGCTGGGACCCCAACAGTGCACTTTTCCTGCCTGTCTCTATCTCTGGGAATCAGGGGCTGCCTTCTGAACCACAAGCCCTGGTTTGAGGAAATGGATCAGTAGAACTACCTGGATTTTAAGACTTCGGGATCCCTGGGCGGTTCTCTCAGACTTGCCAAGGCAGATCTGGGCTGACAGGATTAGGCCAAGAGGCTGGGTGGGGGTCGGAAAAGGGGTCCGGATGTCCAAGGGACCCAAGTGAGGATCTTGAGCCTGGTGCAGACGGGAGAAACGGGAGAGATGAACCTCCAGCTCCTCCCGGACCCCACCTCCTCACCGTCTTCTGAGGACGTTGTCCAGAGAGGGCTGCCTCCCCTGGACTGGCCTCTGCCACTGCTTCTGTCTGGGGAGTCTTGGTTTGTCTGACTCAGCGTTTCCGCTGTAAATCACATCTAATAATAACGAGAGTGAGAGCTGTGGTAGAGATGCTGTGGGTGAAGGGGGCGCCGGTGAGAAGGGGCACACTGCCCAGGTGCACCGGGGTGTTAAGTGGGGAGGGCGCTCTAGGGTGGCAGGAATGGGGGCTGGGTTCTGGGAGCCACCATCAGAGCCTTGAGGGGAAGAAGGTGGGAGCAGACCCCGCCCCCCATCCCTACCCTGGGAGCTTGTGGAGGTCATGAGCTCATCCCGTCTGGCCCAGCCCCCCAGTGCTCTGACTGCTGCCAGGACAAGATGAGATTTGTCCCCAGCCCACCTTGCAGAGCTGCAGCTGTTCAGCTCCCTTATCAATCTTCTCTGTGGGTTTAATCATCTCTCTGTCATCCTGCTGGGACAGCCCTCCCCTTCCTGGCCCCAGCTTTCCTCCAATCCCCCTCCCCCAGACACACCATCTTTTCTCTCCTGGACTTCCCTTCAGGAGACAGAGGGTGGGCCAGGGTGGCTTTGCTCCAGGTTTAGTCTCAGTGGGGGGCCAGGACTTCCCTGTTTTTGCAAGGAATAAGGGGCGGGTACAGGTGGTGCCGGTGAAGAATCTGTCCTAGCCATGTCCCCAATATCTTTGGCTCTGTGCCAGGCTGGGTAGGACAGGGTCTGGAGGTGGGCCATGAGGGCCTTCAGCCCAGATCCCAGAGTTTCTCGTGTTGGTGCCGTATCCATCCCTTCCTTCTTCGGAAGAAGGCCAGCCCCTTGGGAGCTGCGTCCACCCATGGCCAGCCAACCAGCCAGCCAGCCAGCCCTGCCCTCTTTCCCTGGGTGGGTCCTGTGGGGCCAGGCTCCATGGAGACCTGTAGGCCCAGGGGCCCGTGGGCAGGAACCACAAGCCCACGGCTTTGCATGCATCTTGGGGAAAAGGGTGCCCAGGAGTCAATGGAGCCAGTGTTGTGGTCCAGGCTGGGAGCCAGGGCGCAAGGGGCTCTGGGGCCCCTCCTAGTGCTGACGTGCAAGATGACCTTCAGGGCAACTCTTCAACCCTTTCTGCTTCACTCTCTTTCCCCTCCAGAACATTTGGGGGAATGGCAGGGAGGGGGTGACATGGGATGGTGTATGTGCTTCTAGGAGGGAACATGAGAAAGAGGGCCCTTCCTCCCCCTACTCATGGCTCCCACTCAGGCACTCTCAGTGCAAATGGAAAGCCAGCTTCTTCCCATTTCTCAGAAGGGGATGGAAAGTCCCAAAGAGGGATAGGGTCCCGGGGAGCATCACCCAGCTTGTCCTCAAGGTAGGGGCTGATAGACCCCCCTCAAAGGGTTCCCTTAGGTGGAGACCATGGGTTCTGGAGGGGCACTGACTAGTCTTTGGCTGGAGGGGGCTGGTCCAGTTTAGCCCAAGGTTGGGCCCTGTAGGACAATGGCATGTTGATGAGGATTTGGTCCCGGCCTCACATGACTCGATGGGGGTGGATGGACCGCACGTGGCTGAGCCGCCGGGGCTGACCTTTGGTCGCTGGCTAGGGAAGAGAGGAAGCCATGAAGCTCTCCTGCCCACTCAGTGCCCTGGGCACCCTGCCACCCCCGCCCCAGGCACTGCCCTCTGGGCACACACACTCTGTCTTCACCTACCTTCTTGTAGTCTCTTCCTTTTCTCTTTGCTTCACTTGTGTGTGAGTGTGTGTGTGTGTATTGTGTGCGAGCAGGTATGTGTGTGCAAGCGTGAGCAAGGAGGCACTGGAGGATGAAGGACAGTGAAAGAAGAAACACACTTTGTGGGTTCTTTCCAGTCAAGGATGGACCTAGTTTCTGCTGTGCGGACACCAGCATCGGGCCAAAGTGGGCATGCCTGTGTCCATGCAGGTGTCTTCATGGGCGGGGTGGACGCGTGTGGCCATGCAGAGGGCAATGCTGCCTCCCCTGGCTTGCCCTATGACCTATGTCGCCTGTGGGAGAGGGGGTGACTTCCCTGGTCAGCATCTTCCGTGTCCTACTGGAGCCATATCCTTCCCTCCGGCCCAGGGCCTGGGGGTCACTTTCCGAAGGAAAAAGGAAGACTTCTTTTGGGTGGAGCCATTATTATGATCAATGGAGTTAACGAACAACGACTATTCAGTGAGGAGGCAAGGCGCGTGCACACACACACGTGTGCACCCACACGTACACATGTGCACCGGAAGAGCTACACACAGACAAGGGTATGCGGAGGGAAGGTCCAGAGAGAGAGACAGGAAGATACTCACAGGCACACCTCTGATTCTTAAATGGGGTTATCTGTCCTCTTTCTCACCAAGACGCGCAGGTGGATATAGCAAAGGGGGCCATCTCAGGAGAGTCTTTCCCCGAAGTCCCCGAGGGGTTGAGGGCCAGGGCCTCTGAGCTGGGGCAAGCCACTGCAAATGACTTGATACAGTGCTTGAAAGGGAGCCCACGGCCTGACTTTGGCAAATAACATTACAAACATTACGAGAAGATTTTTAAATGAGCTCTCCTTTGTGGGGAGCCCCATACAATTTTTTTCCCTAGGGCTACTCTACCCTGCACCCCCTTGGTGGCCCTGGTACTATGTGGAGGCAAGTTAAATTTCCAGACCTGGGATTAGATGGGGGGTGGGTGTCCAGATATTGGCAGGAGGAGGCCCGTGGGTGAGAAGGGGACGGCATGTGTGACCTCAGACTTATTCTCTAGACATCTCTCAAATTAACAGCCTTGAGTGGTTTGGCTGAGGAGCATTTCTGGACATTTCTACCTCCTTCTCCTCTATTCCCTTTTTGGCCCCCCCACTCCCCCCCCCCCCATATAGTTCTGCTAATCCCGTTGGATACTGGTGAGGTAATGCAGGAATGGTCCTTAGCACTGAAGCAGAAAGGACAGAGCTTGGAAGGGCCGGGACAGAGGCTGGGGCCGAGGTTGGCACACGGCACAGCGGGGCTGAGGCTGAGGTTGGAGCTGGGATTTGAAGCTGAAGCCAAGTAGAGCGTGGACTGAGGTGGGGTTGTTGGAAGTTGGGTTGGCAGAGCATCTCTTTCAGTCTTGACAGGATTCTGAGAAGCCTATTTTTGGAGTCCAAGGCAGATGTTCTCCCCCAGTGAAGAGAATGTTTGGTGTCTGCTCTCCCCTTGGAGGGGCCGATAGATCCCCTCCCCCTGCTCCCCTCAGCTAAGCAGAGTCATACATCACCAAGGGGCCGGGGCTCCCTGGATGTATTGCCCTAATACGTCGCTATAGCAACCCCACTCGCATCCTGCATTATTCTAATGTGGTCCCCCTCCCCACTGTGATGTATAGCTTGGGTCTCAGAGCTGCGAGGCCCCGTCTCTGAGTCTGCTCCACGTACCCCAGGGATGGGTGGGTCGGAGGCTGGCTTGGCTTCTTTGGGCCCTGTCTTGCTTCTCTTCACCCTGTGCTCAGGATCCTTTGTGAGGCTGGGTGTGGAGATGGGGTCTGGCGCATTGGCCCACCCACCCGCCTGCCCAGAGAGGAGAACCAGCAGGCCGTGTGTCCTGGCCCTGGCACACGAGTGCCTGACGCACCGACCCACGCCAGCCTGCCTGGCCTGGGGACCTGAGGCCTTGGGGTTGGGGGCCAGGGCAGGACAATGGCTGCATTCCTGCTGTGAGCCACAGGCCCCCATTGTTCCTGTGGACACTGCCTACTTGAGGGCTGTGATTCTGGCCCTCACCCCATGGGGGGCGTAGGATGCTCCCTGGACCACTCCCCCATGGGACCATAGAGGGGTGATTCATGGGGTGGCCAGGGCATAGCAAGCCCCAGCTGTGCCCAGATTCTGGGGGGTGTGAGGGGGAGGCGACTAAGGGTTGTTTGTGTCTGGGGGGGTGGCGGGTGTTGAATAGTCAGAGGACTCTGGGCCATGGACACCAACCACGTCATCCCCTACACCTCCTCATGTGTGGGCCGGTCAGAGAGGCCCCATTGTCAGAGGGGCAGGCCCGCCCAGGCTAGAAGGGAAGCAATAATTTAAGGGGCCACCTCAGAGATGAGAGGACCCGTAGACCACCCCTTACATTACACTGGTGGGGAAATTGAGATCCAGAGAACGGCAGGGACTTGCTTAAGGTCACACAACGAGGTGGTGACAGGCCTGGGACCAGAACATTTCTCCATATGTCCCTGGTGCTGAGATGCTGCTGCTATTTCTGGTAGAAAAACTGAGTCCCAGTGGTGATCTTTGGCCTTTGTAGAACTTAGGTTTGTAAGCGCCTTCCTGTCCTCTACTTCCTTTGAAATCTCTCTAGTTTGGGTCAGCATTTGGTATCCCTGGAGTAGAATTCCGAGCTAAGGGCCTCCTAGGGCCATGAAGAAGCTATACTGACTGCGTGTTCTGTGGGGCCCTGAAGAAATGAACGGGGCATGGAGGTTCTCAGTGCTCTGATACACAAGATACATAGATATAACAATCGACTTCATTGTTTCCTCCCAAACAATGATCTCACTTGGGCCCTCACATGCCTACCCTACATGACTGAGAGGTAGGGAGGGGAAGAAACTAATCCAGGAGTGTTTTAAGGACAGGGGTACTGGTCTGATTTATCTCCATGTTCCCAGTGCTCAACATAGGGCCTGATTGTTAAATTGGATGATTGGATGAGTGAATGGATGGTGGATGGTTGGGCAGATGAACGGGTGGGTAGTTGAAGAGGTTGTTGAGGGTTGCATGGGTGAATGGATGAATGGGTGGGTAGATTGATGAATGGATGAGCTAATGGATGGATGTAGGATGGACGGATGAATGGATGGATGGATGGATAAATGAGGGAATGCCCACTTCATATATTGAACTTCAGGGATGACCCAACTTGGGTTATACCAAAGATGGACAGTGGAGTGAGGCCTGAACTCAGGGACCTGGACCCCACCTTTGATGTTAGGATGCCCTGTAGCATAGTTTGGTGGTCAACCTCTGGGTAGGGTGGCAGTAGAAGCAGGAGTTGAGGTCTGAAGGGATCTATAGTCAGACTTAGTCTCATGGTAGGTGGCTCCACAGGGTCTAGGGGCCTTAATTCTGAGTTGAGTCTTCTGTGTGGGGATCAGAGGAGGAGGTGGGAGCCCACTGGTGGAAGGGTCTGGGCAGGGCAGCAAGAAGCATGAAGGTTCAGGAAGGGGCAATGGGTGGGGTCTTGAGGGTACTGGGGCTGAGTGGTTTTGCCTCCTTGGGACCAGGCCCTGAGCAGGGAGCCCCAAGGCAAACCCCTATTCATTCTTCATGACCCAGCTTAATTAATGGTACCACCATCTATGAGGTTTTCTCTGACCATGTGGGTGCTGTCTCCCCAGATCCTACACAGAGCCTTAGAAGGGGCTCAGTGCACATTCGTGGGGACATGAAGAGGCAGAAGTGGGGGATAAGTTGGGAGACTGTACCTGCTACTAATTTTCTGGGTCCTTTTGGGCAAATCCCTCAACGTCCTTGGTTCTCTGTTTCCTCATCTGTGGAGTGGGATTGAAGAACTTGAACTTGTCTTCCCAGAGTGGTTTTGAGAACAAAGAGCAATAATTCTGGGGTGGGGGGAAAGCACTAGCCATGGTTTTTTCCACACTGATTCAGCCCAGCAATAATATAGTCATATATATTGTACATATAAAATTAATTTTATAGCTGACATTTAATGTGTACTTACAACATGCCAGGCACTCTTTTAAATGCTTATGTACATAATTTCTCAGCAATCCTGCCAGGCAGGTACTATCATTTTCTTTTTTTTTTTTTTTTAAAGATTTTATTTATTTATTTGACAGAGATAGAGACAGCCAGCGAGAGAGGGAACACAAGCAGGGGGAGTGGGAGAGGAAGAAGCAGGCTCATAGCGGAGGAGCCTGATGTGGGCTCGATCCCAGAACGCCGGGATCACGCCCTGAGCCAGAGGCAGACGATTAACCGCTGTGCCACCCAGGCGCCCCTTATCATTTTCTTTTGATAGATAAGGAAACCGAGGTACGGAGAGCATAAGTAGCTTGCCCGAGGTCCCAGCAGCAGGTGGCGTAGCCAGAATGAAAGCCTGCGCAGATACCAGGACCCACCTTCTTTGCCACTATATGTGGTTGCTCAGGATCCAGCTCTCTGAATGGACCCATCAGGAGGGCTTCCTGACCTCTTGGGTGATCCCAGGCAAGGCGTCCGACTTCCCAGAGCCTCATGGGATTTACCTGATGGCAAGGTGGTGGAGAGGGGAGCATATCCTAGTCAATTAGCTCCCACACTCTTTGTCCCCAGGCTGCTCTTTCTGGCCCGGTCTTGAGTTCTGGAACCTCCTCTGCTTTGGGCACATGTCCCAAGCACAGGATGCTGTATTTGCCCCAGCAGGGAGTATAAGTAGAACATGGACCCAGGTGTTAGGGGAATGGGTTTTATTCCAGCTTTTATTGTTAACTAGCTGCTGCCTTGGACAGGTCACTAAAACTCTCTGGGCACCAGTTTGCTCATTTGCAAAAAAGGAGTAATTGATGAGAGGTAATGAAAGTAAGTACGAAGTAAGTGCTGGATAAGTATTATGGCAGAATGCCTTGGACAGAGTGGGGGCCGTGGTCAAAGTTCATCACATTTTGGATTTCTTTCCCGTTCACTTGTTTCTGTATAATGCCCTGCATAGGCCCCACAATAAAACAGCTTTCATTCATCACCTACTTATGCCAAGCACTCTATGTACATCATCCCACTTAATTCTCAAAATAGCTCTATGATGTAGGAATTGCCCTTGTCAACGTATCAGGAAACCAAGGCACAGAAAGGGTAAGTAGCTGGCCTAAAGTCACACAGCTGAAAAGAGGGAGAGCCAGGATTTGTACCCAGATATGTCTGGTCCTACAGATTGTGTGTGTCACCATTCTGCTCTCTGCCTCCCGTAAGATGCAGAGAGCTTTCCTAGGGACTTTGATGACAATGGGAGAAGGCAGGTGACCCACAGCGGCTGGAGGGGGGCCTTCCTGGAGAGCCAGGTCTGCCCACAAGCTGTTGGCGTCAACTCTAGCAGCTTCCGCATGGAGGGAGCACTCCCTCCTCTCAGGGCAGCCAGCCCCAGGGAAAGGCCAAGGACGGTGCCAGTTTCCTACCCGAAGTAAGGAGAACAGTAGCCGCACAAGGTCCAGGTCTGCTCCTGTTCAGAGCTGAATAATCTGGAGCCTTTGAAGAAGAATTTCTGAAAAGCCATCAGGAGTGAATCATTGACTTAGGGAGGCGATGAATCAACGGGGAGTTCATAAAACGGCAAATGAATCGGGTGTGAGAACGACAGAGCCACTGCTATTCCCCAGAACCCTCTGGGGACAGAGAGCCGAGAAAAAAGAAATAAAAATAACACAGGGCCTCACGCCTGCTACAAACCCCAGTCAGCCCCTCCTTCCAAGGGGAAAGACGGAGGGGACAGAGGGACGAGACCCCACTGGCGGGTGACGTGGGGCCAGAGGGGCGCTCCCGGGGCACTCAGGGCTCCCTGGGTCCAGGCTGCGGGTGCAATTAGCAAACGTCTTTCCCCCTTCTTTTCAGGAGCCCTCACAAGAAAGAACACTGATTTTGACGAACACCCAAAATAATGTGAGATCAGGCACCATGCATTATGCATGAGGTCTGATTTAACATGAACATTATTTCTTGTGTACGAGACCATATGCCTCCGTGCTGTCTCTGCAGCCTAATAATACCCAGACCCACCCTGGTCAGGCTCAGCTAAAGACATGTCCACTGGGTGTGTGCGTGGGGGGCGTGGAAGCAGAGCCCTCCTGGTACTTAGCTCATCTGAAGGGAGCCCATTCAGATGCCCTGGAGGTGGGTGGGAGGTGGGTCGTGCCCCTGGAGAAACACGAGGGAGCTGGCGGTGGGTGTGACTGTGTGAAGTGCCAGTGCATGCGTGTGTGCATGTGTGCATGCGTGTGTGTGTGTGTGTGTGTGTGAGTGACATCAGGAGCCCATGACTAGGTGATGGTTCATTGAGTGGTGATGTGGGGACATGTGCGTAGCTGAGGTTTTACTGCATAAGAGGGACGACGGCAGGAATGGATAGATCTAATTGCTGTGTGTGTTTGTATATATACACGCATATGTACGTGTGGGGGTGTGTGTTTAAAAAATAAGATCACACATACATACAAACACACAGCCTAACTTTAATTATCTGAAGGGAGCAGGAGAGATCTGGGAGGAGCCAGGAACAATGATGGGCAGGGATTGGAAAGCAGTTTGTGGGGTAAGTGCTTGCAAATTCTGAGAGAAAGGGCCCTGGTCCAATGCTGCAAAGCATGGTTGTGTGTGTTAAATTGAATGTTTACAAGTGCCAGGTAGCTCTGGAGAGCTCGGTGCCAGAGACCACAGGGTCGGTGCCGGGCAGCATTACGGTGCTATGGGTGTGACCACGAGTGTGTGAGCATGTGGGTGAGGGGGCAAGCTGGCAAGGGCGTGCTCGGGGTTTCAGTTGGCTGAGGGGAGGAGGGCTGGGGTCGGGTGTGAGTGGGAGAGAGACAGGAGGGAGTGTGATGGCGAAAGCCTGAGAATGGCTGGGGGAATGGGCGGGGTGGTGGGTGAAGGAAGGGTGTGGGCAAGCCTGTGTGTGTGTGTGACGCAGGCTTGCTTTCTTGGAGGTGACAGTTGCCTCTGCTCTACCTGGCATCGCCCCACCCCCATAGAGTAGCCAACTTGAAGCCGAACTTTGGGGGGATGCTCAGCTGTGAGGTTGGCCCTGGTGACTGCGGCCATGTCCCAGCTCAGGGACCAATAGAGGGCAGTCCTCCCACATGGAGTCCTGAAGGGCCAGCCAAACGCTAGCTCCAGTGCCTTCGAATATGCCAGGCAGGAACAAGATCTCCGGCTCCGCTGGCTTCAGTCACCAACGCAGGTGACTTCTGTTCGCTATACTTAGGGTGAGCAGCTGGGCCAGATAACCAACCTCCTCTCATTCCTACCCCTGCTCAGGTAGGTTTTGTATCTGGAGCTTTCTGGAGCTTTCTGGAGCTCGAGCCATGCTGGGAAAAACCTGGGCCTGGGTCGTCATTGGGATCTTGACCCTCCCACACACAGGCCCAGAGCCTCTCCAGAGGAAACTCGATTCCCAACAGCTCTAGGTGCGGGTAGCTGTGGTTGGGAGTCAGCTAGTCCTGTGGATACCCTGTCGGGTCCCGGGGTCAAGGGGTGATTGCACAGGACCTAAGCCCCGCCACACACGAGCTGGCACAACTTCCTGGGGCAGGAGGTAGGGGAGAATACAGCCGTCCTGGAGGTTTAGGCCCAGGCACCTTCTGCGTTTGCCTTGGCGAGCCCAGGTGACCACAACGGCCACCTTCCTTCTTCCTGTTTTAGCCAACCCCCACACTACCAGCGTTCTCCCGGCTCAGGGCGCTCGTGGTGCAGCGCGGCCTTCCTTTCCCTGTCTCTGGGAGTGGCTTTGGATTTGCAGACACAGTGGTCCACGCACAACTCCACACACCAACACACAGAGGTTCCCATGGGGAGAGTGACGCTCTCTGAACGAACACAATCTGTGGCCACATGATCATAGACAAGAATTTTCTTCACGTGAGAAGGGGCGAGAGATGGGGCCAGAGGAGGCCCGATCTGCTGGGGAACGCTTGGGCTTCCTTGCAGGTTGATGCCGGGGCCACCTGCCTCTCTCGAATGAGGGCGAGCCTGAAGCTCTCGGGAGGGAGCCGGCAGCTCCACAACCCTGCGGGATGGAGAGACCTTTCCTAAACCCTCTTCTGGCCAGGGAGGAAGACTCCAGGGCAAATCCTCTCTCCCTGTGTTTTCTCCTTACACAGTCGAAAGTGCTGCGGTTCCTACCGTCACCCCAGGCTGGAGACTGGGGAAAGGAGCCCTGGTGACTTCTGTGACCAACGGGTTGGTCACTGGGTAGCCATCCCAGGCTGCTGTCTCATTAAGTAAAATCTTCGCAAAGTGGAAGCTTTTCTTCCGTCCTGCTTTCCACTTTTTTTTCCCCCATTTTTTTTGTTCTACTCCTCAGCTGCCACCGGTTCTTCGGAGGCCACATTGTTTTGCTGTTTTTTGAGTTGACTTGCTTAAATAATAAATCCAGCCTCTTGTACGGGATTAAGCAGACAATTAGGAAATCAATCAATCAATTGGTGTCAGCTGCAGGCAGAGGCCAGTGAAAGGCCCCCGTCTTCCCTGCTGCCTTTCCAACCTCCAAACCTGCCTAGGCTCAGGGCGGTGCAGGCGGCTGGGAGCTCCGAGCTTCGCTTGCTTCCATTTCAGGGCCCTGAGGTTGGGACAAATCCAGGAATGGAGAAATGAGGAGAGAGTGTGGGGGAGTGTGGGACTGATTTGAAGTTCTGTACTTAGTGCAGCAGGAAATGGAGGCCACACTGTCACCTGGCCGTGATATCCCGGCCCGGTGTTTAAGCCTGGGGAGGCTCACGGGCCCGCCAGGGTGGGCAATGGCTGGGATGCCAATCACAGGGCTCATTGCCCACTAGGCTGGACTGAAGGAAGGAGGAAAAAGAAAGCAGCGGTGAGTGAGAGGCTGAGCCTTGGAAAATCTTGGCGGCCTTTGTACTTGCAGAGACAATTCCTCCTGAGACGGAGGGTCAGAGCCCAGAAAGTCACGGGAAACTCTCAGCACGGTACCATCATCCTAAAGCCTCAGCCTGGCCGGGGACCACCAAGTTGGCAGCCTGGGAACACCTGTCTGGGTGCCCAAGATGCGCCGGCTGGAGCCAAGGCCTCTCCCAGCCCTGGGCTTGGGCTGCTTCCCTGGCAGGAGGGGGCCACGCACACATACACACACACATACACACACATTCACTAGGGACACAACTTTCTCCCCCACCAAGTGGTTGTGCTGCTTCAGGCTTGGTGTCCACGAAGATTGAGAGAACCCTCCTGTGGTTTCTCCCGAGAAGGGAAAGGAACTGCATCTAGGGAGGAAGCAGGAAGAGCTATTTTGTTCATATCTTTAAAAGTTGCTTTAAAGGAAAAGGAGGATCTTGACGGGGCACAGGTAACCTTGGGCTTCGGCCCTGGAACTCAGATCTGCCCCCACCATCATGACTCTGGGTAGGGGGCGGCGTTGCTGCTGAAAGCTTGGGTGGGGAGATGTCTGAGACTATGTCTTCGCCCCCAAGTCACGAGTCTTCCTTTAGGCATACGCATCACTCCCTGAGTGGGGGGTTCCTTGGGGACCCACCCCTGGAGAGATGGAAGGGCTTTGTGGGGGCATAGTTGTCGGTGCCCTCACTCCTCCGAGAGGGAAGTTGGGCCAGGTGGCTTGTTTGCAGAGGAGTGGGACCGGCTTTGCCTGAGCAGGCAGGCAGGACTCCCTCCCCGGGCCCACTTAATTCCTGCAAGACCACTCTGGAAGCTGTTAGGACTCCCAGTGGATCCAGGCTGGGTCTGGGCACCATTCGTTTGTGGGTGGAAAGCCCGCTAGGGCAGGATGGTGTGGCCTGACCCTGCTTCCAACCACCCCATGACCTGGAAGGGTAGAGCTGGCCTGGACTCCACACATGGAGTGCAGAGTGAAACCGAAGCCAGGGCTTGGCGTCTTGGGTGGGGGATACAGAGATGCCAGGCTGGTGGGCCAGGTGAGGCAGGTTTCTTCAAGAAGCAGTGGAGTTGTGCCTGAGGAACGGCTGTCCCAAATTCAGTGTGGTGTCTGCAGTGTCGGAGGGCCTGATAGTCTGTCTACAGGGAGGGGAACCGAGGCAGCTTCATCCTCCCTAGGCTCACTTGCCTGAGGCAGGGGCCCAACTGTTGCCCAAGTAGCAGACAGTCCTCATACTGGCCTGAAAGAAGGTCTGCGTGGTCACCTTCCTCCAAGATAGTGTGGCCAGAACTTTAGGGGAGGTTAGCCAGGGTATCCCAACACTTTCCCCGCACACCGACCCAACCCTGGTAGTAAAAAGGACAGGACACAGCCCTGGGGTACATGTTTATGTGAGTAATAAAATATTTACTATAACATAAATATAAAGGGAACTTCCCAGTCTACATTATTTTTTTTTGCAATAAAGATACAAAGAATGCACCAAAACATTGTTCCGAAAAATAATAAAAATAACAAAATTTAAATCCAAACTGTAATAAACAGAACAAGAAATGGATAAGGGGGAAGCTCCAAACACATCCAGAAAATAAATAAAGATGGGTCAGAAATCTGGAAATCATATTAAAATATTTTTTTTTTCGGATTATTCGGTGTACAAAATCCTTTCGGATGGGGATGGAGGGCAGCCCGGAAAAACCAAAAATAAAAACCAAGCACAAAATGTGTGTACATATCTCACATATTTACATGGTTCCCACCTCACCCCAAACTTGGGGAATTTCTCTCCTGGCCGCCCCAGCATCCCGCATCCCAGGTGGGGCTGGAAAGGGAGCAGGCGGAAGCTGCAGGGATTCAGGCAGAAGGTTCTCAGGGGAACGGCTTATTTCTACAGCTGGTTAAAAAATATCTCCAACTTTTTCAAGTTTCGTTTGCCGGTGGCCAGGAGGGCAGGGCCCCGCGGGGAGCGGGGTCCCTGCTGTGCAGCGGTCAGTCTGCAGCGGGGCACAAGCCTCTTCCCGTGGGCTGTGTGTGGGAGCGCAGACCCCTCCCGCGTGGCCGGGAACCGAATCGCAGCTCGGATAAAACGAAACGAAAAATGAACACTCGAATTTTTTTTTGTTAGTTTTTTTTTTTGTTTGTTTTTGTTTTGCTTTTTGGGGGGGTAGGGCAGGGGAAGGTAAGGGAAAAAATAAATTAGGCTAGATTAAAGCTTTGGCTATTTCCTGCTTTTATACACAGACGCGGCTCTCGCGGCCTCCCCTCCGGGGCCCCGATAAATACAGTATACAGCGATTTAAATTAAGGGCGCGGGCGGAGTTAGAAGGACCCCAGGAGCCGGGAGGCTCCATGAATAAATAAAAACCGTAAAAAACCAAGCCCGGAGGAAGGGTAAGGGGGATGGGGCGCATCCTTGTGGGAGAGAAGAGGCGTGGAGCGAATTAAGCGACAGTCCCCCACCCTCGACCCGCAGGCTCGGGAGTCCGCGCCGGGGAGAGGGATAGGGAACCCTCCTCTCTTCGTCCTCTCTCCCGGGGAATCCCTAACCCCGTACCGCGTTACCTGTCGCTGTGGGGAGGCCGCTGCCGGGATCCGGCCCCGAACAGCCCGGGGGGCAGGGGCGGGGGTCGTCGAGGGGATGGGGGCAGGGAGCAGGCGGCGGGCAGGATGCCCGGGGTGAGTTGGCGTGTTCCGGATCTTCGCTCCTCTCTCCCGGGGCTCGGGCGACGCAGCCTATCGGCCGTCTTCGCCGCTCGCCAGAGAGGGTCGTCCCGGTGTTTGGTTTTGTTCGAAAGTTTCTGGGCTTTTTGTAAAATCCAAAGCAACCGAACAAAAAAGAGTTCAGGCCGCGCGGCGCCTCGCCGCGCTCCGGCGGGAGCCTGGCCCGCGGGGTCACTGCACCGAGCCGGGCAGTGTGTGGTGGTGGTGGTGGTGCAGCGCGGCCGGCGGGGGCGGCGGGGGCGCCGAGGGCGGCGACGCACCGCCCCCGCCCGGCCCCAGCTCGCCGGGTGCGTAAACGTCGTCCATGGGCGGGTGGCCGGCGCCGGCCGCCGGGGTCATGCGCTTCTCCTTCTGCCGCCGGTTGCAGAACCAGACGCGCACCACCTCCTTCTCCAGCTGCAGGCTGTCGGCCAGGCCCGTGATCTCGTGCGCCGAGGGTTTGGGGCACTTGAGAAAGTGGCTCTCGAGCGCGCCTTTGACCCCCACCTCGATGGACGTGCGCTTCTTGCGCTTGCGGCCCTGCGCCGCGATCTTGTCCAGGTTGGTGGGGCTGCCGCTGGACGAGTCGGTCTCCTCCAGCCACTTGTTGAGCAGCGGCTTGAGCTTGCACATGTTCTTGAAGCTCAGCTGCAGGGCCTCGAAGCGGCAGATGGTGGTCTGCGAGAACACGTTACCGTACAGCGTGCCCAGCGCCAGCCCCACGTCGGCCTGCGTGAAGCCCAGCTTGATGCGCCGCTGCTTGAACTGCTTGGCGAACTGCTCCAGGTCGTCCGAGCTGGGCGCGTCCTCGTCCGAGTGCTCGCCCACCGACGAGCCACCGCCGCCCGCGCCGGGGTGCAGGTGCGCCGCTGCCGCGTGCAGGCCGCCCGCGTGTGCGTGTCCGTGGGCGCCCAGGTGCGGCGGAGGCGACGGCTCCAGCTGCGCCTCGTGGCCGTCCTCGTGCAGCGCGTGGTGCAGGCCGGGCCCCGCACCGCCGCCGCCCGCCGCCAGCATCCCGGCCAGGCCACCGCCGCCGCCCCCCGGGTAGGCCGCCTGCGCGTACAGCCCGAGCGGCTGGGGCTGGTGGCCCCCGCCGGCCCCTGGGGACGGCGACATGGCCGGGCCCAAGTGGTGCGCCGTGCCGCCCTGCGCCCATGCAGCGCCCGCGTGGGCCGCCCCCTGGTGCACCAGGCGCGCGTGGAAACCTCCTCCTCCGCCGCCGCCGTCGTCGGCTCGGCCGGTACCGCCGCCGCCCGCCTTGCCGTGTTCCAGGTGCGGGCCCCCGGCCCAGTCGCCGCCGCCGCCTCCTCCCGTGGGTAGCCACTGGGGGTGCGCTAGGCCCACGGGGTGGCCCGCGCCCGCGCCCAGCCACTCGTGGTGCATCAGCTTCTGCACTTCGCGGTACGCGGCCCCCGCGTGCAGCCGCTCGGCGGCCGCTGCTGCCGCCGCTGCCGCCGCGGCGTCCGGGTGCATAAGCGGTCCTGTGCCCCCGGCTCCGCCGCCGGGGCCCCGCGGCAGGTACTGCGCGGTGGTGGCCATGCCGCCCCGCGCCCTGCGCCGCGCCGCCGCCGCCGCCGCTCCGCTCCGTCTGCGGGCCCCGCCGCCGCGCTCCGCCGGCTTAAAGCCCCGACCCGCTCGGCGCTCCGGAGCCCCACCCCACCTGCCGCCCATTGGCTGCCCGCGGAGCCGCCTCCCGCCCCCCGGCCACGGCCCCCGCCCCCCGCGTCCGCCTGCCGCCCGGCCCGGCCGCCCAGAGCTCGCCATTGGGCCTCGCTCCCGGGGTCCCGCGCGCCGGCCGTGCTGATTGGCCGCTGGGGCTTCATTCACGGCCCCCCTACCGTCCGCGTACATACTCACGCCCCGGGGGCGCGGCCGCCACGTGGGGAGTGGCGCGGGGGTGGCACTGGGACCGCACCCCCTCTCGTCCTGGCTGCGTGGGCCCCGCTTACCCCCGGCGCAGGAGACTCGGAGCCCGGCAGGTCCCACACTCCACGCGAACTGAATTCCCGCCCGTCTCCTGCCCGGGCGGCCAAGAGGCGGCGGCGGGGATTGCGGGCTCCGGGAGGCGCTCGGGCTCCGAGAAGCAGCTCAGCCCCGCGCTCCTCCCTCCGCAGTGCCGCTGCCGGCGGGCCGGGATTCCCGCGGGTCTCGGCGGCTGCAAGCCTGAGGCGGCGCGGGTCCCGGCTCGGTTCCGGCGTGGCTGCTCCCCTCGGCCCCCTCGCCTCCCGCGGCTTCCAACCGGCACCGAGCTGTCCTCTGCGCGCCTCCCTGGCCCGTCTCGTTTTCCCTCTTCTCCTTCTAGACCCAGCGTCGCAACTCCGCCGACCTACGCAGCCCCGAGAGCTCGTCGGGTGCGGGCCGAGTCCGACCGGCCCTGGCTTCCCGCCTCGTGCGGGTTCCCCTTCTCCTGGGCTCCGCGGACCAGGTGAGTACCGCGCGGGCGGCTCGGGGTCCGCAGGGCCGGCGGCAGCGATGCTGCGGGTAGACGCGAGCTCCCGTAACCAGGCCGCGTTCCGCGCTTCCCGAGTGAGAGGACCTCGAGGTGGAGACCGAGGCTCCGGGGAAACGCCGCCGACGGGGATGGTGGACATCCTGGGCCTATGGGTATCTGTCCCACGCCTCTGCCGCCTTCTCCCTGCTTCCCTCTGCGTGACCGGCTCATTGGCCGGGGTCATGACGGGGTCACGCTCGGACGCGAAACTTGCTCCAGGTGAGGAGTGGCATGGACTTGGGGAAGGGCGGCTGGCGCTTTGGAAACTGCGTGCAGGCCGGGAGCTGTCCAGCCTCGCCTGGAGCCCTGGGCTGGAGTTTCACGGACTTGCCGGGGGCCAGCTTTGAAAAGGGAATTGAGATCGAGGAAGCCTTGTTAGAAAGGTGAGGTGTGCAATTCGGTTATCTCCTCTTCTCTCCAGCTCTTTGAGGACTCCTTGAAAGGTCCTGAGTAGACCTGGACCTCAGCGCAGCTGCTCTGTGCCTCTAAGCCCCACACCGGGCTGGAGGCGGAGTGTAGCGGGCTGTAGCCTACACCTCTTTCCTGCACTGAGGCTTGGGTCCCAGGGAGTCTTCCAGCTGACAGCTCACTTCTTTTTTTCCCCTCTGGTCTTACCTCCAATGGATCCATAGATTCCAGGGCCCTGGGGTCCCAGATCACAGAACTGAGCTGGGGGACCAGCTAGACCATACTGAGCAAGTTAAGACTGTAGAATAGAGCCTCAGTGAATGAATAAGGGGGGTTGGGGCTCAGATGGCAGCTGCAGTGGGCATGGTGGCTGGGGCAGAGTCCACAGTGACAGGGGTCATCCTGGGTATAGACTGCTCCTCCAGGCCCCGAACAGCCTAGACCAGCCTCTGGCTAGCCCTCAGGGGATGGAGTGGGACGAGGCAGGGTCCTTGTGTGGCCATTGGCCACTGTCCTGAGCAGTCTTCCCGGGGACAACCCTTGCTGCAAGGGCTGTGATGGAGCTCTGTGTCAGAACCCAGCTAGGGACGCTTGGCTTTCCTGGACTCTGGCCCAAGACGTGGTCACCTTGAGTCACCTTGCTTTCATAAGATCACAAAGCACTGGCCTTCCTGGCCCCTCCCCCAGGCCCAGGAGGTAGGGCCAACATGGGACTTCCTACCTAGATCTGCTACCATCTTTCTGGGCAAGAAGAACTCTAGTGCAATCTCTGTAGCTCTTCGTTTTCCTCCCTGTAAATTGGGACTCACAGTACCATAGGCAGCCCACCCGCCCTCACTTAGGGGAGTCAGAGGGTGGTCTGAACAATGGGGGTGAAAAGCTCTCAGGAAGGGCTTTTACTCTGGTTGTTTCTATTGTGAGTGCCCAGTGAACGGGCATGTTACTTCCCTTTTCTAAACAAATCTCAGTTTGCTTATCCATCGAGTGGGGTGGTGGAGGTTTGGACCAGCTGACCTTTCAGTCCCTCGTAGCTGTGATGGTCTCTGAATCTCTCAGCTCCTACTGGAGGAAGGGAAGTGTTTGGACAGTGGTCAGGTGTTACGATGCCCAGCCTTTGAATTGCCACTGAGGCTTGAAGAACAGTGACCATGGGCACGATGCTTTATAGAGTGCTTTTGCATTCATTCACATTTTACCTGCACCTCTCAGCCCTGTAGAGGGGCCCTGAGATTATTATCCCCAGGGTGGAGATGAAGAAATCAAGCTTGTCGGAGGCTGCAGAGCCTACAAAGGTCCCACACTTCATCGCGCTTGCTACCCTTGCTGTGGGATGGGGGCGGGCGCCAGTGGGGGCAGTGGCTTTGGCTGTCGCAGCAGAGAGAACCCACAGCCCCATCTCTGGTAGCTCTCTGGGGGCAGGCCAGGGCTAGCTGGGGCTTCTGAAGCTGGGTTCCCAGGTATGTGCTGAATTGAGGGGTGTCTGCAGCAAAGCCAGGCTCCTAGTGACCAGCTTGTCAGCCAGCAAGACTTCTTCCCAATTCCCCACCACCCCCTGTCCCCCCCAACAGCCCTGTGACTTTGGCTGGCTGCTTTGCCAATTGTAGCCTCAGTTTTGTCATCTTAAAACAGGACAGCAGTGCCTGCTTCTCAGGATGGCTCCGAAGTGCTAGTGTAAGATACCACCCTCGGGGCTGGCAGTGTGGACTAGGGAAGGATAACATTCCTTTGTTTTGGAAGTTTTAGACCCTCTACAATGCATGGATTTAGTCTGGAGTCAACATTTTCTTGTATTTGAGAGTTAGGCTCCTCCCAGAGGTCTTGACATCCTCCTTGCTTCTGTTCCTGGAGGTTCTGGGTAGGACCCCCGGGGGCTATGACATGCCCATCGGCAGGGATGCCTGCAGTTCAACAGCCCCTCTCTCCAGGAGCCCCACCCTCAGAGAGCCGGGGGAGAAATTGGGGCACGGCACTCAGATGCCCACCTGACCCACGCAGACGCCGGATGGTTTAGGCATGCAGATGGGTGTGCATTCACACTCACAACACACAGATACAGACATGCAATTTAGCCTAGGGACAAACATCCAGATTCACAGTAGGGACACATGGAGTCATCCCATTGGGCTGGAAGTCATAGTCACACGAACTAACACACAGCGGTAAATACAGACGTGCATCCCAAAGGAAACGCACCCAGAAAGTGCGCACAGGCTGCGGTAGGCTCGACTAGGCATTCCTTCAGTGATACAGAAATACGGGAGACCTGCACGCCTGGGGGTCCCAAGCATGGAAGCTCTAACGTGGCAGGCCAGTTCCCACAAATAGGCACACACTGGTCTTCGCAAACGTGAACACACCGACACACTCACACTCTCCCCCCCCATGCTCAGATACAAAGAGGCCAACCCTGCATATCACAGAGACGCATAGATGTATCCCCCCCCCCCCCCCCATGGAACTAACAGATCCTGCACAAGGGATCAGAAGGCAGAGGAGGGCCCATGCCCAGCTCAGAGTTTGGCCCATGCCCTTCAGCAGCAGTGCTGGTCCCACAGAAGCAGGGAAGCCCTTTCTTTCTTTCTTTCTTTTTTTTTTTTCTTTTTCTTCACTTTCCTTGTCTATGGAGGGCAGCTCCCAGCCAGGCCGCCGCCAGTCTCAGAGGCTCATGGGCCTCCCTCCCCAGCGGGGCCCCTGCTCAGCCTGCCCCCAGCCCTGGAGCTGCCCGGGCTTTCCCAGAGCGGTGTGGGCCTCCTCCAGGCTCTGGAGTGTGACCGAGCGCCTGCTCATTTGACACAGGTCACCGAGCCTCCAGCAGATGGGGCCCTCACTGTGGGGGGTCGCGCCGGCAGGGGAGGCTCTGCAGGGATGAGCTCTAGCCCCACGTGTTCTCTCTGCAAAGTCCTGAGTCACAGACACCAACTCTGTGATCTACATTCACACTCCCGCCTGAGAGATTCAGACATGGCCTCTAGAAGACAGCCCCACTCCCCATCAGCACCTGTGCGGCCACACGGGCACTGGAATCTTCCAGACACACGTCCCAGACGGGCGGACCAACACCACAGCACCCCGAGCAAGATCTGGGAGGGAGGAAGAGGGGGCGGCTGGGTCTGGCTGCTTCCCCCCTTGGCCTCTGAATCCCCGTGCGGTGTCTCATTATTCGGGCAGCGGGTACTTGCAGTTCTGGAAGTGCTGAGAGCAGATGCGTCCCAAGGACTTTCACTGCTGGGGGGAAGACAGGCTCTAGGACCCTCCCCCTGGATTCCTTACCGTAAGTCACGAGTGCCAGGAAGAGCTAAGGAGAGGCAGAACTGGGCCCACGGGGAGGGCTACTGGGGAGCAGGTGTCTTAGGACACCCTTCTGTGTGCATGGGCTTTGAGGTTTTGGGGGGTAGGGGACAGGCCCGGCTGGAAGTGGGGGGACAGGATGAAGCCAGCACTCAGAGCCACCTCCTTTCCCTTCTGCCGGTCTTCTCCTCACGCCCTGGATGCTGCGTTTTCAGAGTGTCAAGGGTCCTGGGTTCCATCTTGGCTCAGACTCAGGCCTGCTGGATGATGTTGGACCGGTCTCAGCCTCAGTACCCTCATCTGTAACCTGGGCAGGGCAGTCCTTGGTGGGTTGCTTGTGAAGGCGAGATGAGATCACCGCCCAGATGGAAATTTGGAAAGTGTGGCTTGGTGTTTCTCCCCGGCTGCCTGGGGTGAGTAAGAGGCGGTGTGAGCAGGAGCGGAACCTGCCTGTTCCCCAACCAGTTCTTGCTCAGCGGTGTCAGGAGCGACCACGCCCACACCCTGCTCTTCCTGGGCCCTATTGTGTTTTTGACTGAAAGAGTCTGGCAGGGTCCTGCAGACACAGCTGCCCACCTGGGGCAGTGCTGGCGTCATTGTGTCCATCCGCTGCCTCCGTGCAGGTTGGTGCCAGCTAGACAGATGCCTGCTACCATCCAGAAAGTTCTCCCACATGGGATAGGATCACTGTTCTGAGCTGTCAAGCCCTCACCTCTTCCCCTCTGTACTCAAGCCCTCCAGGTGTCTACCTACCCCTTCTGTCCCGCCTGTGCTGGCGAGAGCCTGGTGAAGAGGAGGGGAGGGGCAGGAGGGGCGCTGCTGTCTGTGGCAGAGGAGGAAGCAGCAGCCTTGCCAATTTAATCTAAGGTTCCCTATTTCTCAGTCTGAGTGAAGGGAAGGAGGGATGGAAGGTGGAATATCTCTTAGGGATGAACCTTTCCTTGCATTTTTTCCCCCTGCTTCAGTCCCTAAGCCTGTGGGTGGGGGTGGGGGTCCTCCCAGTGCATCAGTAGAATATTCGAATTAGGGGTGGTCAGTTGCTCTTAAAATTTACTTTCATTTTTCGGGGAATGGCAGCCTCTGAGCTGGTGTTAATGCCCACAATCCGGTTATGCAGAACACGCTCCCTGCAGATCGGTAAATCATTAGCGGGGATTAATTACTCTGAAAGGCTGGGGCTGGGTTTGAGTTTCTTTCTTTTTCTCTCTTTTTAAATTTTTTTAAACACACTTTTTATCTGGATGGCTGCAAAATTCACCACCACAGGGTGGGGTGGGAGCGGTGAATGATAATTGAAGTCCCTGTCCCCTGCATCAGCAGAGTGGGGTGCCTCCCTGGCCGTGCATTGACTCTGTGTCCTGATTGAATTGGGGAGTGGGTAGCTTGGGTGGGGTGCAGGGCAGGAAGGGGGTTCCCTTGTGTTTGGTGTGGCACAGTGTTTACAATAGTGTGTTGGGGGCTCGGTGTGCTTGTGTGTGTGGCGGCTGAATGTGGATGAATCCGTGTGTTTGTACTTAATAGATTTCACTGACGCACTTGTGTGCTTGTGGCAGGGTGCCTGTGCTTCCTTGGCGTTCATGCATGTGCATTAGCGTCTGCAGTTGTGTCAGAAAGTGTTTCTGTGTGAGAGTGGTTTTGAAGACCGCCCCTCACCCTTCTCAGCTTCCACGTAGCTCTTGAGAGCTGGAGGAAGCTCCCACCTTCACCTGCTGGGGGTTGGCTCAAGGTTAATTTACATATTCATGAGCCACTCGGGTCCCTAGTTCTCTGCTCTGAGTGACGAAGTCCGGAGGGAGCCCCCAGCCCTGCACCCCACCCTCTCCGGGGCAAATGGGGTGGTAAGGATCTCGCTGAAACACCTCTCCCCATCCCACCTCTAGTGGCTGCCTCCTTGACCCGTGGACCAGGAATATCCAGCACCCCATGGTTCCTGAACCCCACCTTCCACACAGCTGAAGAACACACAAGTCTAGGTCCTGACCGGAGCTGGGTGGTTGTGAGGGGAAAGGTCCCTTTCCTTCCTGACCTGGGTGCCCCTGTGAAGAGCTCTTGGAGGAGGGTCATCCTTCCAGCCAAGCTGGAAGACCAAGTGGATGAATGGGACCGTCTTTCATTTTATGTCCTCACTGGCCCAGCCTCCTACGCCCCTCTCCCTAGCCTAATGCTGCCCAGCTCTGGAGAAGTAAGTAATTACCCTCAAATGAGAGAGTAATGACATTTGTAGGTGTCGGGCAGAGATAGGGGTATGGGGATGAGGTCATGGGACCTTTTCCCTCCAGCCAGGCTCAGAGTGTGGGTGAGAAGTAGGACTTAGTGGGCCTGGTCCTCACATCCACCCACTCCTTCCTTTAGCCCCCCACCCTCTCTGCCTGTAATCAGCTCGGGGAGCCTGGGCATGACTGTCGGCCATGGCACACACGCATGCCCTATACGCCTGTGCGTTGTACCCCATTCATCGCCCTGCTGTGTGTGCCGTCCTCGCCTCTGTGTAGTAGACTAGCCTGGAGTCCGAGGGAGGGACAGAATGATAGGGCTCCTTGGCTGTTACAAGTTGGGGGCTCCGGAGAGAGTTGGTCGGGCTCAGTGCCGGCTGTCCTCGGCTTTCCTGAGGGTAGCAGGTGGAGGGTGGAAGTGGCGAAGGAGGATTTACGAATTATATTTTCCCAGGGACCTCTTAGCATCTTTATGTATGTCTGGTGGCAGACATCTGTCTGAGCTTAGGGTAGCATCTGCCTGGGCTCGAGACAACATCTGTTTGAGGCTGGGACACCTGGCTGAGCCCAGCACATTATCTGGCCCCGGGACAGCTTCTGTCTGGGCCCAGGACATGTGTCTGAACCTGGCACAGCATCTGCCTGGGCCTGGTGCAACATCTTCCTGGCCTGGGGGCAATGTCTGTTTGAGCCCTGGACATCTGTCTGACTTGGGGATGTCTGCCGAGCCCGGAACAATACCTGTCTGAGCCTGGGGCTGGACTTGTCATCGCAGATAAGATCACCCTCCAGTCTCAACTTTGGTTTGTGGCTGAGAAAAGAGTATATGTGACTCACAGACCTGCTCTCCTTTCGACCAGGCAAGGACCCTTAGGTAGAGTGCCTCAGTTTACCTCCATTCGTAGGCCCATTGACCTGTTGGCTCTGGGCACCTCAAGAGAGAGCCAAAGCCTACACCCTCATGGCTCCAGGAACGTAATGTTGAAAGAATGTGTAAGGGGGTGGATAGGTCATAAAGTCTGGCGACTGGTCTAGGATGTCTAGGCTGAGTCTCTCTTCCTCCAGTCTCTGTGTTGAGTCAAGTCAGAGTGCTCCCCCAAGAGGCAACTTGGACATGTCACTTGCCTCCTGAGAAACCTTCCATTGCTCCTTACTGTGTGCATGGTCCAAAGTCCCCAGGGGTCCTGCCTCTGCCCACCCTCTGAATCCAGCAGCACGGAGTTTCTGTTCCCACAAACAAACAGGACCCTAATGGCGCCCTGGCTTTGCACATGCAGTTCCCTCTCCCTGGAATGCCCCCTCCCCCCATCCTTCAACTTCTAGTTCAAGGGTCCCATGCTCTGGGAAGTCTTCTTGCTCTCACTCTAGACAAAGTCATGACCTTGGCCCTCCTTCCACGCTGTATTGTGCAGACCACCTTGGCGTTAGCATTTCCGGGTCTGCACCGTCATTCCCCTCTGTGCGTCTGTCCATCCTACGGGGCTGGGAGCTCCTGGGGGCAGCTGGCTCTGTCTCAGTCTCTCCAGCACCCAGCCCAGTTCCTGGTCTGTAGTGGTACCAGTCAAGAACATCTGCTGAATGAGCACGTGGTTGTGCCACCGTGATCTCGTTTCCTTCTTTTTGCAAATGGCGGAGGGGGGGTTTGGAAGTGGTGGATTTGGGCTTTTAGTATCAGAAGGAAGTAGACACTGGCTTTCAGTCTTAGAAGAAGTGGGCTTCAGGGAAGAGGGCGTATCTTCTTATTCGTACCTGACGAGCTGACTGAAGCTACGGGGTGCTGGGTACTAGGCCCAGGGCACCCTGGACAAGGGCCTGCTCCTGCCCAGCGTTCTCTGTCCGTGACCTGCTGAGAGGAGAGGGCAAGAGCCGCAAAGGTGAACCCAGACACAACAGCCTTTCTGTGGAGTGTGGGGCTGGGACTGAATCGAAGCAGGGAGTCCTCTGCCCAGACCCAATCCTTGATGGCAGGTGGGAGAACCAAGGCCTGGCTTAGCTGGTGTTTGGGAAAGTTCCAGGGTTCCTAGGTTCACTTGTCCTGCCAGATGGGGGATGTCACATAAGGATATAAATATCGTGTCCGGAACAAACCGCTCCCCCTGGTCAAACCTACCTGGCGCCTGCCAGGTTCGGAGGGATGTGGATTCCCAGGAGAGTAGAGAGGGGTGCAGAACGGTGGAGAGGTAGCTGAGAAGTGAATGCCCCCACGACAGGGTCTTTGCCTTCATAGCTTTTATTCCGGAACATCTTTACAGTTTTTGCTGACGATAAAAGCAATACAGCCTCATTTGTAAAAATCCTTTACCTCAGAAATACATGAAACAGAAAGTAGAAACCCTCCATTAATCTCTCTGCCTCACCCCTCATAACTACTCCTACTGGCTATGTCTTTCCAGAATGTGTTTGCATAGACACACGTTATTTAATAATAATAGCTAAGATTTATTGAGTGCTTACTATGCACAGGAACCGTGCGTGCTACGTGCTCCTACCTGGGTTCATTACATTGCAGCCTCACCAAAGCACTCAGAAGAAACTGAGGCTTCAAGAGGGTATTAGTGATCGTCGTCCAAATGCGGTGGGTGCTTACCGGGCGCCAGGTGCTACTCTAAGCACTTCACACGCCGTCTTGGTGTCTGCGCGAACTAGCATCTGGGAGAATGCATGCAGTAGGCGCTCAGTAAATGGTGGTCGATACTCCTGACTTGGAAGTTTGAGAATCTCAGATGGTGAATCTGGGATTGTTCAGTGGACCCCTAGATGAGAGGGCTGTCGTTCCAAAGCCCCTGAGCCGCAGGCAGCCTCCCTGGTACTGGGAGATGCTGACCCAGCAATGAAAGATGTAAATTCCCACCTTGGTTTGCATGTGATTTGCACATATTTATTTATGAGTGTCTTTGATTAATGTCAGAGTGCCTCAGTGCTTTTTCTGCCAGGCTCCAGGGTCCTGTCGAGGGCATGGCTGGTGGGGATTGGGTGTAGGCTCCGAGTGTGCATGTGTGGCCTATTGGGTGGGATGAAAGGGACAGCTGTGGGTAGGTGGGTGGAGGCCAGAGGTTTGAGTCGTGGGCAGATGGGACCCCAGGGTTCTGGAGTGGGTGATTTGGGTGGCTGGTAGGAGTGGGGGTGTCTGTCAGCATACGGCAGGGTCCGGCTGAGGGGCTGGGGCAGGGTCAGAGCTCCAGGCACTGGGGTGAGTGATTGGTGAACCTGTAGGTGGCCACCGTCTTGGAGAAGCCAGGGTGCCAGCCAAGCTTTCTAGGTAGCAACTCAGACCCAAGGAGCTAGGGCAGGATCTGGGGTTCACGGTGGGACACATGGTGGTGGAGGGCTTCCAAACAAGGCAGAGGATCAGAGGTGGGAGGGGGCCTCCCTCCAGAGTCCCTCCCCCTGGTGCTGCCCTGGCTAGAGTCCCCTGCTGGGGTGCTCTGGAGAGGCAGTGCTCTCTGCAGTCAAGACTTTGGGAAAATCTGCCAATCAGCAAGAATATTCTGTGTGCTGGCTGTGCCCAGCCCTGTGCCTGGCACCGTGGGGAAGACCAGTCCCAGCCTGCAAACCTTGGCAGGGGAGCTGGCGAGATAAGGAGGGAGGGGCAGGCCCCAACCTTGACTGAAGGCTGCATGCCTGGCACCACGCGGCACTTTCATGCATTACCTCCTTTGATCCTCCTGAGGGTCAAAGGCAGTGACTGTCTTATCTCCTCATTACAGAGGAGGAAGCAGAGACTCAGAGAGCTGCAGTGACTTGCCCAAGGCCACACATCAAGTGAGTGGAGGAGCACAGATTTGAACCCAGCTCTGCCTCATTCCAGAGCCCCAGCACTTAGCCAGTTTCTTCTGCCTCAGCCAGATATAAAATAAAGATAACACCCACCTTGCCTAATTGTTATGGGGGTTAAATGCGCTCAGGTGTGTAGGGAGATGAGCACAGAGGCTAATAAAGAGATTAGCACAGTAATTGCTCAATAAAATATATTTTTTTTCTTGAGTGGTAGAGCAAGGAGTCTTAAATCCTGGTCCATTGGACTCTGCTGTTTGCAGGCTACCGTGGTTTTTTGCCAAGGCTAATTGGGAGGGGAGGTGTGGTTGGGGACAGAGTGTGACCTCCTCTGTGGGTTGGGTGAGCCCTTGTCATTCATGGCCACAAATGGTCACCAGCGCGTGGGAGGAATCCTCTGCCAGCCCAGAGTCCCTATGGCTCAAGTTCTAGCTCTGGATAGGGTAGGGGCACTGAAACTCTCTAGCTAGGATTGCGTAGATGTGTGTGTGTGTGTGTCTGTGTGTGTGTGTGTGTGTGTGTGCGCACGCGTGCGCTTGGTGAGAGTCCTTGACTGGGGAAGGAGAGACAACTTTGGGGAGAGGGGAGAGTTCTATGAGCAGACAGTGATAAGGGCCCTTTCTCATTTCCAGCAGCAGAGACTGGAATCAAGTGAGGGTGTGAACCATGTGAAGATGTGAGGGAAAGCACTCCTGGCAGAAGGGACAAGTGCAAAGGCCCTGGGGTTGGAATGAGCTTAATGTGTACATCTTTCTTGGTAGCTATAGAGCCGATATTGATTTGTATCTTCTAGTGTTTGAGGTAGAGTAGCTAAGTGGGGGCGAGACTCACTCACTCATTCATACTTGTTTTGAGGGGCGAGTACAGAAAATTTCATATATATATATATTTATTTATTGAGACATAATTTAAATATAACATATTCGTTTCCGAAACATAATGATTTGATATTTGCATATACTGGGCCATGATCACCACAATAAGTCTCGTTACCATTCACCCCCATACAAAGTTACGATTTGTTTTTCTTGTGATGAGAACTTTTAGATTTTACTCTCTTGGCAACTTTCAAATAGGCACGACAATATTACTGACTATAGTCCCCCTGCTGTATGTGACATCCCCGCGACTTACTTATTTTATAGCTGGGAGCTTCCACCTCTGGATCCCCTTCACCCATTTTGTCCACCCCCAACACCGCCACCCCCTGGCGACCGCTATTCTGTTCTCTGTATTTATGAGTTTTGTTTGTTCGTTTGCTTTGTTTTTTGGATTCCACATATAAGCGAAACCATTTCGTTTTTGTTTTTCTGTCTGACTTATTGTATTTAACATCACGTCCTCAAGGTCTACTTCCGTGTATACATTGATTCAACAAGTAGTTAGTGCCCACACCGTGCCAAGTACCATCCTAGATACTGACGGCTGAACACTTACTGAGCGCAGGCTCTGTTTCTAAGTGTTTCACATGTCTTACTTTCTAAATCTCCACGATAACACAAGAGTTGGGGAAGCCTGGGGAGAAGCCAGTTGGGCTCCTTTTGATTTCTCCAGCCTCTTCCCATCCCCCGGCCATACCGGGACACCTGGCGTCTGCCACCCACAAACACCAGGATCCCCACGCTGGGTGAGGCAGGGTGGTCCTGAGAACTTCTCTGCTCCAGAGTTTTTCGTGTTCTGGTTGGGCCTTGCTCAGGGTCAGGCCCTGAGCTTCCTGGAAGCTTCCCAGCCGACTGAAGCTAGAGAGGGTGGGGTGCCTCCGTTAATCCCATCCAGCCAGGCCTGCCTCTCCCTGGGGCTCTCAGCCACATCTTCCCTGTCTGTCCCCCCTTAGCTCCTGGCTCCCTCCAGGCCCCTGCATAGCTCAAGCCCTGTCCTTGGGGCTCTGCTCAGGGAGCCCAGTCTCAGCTTGAGACTGAGGCTCCTGGCAGGGAGAAAACAAGGGTCCATGCCTGCTGTCTGATGGCACCGTCCCAAAACACTCCGTGTGCTTTGCTAACTCTGCTGGAGGCAGCATGGGTGCTGCTTACCCTACCTGGCTCCCTCTGTCCTTTCCTTAAGATAGTCAGGGTACAGGCGTCAGCCATAGTGGGCCTCTTAGCTCCTCACAACCCACCCACCCGTGTCTGTGATCTGGGCTCCTCACTCTCTCCCATAGAAAAGGGGACAGAGAAGAGGAAATAGAGAAGTTGCTTGACATTCAGAGGCCAAGGAGGGAGTCTGGTGCTTTAGTCAGTCTTTGGTGAATAAAGAAATCTGGCAAAGGGGGTTTTCTGGGTGGGTCGAAGGAAAAGGGAGGTCTGATACCGATGGGCTTGCTAACCTGCAAACCATGACTCCATCCATTTACTTATCCACCCATCCACTCATCTACCCACCCACCCATCCATGCACCTACCCAGGCACCCAACCATCCATCCACCTATTCCCCCATTCACCCAGCTGTCCGTCCATCCATCCATCCGTCCGTCCGTCCGTCGGTCCGTCCGTCCATCCATCCACTCACCCACGCACCCACCCATTCGTCCCCTCATCCACTCATCTGCCTGCCTATACGCACCCCCCATCTATGCAACACACTGCAGACTGAAGGCCTGCACAGTCACTGGCTCAGTAATGCTTACCGAGTGCATGTTGTTGGAGAGCTTTTCAGTGTTTATACGTTTGTGACCCTTCTGTTTATGTTATTTCCTCTCCCCACCTGGTTCTTAGAGGAGCTCCTTGAGAAGTGGGGCTCCCATTGCTATTGAGCCAATAAGGAAAAGCTCTGTCTTGGCTGTGGGGTTGTCAGCAGCTGCCAGGCTTGGGCACCCTGGGGCCCAGGGGAAGGGGGATCTTGCGTGCTGCTCCTACCCCTGCTGGGCCAGGCTTGTGACCCTCGCTGTGGCCCAGCCTAGAGGATGCTGTGCTGCTCCAGGGGCGGGGCCTTGCTGCTTGGCAGCCTGCCCGCGCTGCTGCAGGAGCTGCTGGCCCCGTGCCAGCCCTGAGCGTTGGGAGTGGGAAAGTTGTGTGGCTGGGGGCCTCTCCACACTACTGTAGTTACACAAACAGGCTGGGAAACCAGGGTCAGGGGCTGGCTGCCCTGTCGGTAAGAGCAGGAGCCGAGGGGGGAAGTGGGGACTCAGAGAGGCGGCCAGCTGAGCTCGGAGCTGCTATGGAACCAAGAGTTGAGACCAATTCCCCTGCCCCCCGCAGACCTGGGCTTGGAGAGTGGGGCGGCAAACATCTGTGGGGTGGCTCTGAGCTGCCCTGGTTGGAGGTGAAACTGTGGCAGGAGGGGCCGTAGACAAAGACCCAAAGGAGGACAGAGTGACACGGAGAGGCAGAGGGATAGAGAGATTGAGGTTCGGAGATAGTCAGGAAGACAGAGACAGAATCAGGTGGGAGAAGGAAGATTTGAAGGGCTAGGAGAATGACTGGGGAGGGAAGGCCAGGGAAGAAAGCTGTGGGCCCAGGGGAACAGCTCTTCCAAAGGCAGGAAGTGTGGGGCTTCATAGCAGCCCCCTCCCATGTGGATAGCACCGACAGTGAACAAAACTTTTCCACTTGCTTAAGCTCATTCAAGCCTCACAATAGCCCGCTGAGAAGGACTCGGATGGGGGCAGGGATGTGTTCTGTTGTGGGGAGCAGGGGGGGAGGGGAGCTGCAAAGCTGGGATCAGGACCTGGGACCAGCCAGGAGGGGCCCCTCAGGGTAGGGGGTGGTGAGCTATTTAGAGACTGAGCTCCCGGCGGGGTCTGGGTCCCTCCAGTGACTGAGGCTTCCCTGGTGGTGCTCAGCGGCCATTTACGGACTTGGCTGGCTGGTGCTTGAGGCTCCTGCCACCACGACATTATTGCTCCTCGTCCAAGGAGGAAGAAGCCGTCCAGGTCAGGAGGCCTCTCTCTTGGCCCCTGTCTCCTGTCCCCAGGCTGCCTGACTGTAGTCATGTGGGCTGTTGACGGCTGCTGGCTGAATCTGTCTCTGGGAATTGCCTTTGGTGATTTGGTGGAAGGGGGCGCATTGGCCGAAGTTATGCCCCCTCCCCGGGGGCCGCCTGCATCGAGTGGCTGGACAGTTGGTGAGGGGCGTGCAAAGGTCAGGTCCCCTTGCTTCAACTCGGGACCCTCGTGAAGGGCCGTCCCAGCTCTAGAGCCCCCCATGCGCCCCTCTCCTGTGGTGTGAGTACGTTGCATGGGAGTTTCTCTTTTTGCCCGGTGCTGCTTTCCTGCCTTACTGTTGTTACCAAGAGTACAGGACAGTAGATCTCCTTCGTGCAAAGCTCAGAGCCTCGGAGCACTTCCAGGGAATCTGACCTGGGGCGCTAGTTCTAACCATTGGGCTCCAGCCTGGGCGCAGCTCAGCTCTACTCCCCAACAGCCTTGTTTTTGTCTTAATCCTCATCCCCATCGGACCAGGCTGGAGTCTGCATGTGGGTGTCCGTGTAGATCTGGGAGAAGTAGAAGCAGAAGGGGTTGACCGTCCAGCCACCTCCATCCTGGGCAGATACTCTCTGCCCACCCCCAGGAGAAAAATCACAGGGAGGCTGTTTCCTGTGGGTAAGCTCAAAGGGGCCAGGGCCCCAGCGTGCCCGGCACAGGGGAGGCACTCAGCGGGTTTGAAGAGGATGATTTTGGTGCCTGTCTGCTGTCATCAGAGAGGCAGGAGAGCAGGGTGGTTAAGGGTCTGGAGCCGGACACCCGGTTCACATGGCAGCCCCGCCGGTCAGGTGACCTTGGGTGATAAGGGAGACCTGGGCTAGCAGATATGTGAAAGTACTTGGGACACAAGGTGGCCGGTGAATGTTCGCTATCTTAAGTATTATTTATGTTCTCCATAGAAGAACAGCTGATCCTGCAGTCCGGTGCGACCGTACGGCCCGCGTCTAAGAGGCGCACACACGGGAGGCAAGCAGTTAGCTCCTTAGGTCAGCAAGGGGTCTCGTGTGGTGCCCCGCATGGCTGGAACTCGTGCTCTGCAAGCCCCTTGCTTTGCAGACACGGCCCAGGGGGCGGCCCACAGCCACACGCTGCTTCTGGGCTGAGGGAGCCCTAGATTCTGGGGTCCAGTTCCTAGGCTGAGCTCAAACCTCTTTTCTCCCCCATCTTGGGGTCCAGGGCCAGGGGACCGGACATGTCCCAGCAGTCTTGGAGGCATCTGCAGACAGTGGGGCTGTGCTCGCTTAGGGTGGGACTGTCTCAGAGGTGACGCCTGCTCCAAGATCATACCCTTGACCCCGGTTCTGTCGTGGGGGGCCGGGGGCTGGCCTCTTTGGGTCTCTAAGCGATGAGAGGAGAGGTCACTGAGGTTCTAAGGAGTAGCCCCTGGCACTGAGCCCAGCGATCTAGCTCCTTCCACAGCTGCCGCTCAGTTCAAAGCCCCGCCTTTCCGTACCTGGCCGTCCTGTTTTCACTCCTGACCCTCTAGAGCTCCGCTGTCCCTCATAGTGTCCCTGTGTCACTGGTGGGCATTTGGAATGTGGTTAGTCCAAATTGAGATAAGCAGCAAGTACTAAGTATGCACTGGATATCAGACACTTGGTATGAAAAGAAAAAGAATATAAAATATTTCTAATAATTTTTAATATAGATGATATATTAAGATGATAATATTTTGGATGAAATAAAATATATTATTAAAATTAATTTCACCTGTTTCTTCACCTGTTTCTTTTTTGGCCAGTGGCAGTTAGAAAATTAGAAATTACAAGTGTGCTTGCAGTATTTCCTTTGGACGGTACTGCCCCAGAGTCTGTTGTTGCCACAATAGCCAGAAGGATCCTTTAAAATCTTGGATGGGTCATGTTCCTCCTCTGCTTGCACCCTTTAAATGCTCTCCTCGCACACAGGGTGAAACCTAAGTGCTCAGCATGGCTTTCGGGGCCCTGGAGGAACCATCCTCTTGCTTCCTTGCAGATCTTCTCTCCTACTGTCCTCCTTTTTTTTTTTTTAAATGATTTTTTATTATATTATGTTAGTCACCATACAGTACATCCCCGGTTTCCGATGTAAGGCTCGATGATTCATTAGTTGCGTATAACACCCAGTGCACCATGCAATACGTGCCCTCCTTACTACCCATCACCAGTCTCTCCCATTCCCCCACCCCCCTCCCCTCTGAGGCCCTCAGTTTGTTTCCCAGAGTCCATAGTCTCTCATGTTTCATTCCCCCTTCTGATTACCCCCCCTTTCTTTATCCCTTTCTTCCCCTACCGATCATCCTAGTTCTTATGTTCCATAGATGAGAGAAATCATATGATAGTTGTCTTTCTCTGCTTGACTTATTTCACTTAGCATTATCTCCTCCAGTGCTGTCCATGTTGTAGCAAATGTTGAGAACTCGTTCTTTCTGATAGCTGAGTAATATTCCAGTGTATATATGGACCACAACTTCTTAATCCAGTCATCTGTTGAAGGGCATCTCGGCTCCTTCCACGATTTAGCTGTTGTGGACAATGCTGCTATGAACATTGGGGTGCATATGGCCCTTCTCTTTACTACGTCTGTATCTTTGGGGTAAACACCCATCCTACTGTCCTCCTTATTCCCTGTTCCCTTGTTCCAGTCACACTGGCGTCCCTAGAACTCCTTAAACGTGCTAATAAGCTCATTCCTACCTCAGGGCCTTTGCACTTGCTGTTCCCTGTGCCAAGAGTGATTTCCCCAGCTCTTCACATGCTCACTCTGTCATTTGATTCAGATTTCTTCTCTAGTGTCTCCTTCTCAGGGTGGCCTTTTCTGTCCACCTTGGCTAAAACACATGCCTCCCAGGTCCTCTCTAATTCCTTGGGCAGAGCATTTACCCTCATGTAATATTACATTACCTATTCAATTGGTTACATTTTGATTGTTTGTTTTCCCGGCTAGAATGTAAGCCTTATCAGGGCGCCTGGGTGGCTCAGTCAGTTGGGTGTCTGCCTGGGCTCAGGTCATGATCCCTGGGTCTTGGGATCGGGCCCTGCTTCAGGCTCCCTCTCAGCCGGCAATCTGCTTCTCCTTCTCCCTCTGCCTGTTTATGCTGTCTCCCTCTCTCTCTCCTCTCTCTCTCTCAAATAAGTCAAATCTTTGGGAAAAAAAAAAGAATGTAAGCCTTATGAAGCCAGAACTTGGTCTGTCTTACTCACCAAAATAGTCCCTGTTCCTAGAATTAGGCCCAGAATAGAACAGATGATCAACGAATCTTGGTCGAGTGACTGAAAGTTACCGATGACAACACTCAGATCCAGAAAGATAAAATTGTGCCCAAGGTCACACAGCCAGGCAGGGACCTAGCTGGGAAGAGCTGAGGACTGTTTGAAGCCAGAATCTATACTCTGCTCACTACCCGTCCTGTCTGCAGCCTCTTTCTTTCCCCATTTGGTCCCATCATTCTAGAAACACAGTTGTCACGCTGGGGAGAGGGGCACTGGCTGTGGAGAGGAAGGAGACTGGTTTTCTGGCTTCTCTGATTTTCTGAGTGCTGGAGACTTCCACGCACAGGCACTCAGCTGTCTGTTGGTTGTTCCCTCCCCTGAGCTTCCAGACTCACAGGCCCATAGGAGACCCTGGGGTAGGGGTGGAGGGAAATGAGACTGTAGGGGAATGGAGGTATGGTCTTCCCAGGGCTCAGGCAAGAGCACTGTGCTTCTAGGCTAGGATACTGCTCAGCACGGTGCCTGGGGCTGAGTGTGGGGCACAGGGAGCAGGTCCTGACCCGGAGTGAGGAGAGCAAACCTCACAGACCTTAGGTTTGGGAAGACAGCAGAAGGGAGAGAAGAACCCTAGAAACTTGACATGGGGGCTGGAGCAAATTGCAGAGCCCTCTGCCTGGTGAGCCACCTTGGAAGGGTCTCTGCTGCTTTGGCACCTGGGGCAGCCCGGGCTGTGCTGAGTTTGCCTTTGACCCACCTGCCCCCCATCTGCCCACGGGTAAGAGTGCTCTCTGGGCTCTGACTAGTTTCTCTAGCCTCTGTATTCCTTAGAGGGGGCACCTTGTGCAGAATGAGTGGGCCTTTGGAGCCTGGGAAGCTGGTCTGTCTTTTCTCTGCTTGGGGAACTCCTACCTATCCCTCTGGTCCCAGCTCGAATGCCCTCTCCCTGTGCAGAGCCCCTGACTCTCAGGCAGTTCATTCCACCCTCCTCTGAGCACCCAAATGGCTCATTGGTCCTACAAGTGTATGAGCATTCATTGCTTGCTTTGTAGTTACTATTATTATTATTATTATTATTATTATTATTATTATTATTGTTTTGTACGACAGCCTCTCCTGCTTGTCTGTAAGCTCCTCGAGGGCCAGGCCTGTGTGTATTTCTGTGTTTCTAGCCTGAGGCTCGGTAGTGAGAAGACTCTCCCTACCACCATCGTCGTCGTCAGACTTGACGTCTGTGGATGTGTTCTTGGCACGTGTGAAATGCTTCCTCCGCAGCTGGTCACGTCAGCCTCACGAGGACCCTGCAGCATGTGTGTTTCATGCCCATGTGTGGAAGGGGAGGCACTGTGAGGCTCCCTGGGCCGCAGGGTTAGTAAGCGCAGAGCCAGGCTTGAACCTTTATCTTCTGATTCCAAGGCCAGGGTTCCCTTGCGTTATGGGACCAAGGGGGGACATGACCTTTGCTTCTCTATGGGCAAGACTTGGGGTGAGTCTGCAGGCGGCTGTGGGGAGCTGGGTGGTGCAGGAGGGAGCCCTGAGGCTGAAGCGTGGGGTGTGTGGAGGGCTCAGGGGGTGCAGGTGGACCGGTCAGAGAGACCGGATTAGGGAGAGGTTGGCGCAGGCAGTGAGTTGGACTCATGTCTTGCCGAGTTGGAGGTGAAGGCATGGAGATGGCCTGTGGGCACTTGCATCCACGGGTCTGGAGCTGGAGGGAAATCCACTCCAGGGAAGGAGGTCTGAGAGATGAGTCTGTGTGGGCGAGGAGAAGGTCCGGGGAGAGTGAGTGTGAGAAGAGGAAAGGCTCAAGAACAGAACTCGCAGGACCCCTTCCTTTAAAGGGCTAGTTGAGGAAAAGGAGCTCATGAAGGAGCCTCAGAGGGACAAACAGAAGGCGGAGGGAGCATCAGGGCAGAGAGCTGCTCCCAGAACCTTGAGGGGGCTCCAGAGGTATGTGCGGAATGAATGAATGAGTGAGTGCAGGTGGGAAGTGTTGGTGATCCCAGAGCCCTGAGCTCGCTGTGATTCTCTGCTGATGACTCAGAATCAAGGCCTCTGTCTTCCCAGGACATTCTGGCTCTTTCCTCTCCTCCCTTGGACCTGCCTTCTGCTCACCTCTTCCTTAGGGAGCTGAGACAGGATTGCTGTCCCTGCATCATAGCCAGGGAAACGGAGGCCAGAGTGGACCAGACACCAGACATCCTGGGTCTTAGTGCAGGTGCATTCCGGGGCAGGGATAGCATTTCCAGGGAGGGGGCTATCAGAGGGCTGCGGTGTGTTGGGGGCCTCTGACCCCATCTCTGGCCTGGGGTTTCCCACCCTGTAGTCACGGAAATCCCACCGGCACTTTTAGGGCTCTCAGAGATCACCTGGTTCAGCCTCCTCATTTTATAGATGTGAAGATCACGGCTCAGGCAAGAAAGAAACTTGCCCAAGTTCATGGGCATAGAAATAATAATGTCCAGCTGCGTGTATCGAACACCTACCTTGAGCCAGCGCTTTCGCACCATCCTTTTGTTTATTCTCACCACTTCCTTAGTAGTCTCTGATCTTGTAGACGAAGAATCAGAGGTTCAGAGAGGTAGAATGATTTCTCTGAAGTCACGCAGTAGGAGGGCTTGGGCCAAGATTCAGATCCGGATCAGTCTGACACCAGCGCTTGCGTTATTCATCTGACCCTCTGTGGCCTCCCAAGTCCCAGAACCCGGGCCTCCTGTTTCCCAGACCAGGAGATTTTGTCCCCTGGCTGCAGCTTCTGCAGGACCGAGGCAGTGTTTCTGAGGAGGGAAATGACAGTCAGCAAAATGGAGAGAGGGCCCATGCCTGGCCTTGAGTGTTGGACACACACAAAGCAAATGGGAGAACGAAGAGCGCGGCTCCCCCTGCCCCTGCTCCCCCCACCCTTCCCCGTGGCTCAGCCCGGCAGGCCCCCAGCAGCCTGGCGCTCTCCCTCCCTGGGGGCTGGAGCTGCCTGCCCGCCTCTGCCTGCCCGCCTGCCTGATCGGGGGCAGAGCTGGCTTCATGTATTATTAATAGCACTGCCAGCCTTCCTGTTTTCACGCTGATAACCTGCTGGGGAGGGGTGGGAGGGAGGGAGTAAGGTGGCAACGCCGGGGAGCTCCGGGGCCCCTCCCCAGTCCGTAGAGCTGCTCTGCGGGGGCTGGCCCAGCCCCCAGCCTCTGAAGTTGCTTTCCAGAGCTTAAGCCCATGAGTGGAGACCAGGGCCCTCTGCGGGGAATTTGTGTGGGAGGTGGGCCTCTGGGAAGACCCCTCCCTGCCTCCTCTAGGATTCCAAGGGCTCCAATCACCTTGGCCTCCCCAGAGGCAGACGTGCCCATAGCCAGGTGGCATGGGGCTCAGGGCTGAGGATTCAGGGGTGGGGTGTGTGTGTGTGTGTGTGTGTGTGTGTGTCTCCTGTCTCTCTGTGTCTTACACACACACACACGCACACACGCTCATGCACTGCTTGCCAAGATTCCCTGGAGCAGGCATCTCTCAGGTCCAGCCACACATGGACCTCAGGCCACATCGGAGCCGGTCTCTCCCTGCCCCCCACCCCAGAGCCTCCTCATTTTCCCTTCTAGAGCCTAACTCCAGGGCCAAGGGCAGGGTGCCGATGGAGCCGGCCCTGCCGGGGATTGGGGTGGGATGGGGTGGCTAGAGGCCATGCTTCTGCAGGCTGAGGTCCCTGCGTGGGTCTGCGGGGCCCCCCTGTGCACTGTTTCCCAGCTTCCCGTTCGGTGATGGCACTTGGTAGTTTGAAATTGGCCTTGGTGGGAGCATTTACCCGACAGAAATTGGCAAATGTTGCAAATCAGGCCCCCCTCGCCACCTCCAGAGCACATGGGTAGACTCTTACCAGCGTAGTCCTGACGCTGGCATGGGAGGCTCTTCTCTCACCTTGAACATGCCTGTACTTCTGACTTTGACCTCTGCTCAGGTTGCTCCCTAGAATTCTTTTCTCTTCCACTTTGTCAATTGTCATTAACAATACTAAAAGCAGTGATAATGACGGCCAGCATTTATTGTGTGCTTATTATGTTCTCAGTCTGTTCAAAGAGCTTTACTCACTCCATTCATCTTCACAGCCATGCAACGAGTAGGCGCTGCCTTGTTTCCATTTCACAGATGAGGTACGGAAAGGTGGAGGAGCGTTTGAAGTCCCACAGCTGGCAGATGGCAGAGCTGAGACCCCTACCTGGCTCTGTGGCCTCCGCTGCTGTCGGCTCCCAGAGCGCTTCTGCGTGGCTGTGAGGGCTGCTGGGGGCTGCCTCCTGCAGGAGTCCTTCTAGCTGTCTCGGCACCCGCGCCTCCCTGGCTGACTTCCTCTGTCATCTCCCAGGGGCTGTGCTTTGAACACATGGGGCTGCTCTTCTCAAGTCTGGATTTCTCCTGCCCCCCCGCCCCCGACTGGGAGCTCCTTGGGCACGGTACCTGGGTCTGATTCACCTGGTGCCCCCAGGACCTGGCCCAGGAGCAGCCACGCATGGAGGAGGTCACAGGGACTCCTTGGCACAGTGCTCGGCGCACCACATACTTGTTTGCACACTCCGTAAGGGGCCCTTATGGTTGTTAGGGGCGAGGTGCGATCACCCAGCGAAGTTTGTACTGGTGCCTTCCATATGCCCCGCTCTGCACTGGGAGCTGCGGATGACAGTGGCAAGCACAACAGACAAAAATCTTTGTCCTCTTGGAGCTTATGTTCTCATGAGGGAGGCATACAGTGAACAAGATAAAGAAATATAAAGCATTTAGTGATACATGTTCAGGAGAAAAAAATAAAGCAGGGAAGGGGGATGGGGAGCGTCCAGGAGGAGGTTGAAATTTTGATGAGTCAGGAACCCGTCAGACTTCTCGGAGAGGGTGATGTTTAAGGAAGTGAGGGAGCAAGCTATGCTGTTTCTTGGGGGAGAGGGAAGAGCAGTGCAAAGGTCCTGAGGCAGAAATTTTACTGGGCATGTTTGAGCAACAAGGGGGTCACTGTGCTTGGAGTAAGGTGAATGGAGGGGAAAATAGGTCAGAGTTATTGGAGTCTAGAGAAGCAGGTGGAGGAAAGAAAAGGCTGGGGGGAGTGTTTGAGGAGGAGGCACAGAGAGGATTAAGAGGGGGCAGACTTTGCCCTCTGCTTATGAGGGGGACAGATGTGAGGAGAGGCAGCGGGAGAGGACTCCATTTTCTGTAGCTAACAACGGTCTTGCAGTCTTGACTGGGTTTTTTGGCACCTTGTAGACCCAGATGAAGCACAGAATTGCCTGTTTTTCCTCTAAACTCCTACCAGCTGTTCCCCCATCCCGACCGCAAGAAAGTCCTGCCCACGGTTGGTCTGGGATGGCACGGTCCTTCTCCTTGGGTTTCTGCTGCCCGCTCTGCCTGCCATCTTGCACCTCAGGGGAGACTTGTTCCAAGATCAGGCTCATTAGGGGCTAAGCGCCGAAGCTTCTGCCTTCCAGCCACTCCCCTCTGTGCTTCCAGGGTCCAGCCGCCAGGCACAACCTGCCCCAGAACGATGCAGCTGTTTTCCCGAAGATAGTGAGAGATCCAGGGGCTGGAGAGGCTGGCAGGACAGAGACGAGGCCGTAAAGCGGGAAAGAGCCTGGCAGGTGAGGGGAGGTTGTGAATTCAGTGGGTGCAGGGGATGCTGCAAGGCTTCCTACCTATCAGGAGTCTAGGACAGCTGAGGGGAGGTGAAGCCGGCTGGGGGTATGCGGACCGTATTTATTCTTCTCATGCCACACCCCACCCCAAGCCCTAAGTGCTCAGCATCGTAAATAAAACCTACCTCATAAATTTCCCCTGTAAATTTTCTGTGTAGAATTTCATTACTCGTCTCGTTTCCAGTCATTACGTTTTAGTCCGATTTGGAGTTGTCCCGATGGCTGTGTAAATCACGCCTGCACTCTGGGGAGCATGAACTCTGGGGAGAAATCACGCCTGGGTCTGTCAGGGTGACAGCTGGAGCTTGCAGATCTGGACCCGGAGTGGCCGCCGGTGGGGTGTCGGCTGCTTGCACTGAGCTCCTGCTGTCCTCCCTGCCTTGGAAAGGGGGAAGGAGATAACATTAACTGAGCACCTCACGTGCTGGGAACTTTACACATACCGTCTTGAATACTCATGCAAGCCCACAAAGTCAGAACTATGGTCTCCACCACACAGAATAGGATGGGGGCTCAGAGAGGGAAGTTACTTGTCCAAGGCTACCCAGCTCAACTGGTTTGTACCTAAAATAGTCTGGCTTTGAGCCCAGGATGACTGACTTCAGATCCCTTGCATACACTGCCTCCCAGCTTCATGGATGGTGGAGACCATGGAAAACCTAGCACAATGCAGCCTCTTCCATGAAGCATTCCTTGGTTACCGGCTGGAGTCAATCCCTCTGTCGTCTGTTCCCCTGTATGAACTTTGAACGATGTTGGGCATTTTTATCAATATTCAGTGGCCTTCCATGGCCCTTCACATGCTGTGATCTCTAACACATGGCTTCCTGGGCTTTTGATTCATAGCCCTTCGCTCACCTGTCATTATATATCCGGTTCTGTGGTTGTCAGGTTACTGTCTTTCTTCCCTTTTAAACTGTAAGCTCTGAGAGGGTAGTGGCCACATCTGCTTGGCTTACCAGGGCGTTTCCAGCATCTGGTACAGTATTCAGCATGTAACAGGTGATAAATAATACATTTTTCACTGAATGGATGAATGGAATAATAAATGAATGAAGTAGTCACCCCAGGGTGGGGGGTGGGGAAGGAGGACCTGTCAGTATACCCATATCTCCACTGTGCAGGGCAGTTAGAGTCCCACAGCCCTGTGGGTGCGTGCGTGGGCAGGGAGGGTTCCGGCAGCTCGTGCCCAGGCCCCAGCTCGGTGCCAGTCTCAGCTTCTTCACCCCCAGACCCAGCTCAATGTCCAGCCCCAGCCACAGCCCCTACCCCACCTCTCATTCGGATCTCAGCCCCAGTTAGAACGCACATCCAACACTGACCTCAGCTTCACTAACCAGACCTCAGCCCCATCCTAAATCTGATCCCAGCCTGAATTTCAAGCACCGCCTCACCCCCAATTGCAGCTTGGTCCAGCTCCAACCTTAACTTCAAGATCACTAGCCATAGGAGAGCAGTGGCTCCTTCTTGCCCATGGGGCAGGGAGCAGCCATGGTCACCAGATGGTGGCTGTCCTGTCGGTCTGCCGTCCTTTTCCCCACTTACAGAGGCTGAAGTCCTGTTGGCTCCTTGTGGGGACTTGGTAATAATTTCTCATTGCTGTGTCGTGGTTACAGTTTGCAAACCACATACACATTTGTCAGCCCACCAGATCTTCTAACAGCTTGAGAAGTGTGCGTTTCTTTATGTTCTATGGGAGGAGATGGAGGTTATTAAACGCTTTAGCTGGTTTGTGGCAAAGGGGGTGCTATAACCCAGCTCTTCTGACTCTGAGTTCCAAGCTGTCCTTAGTTCTCTCTGACCTGCGGGGAAGATGAGAAGGGGCTCTTGGTTCTGTGGGCTGTGTGTGTGTGTAAAGGCAGGGACCACCCTGGGGTGGCCTCCACTAAGGGATGTGACAGAAGAAGCAGTCTTAACATTTCCCACCCTGGGTTCAGGAGAACTTGAACGGAGAGAAGGTGAGGAATATTGAGGATGCTGAAAAGTGAGGATGGGGTTGAGGAGTGTTTGGTTAGGGTCCTGGCAGGAAGCAGAATTCACCTCAAATGGTTTACTGTAGAGACTGTACTGGATGGATTATTTACAAGGCATGGGTGGAGCTTAGGGAGCAGCAGGGGATGGTGAGGCCCCAGAGGCTGGCAATAGTCCGAAGCCCTAACCCCTTTTAGGGCTGATGGGGCGAGATGGTGCTCTTGCAGCCAGCGAGGGCGGGTGCTGTGGAGGATGGATGCCTGCTGCAAACTGTAGTCATGGAGAAACGTAGCTACTGCTAAAAATGTTGCCCAGGAGAGAGGGAGTGGGGAAGGAATCCCTGACCTCCTCCCCCTCCCAGTAATCTCTGCCAGTGCCTCCCGCCCACTGAACGCCACCAAGGGGCACCCGGGCCATGCAGTCTGCCGGGGTCAGCCTCCCAGGGCACAGAGCGGGGCTGAGAAGGGCAGGGATTGAATCTGGAGCAGGGGATCAAATGGAGAATAAACAGCACCAGGAGCAAGAGAGACCGAGCAGCAGGTCGTCAAGGAGAGACAGACAGACAAAGAGAAACTGAGTGAGGTGGAATGTGTGTGAGAGAGGGAGTGAGAAAAGGCTCAGCCTGTTTGTCTGGGCAGGTCTGCTGAACCCAAATCCGGCTCATCTGCGTCTCCTCAAATAAACTTCTGGGAAGTGAATGCCTGAAGCTGGCAGAGTGCAGAGAAGTCAGCAAATATGTGTGCAGTGAATTCTAAGCCTTCTGTTCCCAGCTCCTGGGAAGAGCAGCAGAGCCTTGGGGGTGCCCCCGCCCTGCACCCCGGTCCTCTGCCTTATTGCTCTGATCCTGGGAATGGCTTCCACCATGGACGCATGGAAACAAGGAGAGCAATCTCCCACCCAGCAGGTCTGGGGTCCAGAAAAACACAGGTGACACGGAGCAGTGAAGCTGATCTCCGAGGTTACACGAGCCTTTGTGTGCAAGATTTGATGGCACCCTCCTAACATCTCCGTGAGGCATGCTGGGCCAGGATTGTTGTTCCATTTTATGGGCGAGGGAACTGAGGCTAATAGGGAAGACACTTTCCCAAGGCTGTGTTATGAGTCAGCAGGGGACTACTGATTAGGCCCCACCTGAGCTTGAACTCTGACCTCACACGGAGCCCTACCCAGGCCTGGACTGGCTCTGAACCTGGCCCAGCACTAAACCCCTGAACTTGGCCTCAGACTGAGCCTCACACTGGTCCAGGGGGGGCCTGGGGCCCAGGGGCTCCTTGAGTGTTTTCATACTAATTCTGCTGTGGACGGACTCCTGGGATACGCTGAAGGCTTGGAATTTTTCCAAGAGAAACTTTCACTAAAAAAAGTCACTACTATTTATGAAAGACATACTCTGTACTGGGCACCATGCTAAGCGCTTTGCATGGGTTATCTCATTTAATGCCCTCAACAATTGACGATTTCGGTACTATCATGATCCTCATGTTTTACATGAAGAATCTGGGGCTCTGAGAGGTTCAGTAGCTTTTCAGCATCTCACAGCTAGTACATGGTGGAGTGAGGATCCAAACCCAAGGGCAGCCTGGGAGAGAGGAGATTGGGGAGGGTGGCCTTCCTGCACCTCGGGGGAAGGAAACAGGGTCCGGACGACCTGTGCGTCACAGAAGGAACATTCTCAGTCATTGCACACCTGGGCACAGTCCACAAGGTTTGGACACGTGTACTAGTCAGGGGTCTCTGGACAAACAGAACAATAGGATATACATAGGTATACAGAAAGAGATTTATTAGGAGGGTTGGCTCATGCAGTTATGGAGGCTAAGTCCGATGACCTGCCTGCCATCTGCAGACTGGAGGCCCAGGAAAGCTGGTGGAGTAGTTCCAGTCCCAACCCAAAGGCCTGAGAAGCAGGAGAGCCTATGGTGGAAGTCCCAGTCCAAGTCTGAAGGCCTGAGCATCAGAAGCATGGATGTCCGAGGGCAGGAAAAGATGGATGTCTGAGCTCGCCAGTGAAAAAATTTGCCCTTCCTCTGCCTTTTTGTTCTATTCCGGCCCTCAACGGGTTGGGTGATGTCCCCCCACCATGGTAAGGATGATCTTCTTTATTCTACCAATTCAAATGCTAATCTCTTCTGGGAGCGCCCTCAGAGACACATCTAGAAATAGTGTTTCACCAGCTACCTGGGCATCCCTTAGCCTGGTCAAGTTGACACATAAAACTAACCATCACAGCATGCTACACACTTGTGAGAGATACATGTCTGCCTCCCAAGAGAAGGGGCTGGATGTGTGTCAGGAGCCTTTCTAACTACTTTGCAGTGTTGTGCACAGTGCTAGGCATGGGAATGACCAATTAAAGCTCCAGCTCAGAACTGTGGGGAGAAGAGATAAGCAAAGGACGCTTTCCAGGAATTCTGGACCAGGGCTAAAGCCCCAGGGAGAGTCCAGGTCTCCTGCAGCCATCTGTTCCCTCAGGCAGCCCTTTCTTGGGTCTCCCTGTACATCAATAACTCTCCTCCTGGGTACTACCCTCTAGGGATTCCCAGGAAGGAGAAGGAGACTCAGAATTCTGACCTTTCCATCTGTAGGACAGCATGAGACGTGGAGATGTTGAACTAGGAGACCTGGCATCTTTGTGATTATGGGCAAGTTCCTCACCCTCTCTGGCCTGTTTTCTCCTATGCAAAAGGAAGCAGTGTGCCTCAGTGATTCCCAGGATCCCGTCACACTGATTTTTCCCCCGGGTCTTCCAGCTCTGAGCCCTGCAGCATCTTCTCATCCTGCTCCTCCCCTCCCTTCTCCAGCTTCTGGGCAGAGACTCTGGCCATGGTGCTGAAGGCGGCCATGGCCTCTACAGGGGCTTGGAGGTATGGAGGTGAGCCACGTACCCACCCCAGGATTTGAATGAGGGCAGAAGAAAAATACCCTAATTGAGCACCTACTAGGTACCAGTCTGTCTGCTCTTTACCTGCATTGTCACACTGACTGATCACAGTATCCCTTGGAGGAAGAGATTATCTTGGGGAAACTGAATTTTGGGAGCTGTCCAGAAAGCAGAAAGCTGCTCTCCTGACTTTGGATTTCAAGAAGCCCTGGTTCCCAGAGATGGTCCTGGGACAATTAAGGGCAGCTGAAAACACAGTGACACGCAGAAATGGTTGATAAAACTGTGAAGGAACGTCTGTTGGCGTTGGTTCTGAGCCCGCGGCCAGAGATGAATGATTGAAACACCAGGCTTGTTAAAGCGAGAGCACGTTTGATTTCTCTCCCCTGCACTGCATGCGATTTCGCTGGAGGGAAGTTAGCAATCAGCTAATTGACATTGAATTAACCATGAAACTCAGCCCGTGCCTTCTCTCTGAAGCGCTCTCCAGCAAGACTTTATCAAGGCTTTGAATTATTGATTATTACTTATAGCTCTGATGGGGTGATTTACTTTTATTTGTTTTCACGTTGGGTGTCCTTCATAAGTGTCCCTGAGAGTGGGAGGCACCCAGATGGCAGGGCTTCTCACCAGAGGAGCATGGGGGAGGAGTCCAGGGACAACACGTCTGGACAGTCCATCCTGCCCCAGAGAAATGAACGTGTATTTGTTAAACCATGGAACTTTTGTTTTTTGTTTTTGGTGCTGTTCCTGTAGCAAAGCGTGGCCTAACCTAAAAGGGGCTCTGAGGGCTGGTGTCCTTCCTGATTCCTCATGAGACTAAGCTTAGAGTCTGAATGAGTTGTATTCCCTACTCCTGCCATCTAAAGTCTATCCGTAAAGACTCTTCCTGGATGTCTATTCCAGTTCCTTCAGATACCCGAATTCTTCTATAACATACAAACCAAATGGCTTTCTGGACCCTCTTTGCATATTCTGCATGTTCTTGGGACAGGGGATTCACTGTCTCCTTTGCTAATCTTTTCAGAAGTGCTCAGCTCTGACTGTCCCTCTCAGACTTGCCCATGTAACTTCCACTGGTCTGGGCTCTGCCCTATGGAACCCCACAGAGTAGTTTCATTCTTTTATAGTCCATGACAGCTTTTTTAAGAATCTGAAACTAGATATCTGAGGCCTTTTCTCTTCCAGGCCAAACATCTTTTCAACTCTTCCTCACAAGACTAGATTTCAAGCCCCATCTTTAATTTGGTATCCTCTTTTGTTGGGAATCCCATGTGTCTGGGGTGGGGGGTCTCTGAAAATACAACACCTAGAACTGGATGTAGCACTCTAGATATGGCTTGAGACTGGTAGAAGTCTCAGAACCATCAGCTTCTTCGGGTTGGATATTAGACCTTTAATGATATAGCCCAACTGGGATGGATAGCTTCACCCAATGGCAGAGACATTTACTTCTTACTGAATTCATGTGATCCTCATATTCCCAGCTTCCTTGTGTCCCAGCAGAACCATGTGACCAATCTGGCCAGTGGTCTGTGAGCTGAAGTTATATATGACATTCTGGAATGAAACATGGAAGAGCTGGTGAGTGACATTCCAGCTCTTTTTCCTTGCCATGGTGACCCAGAAGCCATGTGTTCCAGATGGTATTGCTATAAGACTCAGGCAGCTTGGATCAGATGCATTGGACAGCACACATGGGCAGATGTCATGTGAAGATGGTGTGCTATGCAGAGGTCACCCCAGACAAATTGCACTGTGCACGTGCACACCATTTTGAATGCCTAATGTTGTTGGGGAAGAAAAGAAGAGAGGGAGCTTCCATTTTTGAGCACCTACTATGTGCCAGCTATAAATGATATCTAATTTGATTCTCACAATTCTCTGAGATAAGGATTATTATTCCCATTTGAGAGATGAGAAGACTGAGGCCCAGAAACTCTTTGAGCTGGGGATGCAACTTCAAAGCCTGCCTGCTTTTTTGATCACCATATGACTCCCAAGACTTGTCTTCTGCCCAGTCCCTCAGTGCCCTCCACCTTGACAAATGCACAATTTCTTTCCTTCTTAAGATATTTCAGAATCATGAGACATGGTGGTATGTATTGCACCTTAGTTTCCTCTGCCGAAATTGGGGATCATATTAGTACCTACCTCTTAGGGTTGTTCTAAGGATTAATTGAGTGAACACACATAGAACATTTAGCACAGAATTAACATTATTTAAATGTTGATCATTAACATAGTAATAGCTAACATATCTGGAGTACTGTGTTTACCATGTCCCAGACATGGTGCTAAGTGCTTGGTTCATTTTGTTTAATCCCCAAAATGACCCTCGAGACAGGTGTTAGTGCTCTCATTTTCAACTGGGGAAACTGAGGCTTTAGAGAACTCGAGTGAATTATCCAAGTTCACATACTGAGGCAGTGGCAGTGTCAGACTCTGGATCTTGGTCATCTGAAGCTGTGGTGTGTGAGGTCAGAGCCAAGGAATAATCATAAGAAACGAATAACTTCTATGTATTGAGTGGTTATTACATGCCAGGCACGGCGCCCCTATATATAATCTTAATTTTCAAAACTGTCCTCTCTGAGGCAAGTCCTATAATGAGCTGAATTTTTTACACGAGAGACAGAGTAAGCAAGAGTAGGTAACTTGCTCAAGATCTCGCAACCGGGAAACTGCAGTGGGGACCTGAACCCAAGTTGTTGACAGCTCTTGCACTTAACCAAGTAATCACCTTAATAGTAGGGAAGATATACGTGTTACATCCTCCGACTGTGATGTGATGCTTGGATTAAAACATGCATTACAACACTGTATGTTAGCTATACTGGAATTAAAATAAAAACAAATCATACCGAACACAAAAGGACTCGAGCAGTTTTCAGAGGAAGGGACACGGAAAGCTCTACCATGCAAAGGGCAGCACAAAAGAAGTGGGCGGTGAATCGCTGGCCTTCCCATGGCTCCAGGTGGTGTGAGCAGGTCACAACCAGTTTGATTCAACTTCACTGAGTCTTGGCCAGCTCCAGGCATTTTGAATTGGCCCCGACAGGTCTGGTTTGATTCGAGCCAGCTTGGATCAGTTAGATCTAGTTGCAGCCAGTTGGGACCGGCCTGAACTGGATTGACCTAGTTTACGTCTGTTTGTCTCTTCAGCCTTAGGGTTTTGGCTCCCTGTGGAAGTTCTTCTCCTGGACTCCCTGGTCAAATGGCTTTGGTCGGGATGCCAGTGAGAGAGAAAGTGTAAGTAGACTGTAGATTATTATGAACCTTACAGAGGTCAGCCCTTGCACCCCTGGGCGTGTGCAGCTGGAAGACCTCAGCTGGTGAGCCCTGGCTTGGCCAACTCTGCCAGAGCTGTCATCAGTTTCCCTTCTCTGTCCCCATAGCATCCCCTTGCCGCATACTCTTCCCTTGCCCTTTCCCGTCCTAGAAGTCAGCTTTGTCTTCAGTTTCTTGTAGAGCGTGCAAACCCAGGGGATCCGAGTGTGCTGATCTAGAATGGTCCCTGAGCACGGGCTCGTCTGGGACGGCAGGACTCATGTGTGGGTGGTGCCCCCTGTAATGGGTGACTTGCGAGTGTTGCTCACTTCATTCCCAGACCCTGAAGCAGATGTGACTTGCACCACTACACTGGCAATTCCATTAAACATTGATGTGCGTGGGGGCTGGGGGAGGAAGGTGGGCAGAGAGGGCAGGTGCTGGCTAATGGGGTGCCACATCACATTACCATCCTGCAGAAACCATGCCCCCTTCAGAGAATAACATGGGCTGAAGGGAATGAGTACCAAACAGGCTTGGGGACAGGGCCTCCACGTGGGCCTGAGCCCCACCCCGGGGCTTGCTGCTCTGTTCCCAGCTGGCCTGGGTAGGGATGGAGCTGCAGGACTGATCAGACCCAGGAAGGGTCAGAAAACCAGCAACTGCGGTTGCCAGAGCTGACAATACCCAGAACTGGCCATCTCCCCGTTTCCTCCAGTACCATGCCCACGGCTGTGAGTGTACTGGTGAGTGAACAGGGATGGCCACCTGGTTGGGAATGAATTCCTCAGAACTCGAAGAAACTTGTCCAGCACCTGAACCCATGGGCAGGCAGACATTCAGTAGCAGGCCAGCCCATGCTCCTTCCACAGGCCTGTGGGATCCATTCTGTACATCTAGAGAATACAGAGGGGCAGGGTAGAGAGAAGGAGGGTCTCCCGCTCTGGGCCGGGGCCGTTTCTACTCTGAGTTCTACCCCCTCCCCTGCATTGAGGCAAACTGCTTGTGAGAGCTAATTCTCTGCTTCTCCTGGCCTGGTTCTCTCCCCACCATTCTCCTGTCCTGCCACCTCCACCTGCCATGAAGCAGGCCATGCCAAGGCTCTTGGGACCCCAGAGGATCCTTCCTGTCCCCTCGGTGGGTCCCAGTTCTTCAGACCCTAAGAGGAGGGATGGGGGCCACAAAGGAGAGGGGTGATGGGTCTATGCATGTTAATCAAGGTTGGGATCTCAAGGGACTGTGTTGGGGTCCGGTTTGTCCTAAGGTCAAAGACTGACTGTCTCCAAGGGACCAACTGAACCCAGAAACAACGGTGTCCAGAGACTGACTGCTGCCCATGCCTAGGGATTGCTGTGCCCAGGGGTGGGGGGTTACTGTGCCCAGGAAGCAGCTGGCTCCAGGGACTGACTGTGCCTATGGAATGATGATGCCCAGGGACCCACAGTGCCCAAGGACCAACTGAGCCCAGAAACAACTGTTCCCAGGGGAACAACTGCTCTCTTGGAGACCCTTGGAGGACTTAACTATGTCCGGGGTTCATCTAGACTGACTTTGTCTACCATGACTGCCTGAGGGCTGACTGGACCCACGGGCTACTCATGACCAGGGACTGATTATGCCAGAGAACGTCTGTGCCCGGGGACTGACTATGTGTAGTCTGACTGTGCTCAAAGACTGTTTCCAGGGGCTCCATCTATGTCCGGAGACTAATATTGCCCAGTGACCAGCTGTGTTCAAGGACAGCACTGCCTGGCAGCCCAGCTGAATGCAGGACCTGGCGCTGCCCAGGGCTGGCCTGGGCACAAGGATGGGCTGTATCTGGACACCAAAGACCCACTGTGCCCAGGAACCAGCTGTGCCCAGGGACTACGGTGGGCAGCAGGAACTTTTCTACCTAGAAATAGTCCCATGCCTGGCACACAAGCTGCCCAGATGCTTGGCACCGTGCCTGGTGTGGGGGCCTCCGGCAGCAGCTTTTCTTCTTGGGCAGTGGGAGGAAGGAGCCCACACCCTCAGTGCAGGCAACAACGTCAGATCCCCCGTTTTGGAGCTCAGTGAATAGAGAAGGAGAGAGAACACAGAGCTATTGAGGACCTATTATGCATCAGCTCAGGCTCTGTCCTTCCTTCTCATTATGTCATTTCATCCCCAGGACAACCCCAGGGGGCAGTAGGTATGATCCTCATTTAAACTGAGGTCCACAGATGTGAAAATTCTTTGCTGGTCTTCCTGGCTCCAGAGCTCTTAGCCACGCTGTTATTCTGCCTATAAGGCTGTAGGCCCCCCCCCCCCGCCATGGAGTGGAGGGAGAGGTCGGGGCCTCCCCCCAGCTTACAGGAGAGGAAACTGAGGAAGGACCAGAACCCAGACATCTAGTCTGCACTTGGCACGTTAAACCTGATCCTGGCAGTGGCCCTGACCTCTCAGGCACGAGAAGGACACTTGGCAGGCCCGGTAGGAAGGGCTTCCTGCGGGCTGCATTCCTGCTCGCTGTCTTGGAGGCAGGCGGGCCAGGGTGCGGAGGCCGTCTGCCTCACACAAGCCCCCTTTCATGATGCCCAACAAGGCTCCTTCAGAGCCCGGACTCGGCTGTGCAAACACACACATCTGGGCTGCTGGCCGGAGCCGGGCAGCGGAACTCCCCCGCAGCTGGCCAGCGGCTCCTGACCTCTGGACAAAGGGAGCTGTGGCCCTGTGGGGGCTCCCGGGGAACTTGGGGCCCTGCAGGGTACAGCCCCTACGCAGCCCTCCACGGGGAGCAGTCCTCTCTGGCTGCCGCCTGTCATTTCCATCAGGGCTGGAACTCGGCACTGACAGCATTTCCTGCTGAGGGCATGCTCTTCTCCCCCCGGGGCCCACACCCAGCCAGAAGGGGGAAAATAGCACAAAGGCTGCAGGCAGCGAGGGGCTGGAGTTGCTTCCGAGAAGCCTCTGCACAGCCATCCCGTCCTCATGGAGTTTATAATTTCATGGAGGAGAAAGACAGGCACCCCATAACCACAAAAGCCAGTCATAAATAACAACAAACTCTTACATCTGTGTTTTTCAGATTCTAGACACTGTTTTTGGTACGTTATACATTGTAACTCATTTTAGCCTCACAACAGCCCTCTGAGGGCGATATGACGATCATGGCATTATCTCCACAAGGCGGTTGGGGCACAGAGAGGTTGGGTGACTCGCTCAAGGCCACACAGCTAGGACGTTGCAGAGCCAGGATTTGAACTCAGTGTGCATTCTGAACAATGACGCACATTTACAAACCACTCTAAGGGCAGTAACTGGGGGAGCTGGTGTGGGGAGTGGGGAAGTCATTGGAGAGGGGACTAGGATTTGAGCTGAGGGAAGATGGCTTTGGGTGGAGGGCAGATCTGAGGGTCTGGGTTGGAGGCTGTCACAAGAGTATAAAAGAGAGATGATGGAAGTGTGGCCTGGGTTAGCCTGAGGAGAGAGAGGCCGGGTTTGGGAGGGAGGGAGCAGCTGGTATGGTGTGATCCTGGCAGCTGAGTGGGTGTGGGAGTGAGGACTCCACTCTGTGTTTGGAGATGAGCCGGCTTGGTCCCAGGTGCCGTCTTCGCCTGCCTGGCAGGACCCCCTCGGCTCCCCTGGCCCTGCGGGAGGAGGCGTGGTGTGTGAGGCACGTTTGGGCCTTTCGTGGCTGTTCTGCTCCAACTACCAGGAGCATCCCTGAGGGTGCAGGGGCAGAGGTCCCTGGTACAGTGCAGGGAGCCTCGAATCAGGCATCAAATGTGGATTTCAATTCTGCCTCCTTCGGCCAGCTGTGGGACTCTGGGTGAATTGCTTATGTCTCGGAGTCTGCATTTCTTCCGAAACTGGGGACACGGCGGCTCCCTGGCAGGGCTCGTGTGGGACAGTGGATATGAAAGTAGCTGCCAAGGGAGGGGTTGAGGAGTGACTTGTTGCAGCTGCTTCAAGTATCACTGGAGGCTTCCTTCACGTGGTGGGGGGCAGGGAGGGCTCAGGGGGCCTTGACACTGGTCTCCAAGATGGCACGGGATGCTGGACGTGCCTGCTGCTCTGGGATGCGAGCCCGCCCTGGGAGGTAGAAGAGCCAGGACCGTCCTGCCAGGCAGGTGGAGAGAACACTCCTGCCTGAGTTCGAATCTCGAGTGGGGCTGGCTGGAAAGGGTGTCTCGCATTCATTCCAGCAAATTCTCTCATTTAACAAATGGTTAACGGAACATCTACGAAGTGCCGAACCCTGTCCTGGGGCTGCAGTACAGAGACGAGGCGAGCTCTGCCAAGTCCCGGCTTCCCAGAGCTCCCTCTAGGGTGGGGGTGGTGGGTAGTGCTGAGCAAAGAAAATCAACAAAGATGGTTGTGAAAACCCCCAGTGATACGGCAGAGAGGGGGCTCCTCCGGGCGGGGTGGTCCAGGGGGAGCCCCAGGATCGCGGCAGCCTGTGGGCGCTGAGCGGAAGGGCTGGCCAGCTTAGGTGTCTGGTGAGGAAGGAGGGGTGTGGTAGCAGTGGCCTCAGGAGGTAGGAGAGAAGCCGCACTGCAGGCCCTTCTAGGGAGTGTGAACTGGACTCCAGGAGCAATGGGAAGCCTTTGAAAGGATTAAAGCCAGGCCAGGACATCATCTGATGAACTGGTTTAAAAGGTTACTCCAGTTGTCTTGCAGAGAACCCACTGAATGGAGGAAAGAGTCCTGATGGGATCCCACGCCTGCCCCCTACCCCAGAGAACGACACCTTGTCAGCTCAGGCATTATCTACCCTTCACACCCCCACCCCTCTTCCTGACTGTGGGCTCCAGAGGCGCCGTGGCCCTCCAAGAGCACCAAGCCCCCTGAGGCGGAGGACGGGCCCCTGCCCCTGGCAGGCTGGGCTGGAAGCCCACAGGTGGGGACCGGAGCGCAGGGACAGTGGGTGTGGGCATGGCTGCCCTGCCTGTTTCCACCCACCATGTGGGGCAGGCCCCCCGCCCCCACCCCGCATGGGGCTTTTGAATTAAAAAGTCTTAACTTTTTCTTTTAAATGGCAGCTCTGTGTACTGTACATGGTAATTAATACATTAGCATTTATGCAAAATACCATCACAGCCGGGCTGGTATGTCAGCTGCCTTCCTGAGCTGCAAAAATGTGAGCGCCCCAAGGTACCTCAGACAGGCCCCCGCCCCTAGCAGACAGCTCCGTTTGACCTGTGCCATTCACCAGCGCTCACTAGCCTGTCTCTGTGCACGCCGGCCCACGTACATGCCGTCTCTTAGGAGGGTCTGCGGGGGTGTGTGCGCGCACGCGTGCACGGGCGGCCTGTGTTCATATGAAGGCACGCGTGTGGTACACGAGGGCGTCTCCGTGTCTGCGTGTGTGCTGGGCTCCCGCAGGTGGTTGTATATGTGTGCGTCTCTGGACGCGGGTGTGTGTGCATGTCTGTGTGCCGTGCCTGCACGCTTTTTAGTGTTTGTGACCGGGTGGTTGTGCGTGGCTGTCTGTCTGTCTGTGTGTCTGGGTGCATCCACCTGGGTTCTGCACGCACGTACTGCGTGCACACATCTGTACGTCCACGTTCATATGTGGACATCGGTGGGCGCTTGCATGTAGGCGCGCGTGTGGGGGTCGTCAGGCGTGCCCGCTCTCTGTGAATGGGCATCTGTGTGTTAGGCGGGCTACGTGTGCCTCTGTATGTGCTTGGATATGTCCCTGTGCATTCCTATACATGGAGAAGTGCGTGCGCGTGCGTGCGTGTGTGTACCCGTGTGTGAGATGCTTGCTAGAGCAGTTCAGAGAGGGAGTCGTAATGCAGTGGAAAGAACAGCCCACTGCAAACAGTGACAGCCTGGGGTCATGCTGGGCCTCCACCGCTGGTCAGCTCTGAGGCCCTGGGAAATTCACGCCAAAGGTCTGCCCCTTGTGTCCCTCGTCGGTCGGCTGGGACTAATGAGACCTCCCATGCCCCAAACACAATAATCAATATGCCCCAGGCCCTGGACGCCCCGCGGTCAAGGAGCTCCCAGTGCAGCGGGGGCGATGACTCCACGAACAGGATGGCACGAGGGGGCCGGGTGGCAGCACACTCAGTCCTGAGTAGGAGATGCCATGGGGTCGGAGGTGGGGTTAGGAAAAGCTTCCCTAAGGAAGCTTTGATCCCATCTTGGAAAATGAGGAAGGGTTAGTGGATGAAGAAGCCCCGAGGGTGAGCCAGCCTGAGGGAGTAGTCTAGTCCATTCGGAGCGGCTGGATACCCAGCAGGAGTGAGCGGGCAGGAGTCGGGGTTCCTGGAGTAGATCATCCAAGGCCGCACGTACTAGGGCAATGGGGAGCTGGTGAAGGCCTTTAAGAAAGAGAGGGTCGGAGTGGAGTGTCACTGTAGCTTCTGCAGGTAGGAAGGACGAGAGCCGGAGGCAGTTCTGGAAGGGAACCACGGGGCCTGGCTGCTGAGGGATGACCCTGAGCCCAGGCAGTGGGGAAGAGGGGAGGGAGGGGGCCAGAGGCAATTGCGCGTCAGAATCAACAGTAGGCAGAAATTGACTAGGTAATGAGTGGGGCGGGAGGGGAAGGGCTGGGGTACCACCTGATCGGTGGCCCCAGTGACTGGATAGTGGATGAAGGTGTCCCCTGAGACAGTGGACACAGAAGGAGGAAGGAGCGGGTTCTTTTTGAAGGCAGGGTGGTGAGTTTTAGATGTCTTTAGATGTCAACACCTATGAGATGTCATTCATTAATTCATTTATTCATGCATTCACTATGTATCAGGCATTTGAGAGACCAAGATGAACAAGACAGAAGAATGTCAGAGGCAGGGGTAAAATCAGGTACAGAGGCCCAGCAGGAAGAGAGGCGGAGTCTGGGAAGAATGGTAAAGGCTTAGGAAGGCCGGAGAACCTAGCAGAGGGGAGAGAGCCAGGCCTGCCCTTGCAGGGGCCTGTAGGTGGGGTGAGCAGCTCAAATGTTTGGGGACGGCAGTGGGGGGGAAGCCCTGACACTTGGGGCTTGCCATGTGAAGTGTTTGCATTTTAGGAAACCCTTTCTTTCTCTTCTTGCCCATGCCCGTAGCCTGCCAAGGGATCCCTGATTTTCTGATTTGTGAAATGGGGCTGATGCTCTATGCCTTTACCACATAGTTGGGAAATAGGATGAGGCTGGACCCTGGTAGTATGTTCCTGCCCTTAAGGAACTTCCAGAAACACACACCACGTGTAGTGGATGCTGCGAGAAGGGCCAGTACATAGTAGGTAGTCAATACATGTTGAATAAAGCGTCAATTGAATGAATGTAACACAGGGCCTGGGGAGCTGAAGGAGGCATGGATTGATGGGGTCCGCCTGGGAGCAGGGGCAAATTAGGGAAGACTTCCCAGATGAGGTGACTCCCAGGGCCTAGAGGATGAGTAGGAATTATCCGGGGGGAGTGGGGAGGGAGCGGCATGGGCCAAGGTGTGGAGGTAGGACAGCCCTCCTGGGGGAATTTGCAGTCACTTGGTGTGGCTGGAGGACAAGGGTGCAGGGGGAGGAGTGGGGATGGGTGTGGTGGGAGTGCTGCTGAGGCCTTATCACAAAAGACCTTGAGCTGTGGGCTAAGGAGCTTAGTCCACCCCCACTCCCAGTAGGCAGTGCAGAGCCAGAGAAACCTTTAAAGCAGAGGAATGGCCGGTGAGTAAATTGTGTAGAAATCACCCTGGGTACTGACTGAGGGAGGGCAGGGCTAAGGACAGAGAGCGCAGTAATGGGTCTTCTGTGGCTTCGTTTGGGGGTAATGGCCGTGCTGCTGTACCTCTTGGATTGATCTTAGGAATGGGGCGCCAAGCCTTTTTAAAATTAAGGCATGCCCTGGGCAAGCAGCAGGAGCTCTGGTTTCCATCCTGCACCCTGCCATTCTCTTGCCCTGTGACCTTGACTTGGCCAAGTCAATTAGCTTCTGAGGGCTTGAGGTGGCTCTTAGGTCAGGAGACCCCGCAGGAGGTGATCCAGGTAGAACGGGAGGGATGTTGGGAAGGGCTTTGTTTTGCTCACCTCCTGGGGGGAGAGTCCCCTCAGGCCCGGGAGGGCAGGGAGGGGGGCAGCTGCTTTCCTCCTTCCCTCTCTTCCACAGGAGGAGGGTGAGGACGAGGACAAGGGCAAGCTCATGTATTTTCATGCCGTGGCCTCGACACTCAGCCCCACAGTCCCAGCTCACAGAGGCTGGGAGGCTGCTCCGGGGTGGGCCGACCCCGCCCGCAAGCAGACACTTCGCTATTGTTCAAAATGGATTTGGTCCCAGGAAGCTTGGAGCCTGTGAAAACCGCTATGAATTTTGCAAAACAGCTCTGAGGCGGTAAAGCGGTAAAGCGTGTCAGTAGAATCAAATGTGGAAATCCCTATTTAGAAACTCCACTCTGGACAGGCGTGGTGTGCCTGGCGAAGGGCTGGGGTCGGGGGACGGGGGTGGTGGGAAGGGGGTGCGGGGGCTCTGGCCCTAGATGTCCCTCCACTGGGGCCTGTGCCCGGCCCATGCCAGAGGGGAGGCGGCCCCTCACCCCGGCTTCTGTCTAGTCCCCCTGGCCTCAGATGGAGCCCCTTCCAAGGCACCCCTCATCCTTGCCCAACGTACCTATACTTTCTTTTTCTTTTGAAAGCAGCTTTATCATTTTGTAAAAAAGGATACATATGCTCATTGCAAAAAATTCAGACAATATGGAAAAGTTCAAAGAAAAATGTAAAAATCACCTCAGATTTCACCATCCAGAGATAACCACATAACATTTTGGTGAACGTCCTTCCAGACTTCTCTCTGTGCATAAATATACACAAATAGATTCCACGTATGCAGCTCTACCCTGAGTGAGATCAGACGACACATGCTGTTCTGTCACCTGTTTTTTCCCCCCACTCAGCAATATGTCATGGACATCCTTCATATCAATACATGGAGCTCCACCTCTCCGTCTGAACGCCCGCGGTGTGCGTGGAGGTACTTCCCTTTACTGACCCAGCCCCCGGCTGATGGTGACGCGTGTTTCTCCAATCGTTTTGCTTTAATAAACATCCCTGCAGTGAACTTCCATGTGCACCTATCATTGTGAATTTCATTCACTCATTCACTCATTCGTTCATTCACGCCGCAGATGTTATCCCGTGCATTCTACGTGCCAACCCAGGGCCAGGCTAGGGACCAAAAGGGTGAGTAAAACAACACGGTCGGTCCTTGCTTTTACAGAGTGTATGATGTAGTGAGGAGACAGGACATCCAGCCCCTGCCAGCAGGGAAGACAGCGGTTTTGTGCAATGAGCTTATGTCTTAAGCACTTACACAAATAATGATCCAGTAAGCACGTGATACGGAGTACAAAGGAAAAGTGCTGAAAGCATGAATGAAAAGTTCAAGCTGTGAGGGAGTAAGACAAGAGAAGGTAACCTGGACCCGGGAGTCAGGGAGGGCTTCTCGGAGGTGGTGACGATGAGGTCAAAAGATGAATGGGCAAAGACTGGGTCAGGGGATGGAGGTGGGAAGGACAGGTGGGTATGGAGGGGAACAGCGCAAGGGTTTCACTTAGAGGGAGCAGTGGTTTCAACTATTAACCTGCAGAGGATTCCTAAAAATGGAATTGCTGGGTCCGAGGGTAAGCAGAGCCTGTGTTTCATCTACACTGCATCGTGCTGTCCGCGAAGGTGTTAGGAGATTCGGTAAGAGCGGGCAAGGAGGGTTAAGCACAGCACTCATGCACGGGAAGCAAGCCGGTCGCTGCTGTTGCCATTATTATTATAATTATCTTTGCCAATCTAATGGGTGAAAAATGATATCTCCTCTTTGTTTTTAACCAATGTGTCCTTTTTTTTTTTTTTTTTTGACTCTGCAGGAAATGAGCCCTTAGGGGGAAATGAACTATCTTTCTTTCTTGAGCCACCTTTGTCAGAACCTTCCTGTGCCCCTCGGAGAGGCAGGAAATGTCTCTCTGTGCCATCCTCACAGCAGAGTCCCTGGGACTTGGAGATGACTCCAAACCCCGCGTGGCTCTGGGTTTCCCAAGGCAGGTGCCGCTCCGAGAGGAGGGCGGTTTGGGACCTGTGTCGGATGGGTGTTTAGCCCGTGGGGAGGGACAGGCAGAGAGGTGGGGGCCCTGGAGGCAGAATCCACATGCCATTAGAAGTGCTTAGAGATCCCAGGAGCTTCTGGCTGATGTTTATGCAGCCATATGAATATTAACGGAGTAGCCATTAATATTGATGACAATAATAAACAAGTGTGAGGATTATTTTTAAAGAGGGCTGCTGCTCCAGCTGTTGCCTCCCTTCATTAAGAAGCTTCTGAGGTTCTCGGCCTTCCTCTTCCCAGACCTCGTGCAAGACTCAATGGCATCCTCATGACTTCTGCCTGGGCAGGGACTGAGCCAAGAAGGCATTTCCAACACTTTGGACGAGAATCAATGCAGGAAACCCGAGTTTCCGTCCCAGGCGCTCTGGGCCATGTGAGCGGGTCGGGGGGCAAGAAAGGGCTGAATCAGCTTGTGTATGGGGAGCCAGCTGTGAAGACACTGCTTCTGACCCTTGCAGGCATGAGGCCCCTGCTGTCTACACCCCCAGAGGAGCGTGGGCAGGGGGCGTGCAAGGGGCCAATCTCTTGCAAAGGTGGCTGGAGGAATTACCCTGCTAAAGTGGTCATGAATTATAGAAAGGGGGGGGAGGAAGGCCCGGAATATCATATGTGTAAATAAACCAGAGTGGCGGGAGACATAAAAGCCAGCCACCAAGCTCTTGGACCCACCGCGTCCCTTCTCTTGCCGACCCACTCGTGCCAAGTACCACAGCGAGTCGCTTACAACCTCCTTCTTCAAAGGATTTGTTAATAAGTCAATGACGGAACATCTAAAGGGGAAAAATATTTCTCTTTATAGTTGGAGATAATTGTCCCAGGAAAAAAAAAACAACAAACCTTTAATTACAACTCACATGGAGAAAGCTTGATTTGTGGGCAGAGCCCAAATGCTGAGGAGCTAGATGTAAAATATTTGTAATATTTAGGGAACCTAGAGTTTTACATAAAAGTAAACAGCATTGCCTGAAGGCACAATTTCCAGCAACACAATAAAATGTGCAGTGAATTTATGGCGGCCATCCATTAGCTCTTACCAAGGCAACGTCGCCCCTATCTGTCGTCCATCATTATAATAGAGGGTTAATGCACCGAATTTACATAAAAAAGTCATATTGTCTGCATGAATTATTTACACTCGAAGCTGTTTTTACAGCTTGGTTTCAAGCTGGATTCTGGGAGAGATTCTGCCAGTAAATTACTCTGTGGAGACCTGGTTCTATAACTGTGCGCGGAGCCAGCAATGAAAAGAAAGGAAAATGGGCAGGCCCTGGCGGGTCGTTGGTGCTGACGCCTCTCGGGTGGGGGCTGGAGGCGGCGGTGGAGGCTTCAGGAGGCCGGTGGACCTTACAGCAGATGGGGCTCGGTTTCTGGGCCCACAGCCTCACGGTTGCTGCCAGGCTGCCCAAGTGGTCAAAGCCCGTTTGGACCCGCGGGAGCACAGGGATCCTTCAGAGGCGGCCGAGGGCTCTTGGTGGCTGAAGTCAGAGGTCTTTAAGGGGTCGGGGTCCTGGAGAGGAAGAGGACGTGCTGTGTTTCGAGTGCAGGGGCCTGGCTCAGCAGTGTAAGCAAGACCCACGGTTCCCATTGTACAGATGGGAAGACTGAGACCTCGAGAGACACCTTCTCAAGAAGCAGGAAGCCCATCCATTCCAGGTGGGCCCAGGGAATGTGGGACATACAGACACTTCAGACTTGGGGGCAGAGTAGGGTGGTGATGGGGAGTCTGTGGGAGGACACACAGAGGCCCCATGCCTCCCATCTCAATGGTTATGTTTCGACAACTTTTAGTGAGTTGAAGGCAGTTTCAGGGCTTGGTCTGGGGATGAGGTGTTTTTTTGGCACCGAGTTCTTAAATTCTCTTTGCTTTAGGGTCTGGGTACTGGGGAGAACTCCTCATGCTTCCAGGTGGCATGGAGTTAGGGAGGCTGGTCACACAATGGAAACACACCTGGATTTTTCATTCCATGCCTGCTGTGTGGTGTTGAGCAAGCCTCCTAGCTTCTTGGGGGCTCAGTTTCCTCATCTGTACAGTGAGATTCCCAGTCCCGGCTCTCTCAGCCTGTCCCCCAAATGACGAGAGGCTTGAGGGGGATGTCATGCCCTGAGAGGTGTGTGATGTGTCACAGGCACGGCCACAGGTGACAGGGGTCAGCAGGAGGAAGCCTTGAAGTTAGAGCTGATCCAGGGGCTTGAAGTGTGCAAGATAGGCAGAGGGAGGGAGAAGCCTGGATGATCAGACACAAAGAGATAAAAGAAACCCAGAGACAGAGAGATAGGGAGAGACAAAGAACAATCACACAAAACAAAGAGAGAGGGATAGAGATGGAGATGGGGAAGAGGTGCCGACCACACGCGGACCGCGGGAGAAAAGAGGCAAACCGCTTCAGGTTCTGACTTCCCGGAGCCCTCAGGATGTTTTCCTGGCCAGGGAAAGGTTGGCAGGGTGGGGGGTGCCCTGGGGCCTGTACTACCTTTGCCTGGACCCTCTCTCCATTCAGGCCAAAAAGTGCCTGGGCTTCTCTCTGGCCTGGTCTCTGCTTTTCTGCAGCACAGGGAAGCCAGAGCCAGATGCCAGCCCCATCCTCCCCCATCTCCCAGCACCTGGGACGGGCAGGGGCTCCTCACTGCTGCACTCTGGGTCTCCTGCTCCTGGAGCAGCCACGGCAGGTCCCAAGGGCCTGGAGACAACAAATGACTCCCCGCTGACGGGTTGCTCGCTGCCTCCTGCCTGCCAGCCCGCTCTGCTGCACGCCGCACGCAGATAATCATGTAAGGCAAGGGAACCCCTCCTGCCCGTGGTGGTGTGATTTAAACCTGAACTTTGCTTTGCTTTCATCCCCCGGAGAAGCAAGATTTAGATGATAAATTTCTCTGTCTTCCTGAGAGCATGCAAACACACGTGCACAGACGTGCACCTGCACGTGCATATAAAGGTGCTCACACGCTGCAACCCCCCCCACGCGTGAATCGTTACAAATGTGTCCACCTGATGTGCAAAGCACACACGTGCACATTCACGTATGATGCATTTGTACGACACGCATGCCGTCTGGGGAACCCATGGCCACGGGTTCCGGCAGGAGGAAAATGCAGTCGGGGCTGGGACGGCGGGCACGCGCGGGGTGGGTGGGAAAGGCTGAGCATGAAGGGGATGAGCTAAAACTAAGAAGAGCTGTCTAAATCTCACCCCCCGCCCCCCGCCGCTGCCCGGAAGAGGGGAGTGAGGCTTGTGTTTCGGCGTGCATGTCTACGTGTGTGTCCCTGCGTGCAAGTCTGTGTGTTTACCTGGGGGTCTTGACAAGTGTGGGGGCCTCTGTCACCTGCTGAGGTTGGTGGCCTACGCACGGGGGAGAGTGTGGTGTATGGGAAAGAACTCGGGCCGGAGTCATACCCAGCGAGCCACTGGCCTGCTGCTGGCCTCCGGCAAGTTGGTGTCCCTCTTTGTCCTGCCATCCCTTCTGGCCACCGAGGGTCCTGCTAGTTCTGACTTTCTAGTGTTCGTGTGACCTTGAGGGTGTGTTCTGAGTAAGCTGGGCTTGGGGGTGTGTGTGTGTGCTGTGTGTTTATGTTCATGTGGAGGTGTGTTGTAGGTGTATTTGTGTATGCATGTGGGTGTGTTTGTGTGAGTGTACTTTTCACAGTGGAGAGGATGCCCGCGTGCCGATGTTTGTCTGTGTGAGTCGTGTGTGTGTGTGTGTGTGTGTGTGTGTGTGTGTGTGTGACGGTGAGTTTGGAGAAATGATCTCTGGGTATGTTTTGCTTAGCGGAAGTGTTCGTGAGAGTGAGGACACCCGTGTTTTAAATTGCACCCCCTCCTATCCCTTTTCCACTTTAATCTTCCCCGTAACACTGATCACCATTGAAAGCCACTCTGTGCTTACATATTTGTTTGGTTTATGGCTTCTGTCTCTCTGCCAGAGCGTGAACTCCACGAGGGCAGGACGTTTAGCTGCTCTGCGCACGCGCGTCTCCGCCATTTAGCTGCTCTGCGCACGCGCGTCTCCTCCGTTTAACTGCTCTGCGCACGCGCATCTCCCCGACACAGGTGGCCTTGTGAGTGTCCAATACATACCCACGGAACGAACGCACGAAAGAACGGACGACTCTACCGTTGCCTTCAAGTGTTCTCCTATGCGTCGCCTCCTTTCCTTCCCGAAAATGCTGTTAATCGTGCAGTCCTGTAGGTGGACCAGCGAGGGGCAGATCGACTGTGGAAAGCCAGGCGAGAGGGAAAGGTACTTTTTAGGAAAGAGAGTGTTGCCTCCCTTTCCAGGAGCAGTTCTGAGGGCGCTCTGAGGATGGAGGAACGGATTTCTGGGTGTCAGGGAGGGAGGTGGAGAAGACGAGGTGAAGACAGTGGGTTTAGGCAGTACGTGGAGGAAGAAGGAGAAGACAGGAGCTGGAAGAGACAGTGGGGTCCTTGTGGTCGTCCCCATGAACTCGGTGGCATTTCTCAACCTTCTTGCTGGGAGCGGCCCAGGTTTGTGGTATTTGGTTCCCAAAGGAGGTCTTCTGGTACTTGTGACGGGAAATATCTTCCTGACTGTGGGAGGTAAGGTGAATGGAAATGTCTAGAACTGTGCTGTTGACCCAGGAGCCACGGGCCATGCAGATGTGGCTACAGAACTCTCTCAAGTGTCCCTTTTGTAATGAGGCCCTGACCGCCCTACTTGATATTGCTGCCTGTCTCCTCCTGGGCACCCCGATTCCCCTTGTCCGGTTTTTAATATCTCTCCAGTCCTTATCACCTCCCAATACACTATGTGATTTACTTAAGTTTATTTTTTACAGTTGGTGTCCCTGTGAGAATGAGAGACCTTGCAAGGGGCGGGACCTTTGTCTGGTTTGGCTACTGATGTATCTCCCATGCCCAGGACAGAGCCTGGGAGGTGACAGGTGCCTGGTCGGTGTTTACTGAATGACTGGATGGGCTTCTGTCCGAGTGGATTTGCAAAGTGTGTTTTGTGAATGGGTTTGTAAAGCGAATGTTTGCGGGAAGTGAGTGTCAGGGGACTGTGTTTTTGATTGTGGGGTGACTGTGTTTGGGTGGCAGGTGGGTTTGCTCCAAAGCTCCTTCCTCTGAGGCCTGCGGGGCAGTTCTCTGATAGAGGCTTCAGGCTCTGGGCATCCAGACTGGACATCATCCAGGGTTTGGCCACAGACCCATGATAGCTTCCCCTGGAATCTCCAGGACTCCTTTCCTTGACTGGCTGCCCTGTTGATGGCCATGGGCCTGAGCCCCAGCCCTGGCAGCTTCCTGGGTCCATTTCCTCCTTTTCCCATGGGCAGACTGGGTCCCAAACTTAGGGAATTCCCTCACCCTGCAACCAGTCTGCCCCCTGGGCCCGGAGGAATCGGGGTGAAGGCTGGTCGCCAGCGCTGAAGGAGAGCCGTGCTGGGTGGCTGGGCTCAGCATCTGGATAGTCTGGATACGTGGCTGGGAGGAGGGGCCTTGGGGTGCCCCTTGGACAGGTGGCGATCCTGGCTTCAGGAGATAGTGGTCAGTTCAGAGGTGTCAGGACTGGACAGCAGGTGATTGGGCCCTGGTGAAGGGCTGGGGAAGAGGGGCCAGGCTGGCCCCATGCTTAGGCTGTGGGGGAATCAAGGGCCCAGGAGTCGAGGAGCTTAGGATGTACATGTAGAGATCAGCCCCTGGGGCCAAGACAAGGAACCCACTGGTCCTGGTCTCAGAGAGCAATGGGCTTGGTGACTCAGTCCAGTCCCTTTTATTATGTGAAGGTTATGGGCACAGAGCTGCCGGGAGGCGGGGGGTGAAGGGTGGCCACCCCTGTGGCTGACAGTATCAGGACCCAAAGGTGTCAACCAAGTGACTCAGGGCTGAGGCCAAAAAGACAAGTGCAAGAGGGCTAGAGACCAAGCCCCCCAACCCTTAGGCCTGCATTTAGGAAATTTGGCTAATATTGAGAGTATGGTGTTCGGGGTCAGACAGAGCTGTGCTTAGCTTTCCCACTTTCCCACTGTGTGACCTTTCACAGGTCTCTGCCCCTTAGTTTCCTCATAGGTAAGGTGGAGATACTTTTTATTTCATGGTGGGATTGGAAGGATTAGGCTGTTATTACTACAGTTACTGTTTTATTTAAACAATTGCGTAGGGGCGTCTGGGTGGCTTAGTCAGTTAAGCCTCCGACTCTTGATTTCGGCTCAGGTCATGATCTCAGGGTCGTGAGATCGAGCTCCGCATTGGGCTCCATGCTTGGTGGGGAGTCTGCTTGAGATTCTCTCTGTGCCTCTGGCTCTGTCCCCCTGCTCCTGGGTGCACCCTCGCACTCTCTCTGTCTCTCAAGTAAATAAATAAGTCTTAAAAAAAAATAAACAATTGCACAGATTCAGGAAGGGAAGGCTGCCTTGATAGGAGTTCACATAAAAAGGATCCAGGGCTTTGGCTGATCAGATGAGTGTGAGAGCCTCACAGGGATGGTGACATCTGTGATGCTTAGAAAAGAAGGCAGTGATTCCTAGAGCCAGCCTGGGTTCACTAAGACCAGGCAAATCTTTCAGATTCTTGACAGCTTCATGACTGGTGGGGGAGGAAAACGAGCTCATGCGGCGTGGAGAGGTACGTGTTATTTATTGAGCACCTGTTGTGAGCCAGATACTTCCTGTATATGATCTTAATCTTTGCAATCGTGCACTAGAGGTGACGGTCTCCATTTTACAGATGAGAAATGGAGGGTCCAGGGAGTTAAATGACTTTCCCAAGACTGACGGGGCTGGGATTCAAGCCTGAATCTTTCTGTCATCTCACGCTGCCTCCTGAGACACTAGATAGGGTCTCTCCTGCTCTCGAGGACATGAGGATGGCTGTGAGGGCATGGAGGGGGCTCCCATCTGGCTGAATGACAGCCTTGGGATGTTCATAGAGGTGGCACTGGGTCAGTCTGCAAAGGTCTTCGGAGGCAGCCATGGGGCTCTGCCTTCTACCCTGTTCTGACCAGTGTATGTCAAGGACCCAAAAGGAGATATAAAGGGTGTAGGCCTATAACAGCAGGAGGTGAAAGGACAGAGCAAAGCTCAGATAGCAAAGACCCGATCCTGAAAGATCTCAACAGCACAGAGTGATAAGGCGAATTTAGCATGAAGAAGTGTCATAGGAACAAATGCTGGGGCCCATCTTGACTGCTAGAAAAAATGAGAAAGGGATTTAAGAGTTCAAGGGACAGTAAGTTCAGTACAAGTCACTGGCTACATTAATAAAGGTATGGGTTTTGGAACAAGAGAGGCGGACCACCGTCCTGGCCCAGCCAGCTGTCTGCCCTGGCACAGTCTCTGTTGTGCATATTTGAAGGTCATGTGCTATTTTCTGCTTCCTCAGTTCTTCATGTTTGGGGGGAGCATGTGGGGGAGAGCAGAACCCTTCTGAAGTTTGACCCTTGGATTCCATCCAGAGAAGCCCTCCAAAATGACACCTTTGAAAGAGGGGAAATAGCAGCGGCTTTTCTGAACTTTGGTGTGAGCAGCAAGTCCTGGATCTGATCTTTATGCTAAACCTCCTTCCTCCAGGGCGAGGAAAGTGCTGGTCCCTGAATGTTCAGGAACTGGGAGGGGTCCTGGTCCTGTTGGCCACCGGCCAGATGTGTTCACTCCCGTTCCAGCGAGCTCCTTCCCCTCTCGGAGCCTCACCCTGGAGGTCAGTGGTCTGCCAGGACCTGGCGGGGCTGGTTCTTCTGGGCTGGAGGTGGGCAGGAACAGAGAGCCTCGAGAGTTGCTCATGTTAGGGCTGGATCCCTGCTCGCGCTGGGGTGTCACCTGCCAAGCTGAATTCGGCACAGGAAGCGCCTGGCGGGGAGACATACTGTTGAATTTGGAGGTTCTGTTCCACTCTGAAATGCACTGCTGCTGGCAGCCCCAGTGAAGTGAAGCTGTTGAGCTTCCCTGTCTCCTGCCAGAATCACAGCCACTTTTCCTGAGAAAGAAACAGGGCTGCAGACAGTCTTACTCATTAAATACTTCTTTTCCTTTTAAATCTGTTTTTATAATTTTTTTTTGCACGAACAGAAAAGTGAAACGGGTGATATTAAAATAAACAAGGCATTTGAGATAGGAAGGTTAAAGCAGATTGTTGGGGGTGGGGAAGGGGGTTGGATACACCCCACGTTTCTGCACACAGGCTGCTCATAGCCTGTTGAAAATGGGAGTGAGAGAAAATGTCCACGAGTCTGCCCACCTCCCAGCCCAGAGGAGCTTTTTTCTCCGAGTGTCTTGGGGATTCACGGAGCAGGGCAGTAGGGAAGGGAGCTGTCATTTATCAAGAGCCCACTAAGTACCAGGCCTGTAACATGGGTGACGTCATTCAGTCCGCAGAGCAACCCTGGGAGGTAGGACCCGTTTTACAGATAAGGAAGGTTGAGGCACAGATGGGTTAAGATTGAACAGTCAGGGCTGGTATCTGACCCTGCATGGGCCTGGCCTCAGACGCCATGTTCTTTTCGCTATCCTTTGTTACCTTGAGCAGTTGTGTATTGAGCTGGAGGATGTAGAAGGAGGAGCAGGAGAAGGAAAATGAGAAGATGAGACGTTGGCCAGCCCTGAGGAGTGGGTATTTGTCCTGGTGAGATGAAGCAAGACACTGACCATTGTGAGTGAACCAAGCCCCGGTTGCTGGGTTCTGACCAATACCGGGGTTTGGGGGAAGCACGTGGGGTGTGGGTGGGTTTGGCTTGATAACCAGGCTGGGCTTCCTGGAGGTGGAATGCCCTGGAAGCTGAACGGAGGTGAGGGAATGGCCTTGTTGCAGTGTGAGCAAAGGCAGGAAAGATGCTAATCTGGCTTGGGTGTGAGGAGGTGAGTCAGGGTGGGGTAGTCAGGATGTTGTGTTGGAATCAAGGGATCAGGGTGGAGAGTGCGATGCCAAGGAAGAGTCCTGGGCTGCGATGCAGGTGCCTGGTTCTTGCCCTGGCTCTGCCACTGCTGACTTGCTGTGTGATCTTGGGCAGATCCCTTTCCCTCTCTGGGCCTTAGATTTCCTTTTCATAAAATGATGGAATTGAACTACAAAGCCCCTAAAGACCCTTGTAGGGTCCCATGAAGAGAGAAGGTGACTATAAAATCCAGAAGGCTTTGACTGTGGGGACTTGGCATGAGAGTCATCATGAAATATTCATCTAAAAGGCCCCCAGAAATCATCTTCTGGATCATCTTACTTCAGTCTTAAAGGAGTTTTCGAGGTGAAGTGAAGGGAGGTGGGAGAGGGAGGAGGTGTAGAATGAGCAGGGCCTGGATGGTGTATGGAGGACACCATGAAGTCTGCGGTTGTTCCAGAACCAAGACCAACGTGTAGTAGACAAAGAGGTAAGGGATCAAATGGGAACGGGATATGAGGCCAGACCTTGGAGGACCAGGGGGCTTCCATTCCATCCTCTGGGTAATAGGGAGCCATGGAAGAGTTGGGAGGGACGTGCTCAGAGGGGCATCTTTGACAGATCACGTGGACAGCTTTGATGATGCATTTGATAGGGGCTGGGAGTGGGTACAGGCCTGGGGGAGTGCTGGGAGGGCAGTTAGGACGCCATGGGTCCACTTAGGGAGAGCTGCTGATGGTCTGAGCCACAGATCAGAGTGGGTGTGTTACGGATGGTGTCTGTTCAAGAGGAACCAGGATGCGGAGGAGATAGGATTTGTTGATGGCTTGGAGTGAGGGGAGCGAGGAAGGAGAGTCAAGGGTCCCCAGGTTTCTGGCTTGGTGGTCCTCACTGAGACAGGAAACACCGGGGAGGGATAGATTTCTGGAAAAAGAAAATGAATGACTTTAGTTTTGGGTTTGGTGAGTTTGAAGAGTCAGTGTGATGGCTTTGTCATTCATTCGAGCACTCATTTCTTCATTCATTCTTGCACATTCACTGCGTGCCAGGCATGGTGAGATGTTGCCCTCCTGGAGCCATCAGCCTGGAGGGGCATTCAGAAATTTCTTCCTTATGCCGAACCTCAGTCTGCTGGACTTTTGTCCCCTGGTCTCCTTCTGCTCTTCTGGGACCTCACAGGACTCTGCCCACCTTCAGAGAGTAGAGGCTGGTGGTCATGGCTCCCTGTGTTGCCCCTGGTTCAGGGAATATGGGGCTGTGGATAGAATGGGCATTTAGAAAGTTGTAAAGAAACGGATTTCAGGCCTGAGTGCCTTTTTGTATGATCTCATCTGTTGAGTGGGTTTAATTCACCTCTCTTACAGCAGTCGTGTGCTGGAGTGGGTTCCTGCTGGCTCCAGAACCGACGGAGGGCATCTCTTCTCAACTCTGTGGTCGGTAACGTCCCACGGGTAGCTCCAAGTTGGCCACGGTGGGAGTATTTACACCCCAGAAATGGGCAGATGCTACAAACCAGGTCTCTTTGGTTTCTTCCAGCCTGTTGGTTGGGAAATATTTACCAGCATCCCACTGCTTCCGGACTCATGGCGAGGGTGCTGGATGTCGGGCACCTGGCGCGTGGCTCCCGTGTAGACACACCTGCTCTGCATACAGTAGGAGCCTCCTAAGTGTGACTACCTTCTCCTTAGACATCTCTCCTGTATGGGAAAAAGTACTGTTTCATTCACTCCGAGCAAGTCCCCTTCAGCTGGGGACTGGTCCCTCTCTTTTCTCAAACGACACGGTGCCAGGGAGAGCAGCCGTCGACTTTCCCCTGGGCTCCACAGAGGGGTGGTTGCCACAGGAGGAAGATTTGGGAGTCTTCTGAATCTGGGTTTGAATCTTGGCTCTGCCCCCCCGCTCGGTGGGTAATAACCCTGGGCGAGTTATTTAATCGCTCTGAACCTCAATTAAGTCACCTGTAAACTGAGGACGGACATGCCTCCCTCATTAAGTTGTTGTGGAGATGAAATGAGGTAATGGGTGTGTGTGGGTGCGCAAGGACCTGGCAACGAGGCGCAGTTTCAGTGGGAGCTTGACTGATGCTGGTCTCCTTCTCTGAGAGGTCCAGTGCGGGCTCGGACTCGGACTCGGGGGGCTGCTCGGACAGCAGAAGGCTGAGGGGGGTGGGGGGTAGGATTCAGGGCTGCATCCTTGCAAAAGCTATTTCCCGGTGGAACATGTAGGCCAGGAAGAGGCTCTGGGCTGTAGGACCCTCCAAATGTGTTCCGGGTGCAGCAGAGGGGAACTCCCTGGGCCGTGGTTCACGCTTCCAGGGCCCTCACCTGCAGATCTGCAGATAAACGCCTACCAGCCGCTCAGCTCGTGGGGTTCTGGGGCGGCTGTGGCAGCCTGGGCCGCACTGATTTACCACCCCAGCCCCAAGCAGGTTAAATCACCCAGAGTCATTTGAATTGTACCCGGCCTTGTCCCACAAATCTTAGAAACTGCTGTCTGGCAAGAAAACTTTCTCTGTACTTTTTGGAGGAAGTCTAAGAGCTCTAGAAATTGAGGTGAAGTGGGAAAAAAGGAGGTGGTGCTTGGGGGGGCGGTTCTGGATCTTTGGGTCGGCCTTGAGTGGGCGGTTGGAGGAGGTAGTGTGGGGTGTGTGTCTGTGTGAGAGAGAGCGCGCGAGGTTTACTGCAGTGGCGTTTGGGACAACATCATCTCTGGCTGTGTGACATAGGGCAAGTCACTTAACCTCTCTGAGTCTCAGAGGATTGTTGTGAAGGTCGAAAGGGCTACCGTGTATAAAGTGTTTTGTAGACTTTATTAATCAGTTCTGTGATTACTGATTGGAAGGGATTGACAAACTACTCTATAGATAAATTCTGTATGGCCGTGCTTACCATATGTTGAGCAGAGAGTAAGGACTCTGGGAGCTAAAAGGGAGCGGGCACATTATCAGAACTCTGGGCCTTTAAAGGAAGCCTGGGTCCCAGGAGAGTGATGCAGAAGGGGTTGTAGAGCAGTTGAGGTCATCAACAACTGACCCATTCCAATGGTGTGTGTGGCTCTGGAGAGGAGTCCTGGTTGGCAGTCAAGATAATCCTTCTTCCCCCCAGACCCATTTTTGGCACATGGGTTGGTTCTAAAGCAATCAACACACAGTCACAGGGATTGGTTTAGATTGGCCCAGTGAGACGAAGGCCAGAATTTTTGTTAGATGACTAGAGAAAGACATCCAATCTCTCCATCTGGATTTGAATGAGGTAGCTTGTGAATCTAATTTCTGGCAGGCATCTGGTGACTGGGAACACAACCGGAGACTACTGTAAACATACGGAGGTGGGAAGAGCCTGAAACATTACAGAAAAATGTTGTTTCAGCCCTGATCAAACTGTGCCTGAAGCCTGTTGCATCTGGACTATTCTTTTAAGTGAGCTGCTAAATCCCCTTTATTAAACCCATTTAGATTTTAATTTTGTGTTTCTTGTGACTAAATGCTGATGTAGGGATCTGAGTGGAGAGTGAGGACCTGCTTGGTATCAGGCAGCCATTAGTGAGGAGAACATCTAGGCTGGAATAAAGGGTTGGAAGGGGTATGTGATGGGAGGGGGTGGTATGGGGCTAAGGAAGTAAGGCTGGAAGAAAGTTTGGAGTTGAATAATGGAAGATCTCAGACACAAGTTTAGAATCTGGGCCTTCATTCTGTAGGCAGTGTAGGGGATAATTGAAGACTTGTGAGCAGGGGAGAGTGTGGTAGAGTGTTTTGAGTCCAGTGGTATTGGGGAAAGTTAAGCTAAGAGTGGGATATAGGTGGGACTGGAAGGAGAAGTTGGGGGCCAAGACCTAAAAACATCATTTACAGATACAGCACATAGCCTGTGGATTATCTCACTTAGTCTTTACAACACCCCCCCCTTTTTTTCTGAATTTCAATAATCTTGAATAACTTAACAAGACTATATGGTTGCTAAATGACAGATAGGACCTGAACACAGGTCATCTGACTTCAAAACTTGTACCCTTGTTCATTTCGTTTGTGATGACATGGATGACAAATTAATACGGGCTGGACCAGGATCGTGGTCACAGGAGTAGAAAGGATGCACAGGAGACATTAGGCTGGTGAAACTCTAGGTATATTCTTATTAAAGTTAGAAACTAGACCATGGCAGCTGTTGTTATCAGTATTTTTAAAAACACTTTTCCTAAAGTGCTAGGCATTATAATTAGACAAGAAATAAAAAGGATACATATTGGAAGAGGAGAGCAAATAAGCATAGTTTGCAGATAAGATGATTATTTATCTGGAAAACCCAAGACAATTTCCTGAAAACAATCACAAAAAAGAAACTTTAGTAAAATGGCCGGTAACAAAACAATATGAAAACTAACAGCTTTTCTATTTATAAAATGACTACCTAGAAGGTGAAATAAAAAGCCTCGTCCACACCGGCAAGAAGAAAATAATAACACAAAATGCCTGGAAATAAACTTTATAAGGAATATGTAGAATTTGTGTGAAGAAAACCAGAAAACCCTCCTGAGGGACAGAAAAGAGACTTGAATGAATATCCCTAGTTCTCGGGTGAAAAGATTTAATGCTGTAAGTCTGTCCATGCTCCTTATGTGAATGTACAAAATTAAGATAATCTGATCAATACCCCCACAGGATTTTTTTAATTTGACAAAAATAATTATAAAGCTAATCTGGAAGAGTAAAAGAGTAGTTAAGGGAAATTCTTGAAAAGAAAAATGATGAATATTTACCCTCTCAGATATTAAAATGTTTTATAAAGGGACAATAATTAAACTTCTTATGTAAGCTTAGACAGATCACTGGGACAGAATAGAGAGTTTAGAAAGGATCCAAGTATTTAAGGGAATTTTGTGTATGATAAAATGGCATTTCTGTTGAGTGGGAAAATATGGGCTATTTTATAAATGGTGTTGGCATGGGCCAGCCATTGCAATGCAAACTGGTTTTCCATCTTACTCCAATAAGACCAATCCATGAAGACTACAGAGTCTTCATGAATATGAGTGAATAAATACATATGACTATTTTAGTCATCTTAAGGTAGGGACTTTACTTCTAAGCATGATGGGATATCCAGAAATCATAAAAGAAAAGATTGATAAATTTGAATATATGAAGATTAAAAATTTAAATACCAGAAAGACCATTAAAAGAAAAGTGAAGAAAGGGAAAGCACATCCGGGAGATAATTGTTTTATCTGATCTCAAATGTGCAAAAAACTCTTACCACTCACTCATTAAAGAAAAGATAAATATCTCATTAGAAAAATGGGCAAAAGACACGAACAGGCAATTCACAAAGAAAATAATTACAAAAAAAAAAATTACAAATGACCAAACCAAACCAAACCAAACCATGAAAAGATACTCATTTACTTTCACTAATAATGTAAGCAATGACAGTAAAAATGAGTGTCTTTTGTCGTCTGTTGATTTGGCCAAACACTGAAACCCGGGGCTGGAGAGGGTGTGGGCAGACATGCTGGGGCACTGTTGATGAGAAGTACATTGTTGTATGTTTACAGAAGGGCAGAGTGGCACGGTTGGAGATAGCACAGCAATTTCATTTGTAGGTTTTTATCCTAAGGAGATAATTGCAAAAAAATAAGCAAAGAGATATGCACATAGATATTTGCCACAATATTGTTTATGAGAGTAAAATCTTGACAACATTCTAAAGGATCAATAGAGACCCAGCTAAATAAAGTATGATACATACATACAATGGAATACTATGAAGTAATTACAATAATTTTGTAGAGCTCTATTTATTGACATAGAAAGATGTCTATGACATATTGTTGAGAGAGAAAAGCAGGTGTCAGTGAGAACAGTATGTATAATACAATCCCTCATCTATAAATTATATACATAGATCTCTTATGTGTATATATGCATAGAGATATGTCTGGAAGGCTGTTCACCAAAATGCTGGAGTGGTTATATCTGGGTGGTAGGCTTTTGAGTGATTTTTACTTTCTTCTTCATACTTTTAAGTATTGGTTTGATTTTTTTTTTATACTGACGCTATATCATGTTCTTCAGTCAGAATAAATAATAAAGCTATTTTTTATTTTGGAAATTAGAAAAATATTAAATGAGAGGACTCGGCACATGGAGGTTTAATGGATGCAGATAAGGAGTCAAGACGCAAGCTGGGAATCTGGTCCGGGAGCCCGGAGGGATGATGCACTGTGGAAACCCCAGAGTGGGAGCCGATTCTGGAGGAGAGGGGAGGTGCTGGGTTTTCAGAGCTTTGGCTTGTGGCGGTGGCCCAAGACAGCAGGGCTGATCCTAGGGGCACACATGAGGGCCACAGGGGGCTTTTCCCAAGGACCACGCTGTGGATGAGATCTCAGAGGGCGGGCGTGCCTCAGCAGGAGCAGGAGAAGGCTGGAAATCAGGCCCTGGAACATGGCCACATTTCTCAGATGGGAGAAGAGCCGCATGAATGGTCAGGAAGGCGAGGGACCTCCGGGGACATAGATTGCCTTGGAATTCCACGGGGCGGGGGTGAATTTCCAGAGAAAGGTCAACCATATCTAATGCTGCAGAGGCACTCACATCAGGGAGAGGGTACGGGACTTGACAAATAGGAGTCTGTTGGTGACCTTGGAGGGAGCGCTTCGGGTTGGGAAATGGGACCACGCGTGGGCATGTGTGGGCTTTGGGTGTGTGTTATGGGAGAAAGGAGGGTTGTAGCTTGGGGGAGTAGATTTGAGGGAAAGGGGCTGAGCTTTGTTGGGGGATGGCATTAACTGGCGTGGGTGCCACCCTGCCCGCTCGCCAACACTAGCGGGCATCACTAACCAGTCTCTAGAACCCGAGGAAGTTTCGACACCTTTTTTCCAACAGCCAGGCCGGGGAGCCACTAGAATCTGTTGGACGGGGCCAGTGAAATGAGCCTCTTTTCCTTGCCTGGGCTTGAGCGCATACTTGAAGGGTGATGAGAAGGCAGGCATGGAGGGAGTGATTAAAGGTACAGGAGAGGGGAGGCCTGGTGGAGCTGAGGGGCCCCCGGTGCAGGTGTAGACTACGGCCTCAGCTCCTCAGGACTTCCGGGTCTGGAGCCCAGGATGGTTGGAGTGCCCCATCTGTGAGTCTGTGGGGACTACGTGCTGGAACAAAGGTATGCTTCGGGTGATGCTGTGAAGAAGCCCGACTGTGTGGGAATTACTAGTTGGTGCCCAGATATTTGGGGGGCTCACCATGGCTTACCATCTTGCTGTCCCGGGAAGACATAGCAGGGACCCGTTCTCTGGAACACCTGGCATAGGGGGAGTCTGCTGTGGGCTCCAAATGCAGGGTCTCAGAGCAGAATAAGGAGCTGAGGTTCACTCGTGGCTGGTTGGGGGGACTTTCAGGGGAGACACTCAGTGGGATTCAGCTGCCCATCCTCCCAATGGTCAGTGGGGAAACGGGGTCTTGAATAGCGGAGGTAAAGGCTCTTCTGGACAATTGGTGGCCAGAGCTTGTCTGGAGCCGTGGAGGGACATGGGCATACAGCAGGGCTCACTTACAGTGGAGGACCAGAGTGGGGAGATGCCCAGGCAGCCTGCCCAACGGAGGAGACATGTTGAAGGAGCTCTGGCCAAGGAATTAAATGTTTCCTTTTTAACGCGCTGAAGCAGTGTTTCCTAAAACGTGCTCTTTAGAACCCTGGTTTCTTGAGGTGGTTCCACAGAAAGGGCTTCTGTGAGCAAATACATTCACGAAATGAAGCACCCTCATCTCTGTGCGTGTGAGCACAGTAAAGGCTCAGACAAGTTCTTTTTTTGTTTTCTTTTTTTTAAGATTCTATTTATTTATTTATTTATTTTTAAAGATTTTATTTATTTATTTGACAGAGAGAGAGATAGCCAGCGAGAGAGGGAACACAAGTAGGGGGAGTGGGAGAGGAAGAAGCAGGCTCACAGCAGAGGAGCCTGATGTGGGGCTCGATCCCAGAACGCTGGGATCACGCCCTGAGATGAAGGCAGACGCTTAACGACTGAGCCACCCAGGCGCCCCAAGATTTTATTTATTTATTTGAGAAAGAGGGAGCGGGAGCATGGGCAGGGGGAGGGGGCAGAGGGAGAAGCAGACTCCCCACTGAGCAGGGAGCCTGATGTGGGACTGGATCCCAGGCCCCTGGGATCAGGACCTGAGCCCAAGGCAGACGCTTACCTGACTGAGGCACCCACGTGCCCCATGGCTCGGAGAACATTGGAGTCTGGTTCATTCCAGCATCTTCTGTGGCCTGAGAGAGAGGTGCAAGGGGTCAGCAGGAGAATGGTGGAGGCTGACGGTTCTAGCCCTCCTCAGATGAAAATGATTTGGTCTTTCTAGCTCTCCAGAGATTAAACATAAAATAAAGGATTCCTGCAGCACAGAAACCGATGCAGAATTTCCCCAAACTTATTTAACCACAGCAACTTTTTCAATTCAACCCCCATTTACCTTTTTGCAGGACTCGTGGCTGACCTGGGGCCAATGGAGTGACATGTCCTGCGCTGTGATAGGGACAACCTTTGGGCCAATTCGGGGATGTTGCAAAGAGGCAGATTTTGGCTCTGCTCAAGGAAGAACTTCGCAACAATTGCTGATATTTTAACCATGAGGGAGGCAATGAAGGAGTTCCAGTCCCGGAGGCCTGGAGCAGAAGGTGGACTTGCCGAGACTGCAGCAGCGGGGAGCCGGGCTCCAGGGGGTGTCATCCTTGTTTTCTGGGGGTCCATGAACCCTGAGAGGGGGGCTACCCAGAGGTGGGACTGCTCCCTTGGAGCCTGTCCCCCGGCTCGCATCGCTACGTATCCAGCCTGAGAGTACTTGGGAGGCTGGAAATGAGCAGTCTGTGAAGGTAAGTTGTGAACACATAAATATCCTCATTAAGTCCCAAATACACATCCCAAACTTTACATAAGCGGAGCAGCAGCTGGAGACGCCCACAGCCCTAATTGCTTTTCTGTACTGAGAGAATGTCCTCTCTCCAGCTCTGCTTATCCCATTCATTTGGGTAATTGCTGGAGGGAGCCAGCTGTGGCAGTCCGGCGGGCAGGCAGGCCGGCGTGGAACACCGTGGGGTGGGTGCCGCCATGAGGGTGCGGTGCGGAGGGGCGCTGGAACCTCCCAGCGCTCTTCACGGGGGGAAAGGCCCGGGGACAGGAGGCCAGCCGCTCAGGGCCTGTCCCCATCTCAAAGGGCCCAGACTGAGCTGCTGGGACAGGAAGCCTGACCTCCGGGGGACTTGACAAGCAAGGGCAGCAGGGCAACAGGAAGGACCCAGGGCCATGAAAAAGGCCTGGGGATGGGAATGGGTGGAGGAAAATGCTGCTGTTGGCCAAACTGCTCAACATGCCTTCTCTGAATCTTGTGCTGGGTTGGAACACTTGAGGCCCATCCGTCAGACCCGGCCCCTGCCCCTCGAGCTCACAGCCCCAGGGGGATAGGGGGGAGGAAGCAGCCTTGGGCAGGAAAAGGACTGGCCTCCTGGCAAGCCTTCAGGACTGGGAGGGCGGGTGCCGGGGACAGAGAGCCAGACTCCGTCTTAGAGAAAGGGGTCAGAGAAGAGCTCCTGGAAGAAGAGACAATGGGACTGACCCGGAGAGGGAAGAGACACCTGCATTTGGGGTATCCCCTCCTGCAAAATGGGGCCAAGGTGACTGTGGACTTCTAGGCCCCAAAGTCCTCCAGCCTCTGCCGTCTGGTCACCCTCCAGGAGTTGTGAAGACCCTCTTGGGACTCCTTTATGGAGCTCTGGGCCGGGAGCCGGGCCCTTGGTGGTCAGCCCGAGTGGGCACCCTGCAACGGTTGGCTCGAGCCCCTCTTTGGAGGGGCGGCAGGGAGGGCGGTGGCCCAGGCGCACTGCCCACCAGGCTTCCCGTGGGTGGTGGGTGTCACTTTTCTTCCTGGTTCTCTCCGCGCAACCAGCTCCGTTCCCCCAGCCCCGAGTGGCGGCTCCTTGGGCCGGAAGCAATGTGCTTTCTCCACGCCTGAGAGTGGAAGTCAGCAGTTCGGCACCGTCTGGCTGGCAGCCTCCACCGGCTTCCTTTGGCACTTTATTGGCAAAGGGGGTGACATTTCTTTCAGTTGGGTGGGCGGAGCTGTTATGCAGACTCCCGCTCTCCTCATTCGCCAGATGAATATTCATGACTCAGGCAATCTGTACCAGCCAGACTTTCCTGCGGGCGGCAGCTTTTCTTCTCTTCCTCTCTCTCTCTTTTTCTTTCTCCTTCTCTCCTACCCAGCTCTTTGGAAAGCTGGAGTACAGCTATATTTAATTTACAAATACGGAGCTATTTAGCTTGCCTTTTGGGGTGCAGGCACGGTGGGGGGAGGAGGTGCTGGGGATGGGCACGGTGGTGGAAGCCTTTGGCCCCTGACCCTGGGCTTCTAGGTCCCCGTGTCCAGCACCCGGGCCCCAGATCCTGGGAAGCCTTACTGGGTCTGGGGCTCCCTTTGAGCCTGGCATCTTGGCGCCCACGTGCCTAGAGGGACAGCAGCTTTGTGCCACCTCGTTCTACACTGGCTGCTGAGGTCGACATGGAAATGGGAGGAAGCATGCTGCTTTCCTTCTCCAAGCATAGCAGGCCCCAGCAGTATATCATTGCTCCCCCAACCTCCCCCCCCATGCTCTCCTGCTTGTTGAGGCCCACCCAGACCCTGCTGCAAGCCCTAGAGAAAAACTCAGAAGGCACCAGGGCTTTTACTAGTCATTACTTTCCTAGAGAAAGGACCTGTCCCTACTTGGGGTCCAATTCCCTGGGGTTACACCTGCCCCCTTTCTAGGAAGGATGGCCACTTAGCTTCTTTGTCTCCTCCCATAGAGGCACCAGGAACTCTGGCAAAGGGCTCAGAATTTCTAGAATTTGCCAGGAAATTTGGTCTTAGCAAGGATGTTCTTGTGTATGTCGTGTGTGTGTGTGTGTGTGTGTATGTAAATATTTACGCACAGCTTAAGTGAGTCTGTATGCCTACATCTATGTTCAAGTGTTTGAGTGTGTGTCTGTATGTGTAAGGGCGTGAATGTGTATGTGGCGGGAAGTCTGGGAATGTCTGCATGTGCGAATGTGCCTCTCCAGTTAGAGTTGCGTGTGTATCTCTGTGGGTCTGAGGTGTTGTGTGTAAGGGTGCTCCTGGAGGGCGGGGGCTTGTGTACGTGGGGTGTATGTGTGTATGTGCAAGTCAACTGTAGATGTGTATACAAGTGTATGTGTGCATCTGAGAGTCTGGGGGAGAGAGAGAGAGAGAGTGTGTGTGTGTGGGTGGGTGGGTGGGTGTGATTCCCCCTGACCTCCATTCCCTTCCAAACCTCATCCTCTCTAGAGAGGTGGAGGGAGACGTCCCCCCCTTTGCAAGTGTTACAGATTCTATCCAAGGACGGGAACAGAAGGCTTCCCAGCACAGAGCGTCCTGAAATTACTTTATATTCCCCCCTCCTTGTTTCATCTAATCAAAATAGCAGCGTTAGGCTCACCCATTCTCTCTGCCCACCACTTAGCCCCAGGAGAGGGAGCGAAGCGGGCCATCTTGTCTGACCTCCTCTGAGAGCACCTTGCAGCCCCAAGCCAAGGAGCTGTCTTCCAAATCTCCTCATTCCACGGCCCATGCTTCAGTGGCAAGAGCCAGCTGCCTCCCTGCCTGCCAGCAACCGCCAAGCTCTTCCAGAACCCACATCCAGGCTCAGCCTCATTTACAAATATGCAAATTTGCATCTTTTCTGGTATGCAAATGGAGACATGACAAATAGCTAATTAGGGTCAAAAGAAGCACTCTGAACCAATTAGTTGTAGGGTCGATTCCTTTCTGCTGGGAGGAGACTGGCCCCTCTTGCCCCCCCTCCTTCCCTGGCTCCCCCAGGCCCACACATCAGACCTGGCCTGTCTGGCTGGGGCCAGGGATGGTCAAAGAGCACCGAGACAGGAGTCGATGCTTGAATCCCAGTCCCACTCTGGCTCTTAGCTGTGTGACCTTGGATGCACTCACCGGAACGTCAGTGTCTCCCTCTGTGAAATAGAGCAATGGCAGTGGCCCATCCCCAAACTGCCACCCTGTGTAGATAGTGAGACTGGGGAGGGGTGGGAGGACTAGGATGTCAACAGCCTTTGGAAACGGTACGAAAATTCCTCTGATAGGCACATCGCCTGTGTTCTTCCAGAGCATTCAGTTGCCCCATCCGCCCTCTGAATTAGATGAATTAGAGGTAGCGACAGCATGGCAGTGAGTTTCATCCTGGCTGCCAACTCTGGCCAATTATGAACGTCTGCCTGGAGCGGTGCATTGAGAAGGATTTCCAGGCCAAGTCTGGATTCCCCAGAAGAGACTGTGATCGATTAATGATGTCTGCTGTGGGCAAGCGATTGGGCTCTGGCAGCTCCCACGCTGCCTGTTTCCTTTGCAGCAGGCGCCCAGGTTCCCGTCTGGTCTGCTCCCTGCAGTGAGTGACTTCCCCTTCCTGAGCTCTGCTCCCTAGTATAACACAGGGGCAGTTCGACCTGTGTCTCAGAGTTATCGTAAGCAAGAGACAAGAGCAGGTGAGGCAGAGCCTCTCTTTCATCCGGGAGGTGATACGTACACTTGACACCGTCCATGGGACGGGCACGTTGTCCCATTTCAGGGGTGGGGAGCCCGAGGCCCGCAGAGGGTGGATGACTTGGACCAGACAGGCCTGCGCGGCAGCTGGGGCTGCTCTTCTCTCTGCCGCTGCAGGATCTTGGCTCCTTCCCGCCACCCCCGCGTTGATGCCCCAAGCAGGCTGCTACAAGCCCCACTGGCCTGGCTCCACTTCTGGGTGTGAAATTTGGCTGAGTTGGCACCTGGGAAAATGGGGCAATTGCTGTCCTGAGCCTGGGGCCTGGCCCGGGGCCAACGGGCAGACAAGAGATGGTGGGAGGGCTTGAGTACCAGGGAGCCAACCAGGGCTTGGCGGCTGGCAGGGGTGGGTCAGGAGAGCACCTGGCTCGAAGCTGGCCGGCTCGGGGATGCTGAGCTCGGAACAGAGCCCAGCTGTGTGCCTGTGCCCGGCTGTTGGCAGTGCCCGAGCATGTCCTCGAGCTTGCCTTTGTGCATGTGCACGCATCTCAGGATACATCTGGGAACATGGGTTCTTATAAATGTCATATATGCATCACATATCAGTATAAGAACAGGTAGTTGTGTACATCTGTGTGTCCGTGTGTGTATCCATATGTGTGTCTGCACATCTGTGTGTAGGTGAACTGCTTGCGTGTACACGTCAGTATCCGTGCATGTGTGTCTATACATTTCCACCTGTCCGCACGGGTGTCCATGTGTACGTATCTTTCAATACCGGTGCAGGTGTGTGCATCCCGGTACGTCCATCCTGGCGCATATCTGTCCACCTCTGTCAGTATCGGTGGACATGGCATCGATGCAAGCATCGCTGTTCAGCGTGTGTGTCCTTTCCAGGGCCTCTGTGCTTCTCTGCGTGTCGTCAGTATCTTTAAGTCTGCCCTGTCCGTGCATTAGTGAGAGCTTCCGTGGCTGTGCCCCTCGGCTGGCGCATTTCTGGGTATGTATTCTACCTGTGAAGGTGTTGGTATCCACTTCTGAAGGCAGACATGGCTGTATTAAGGTGAGCAGCATGTAGTCTTGGATGTGGCTGCCATAGCTCCCTGTGTTCTCTCCACTTTCCTTTCCTCCTTCCTTCCCTCTGGCACCTCACTCTTGCAGAGCCGGCCCAGGCTGCTGTGTGGGTGACAGAGGAGCCTTGGAAGCCCACTTCGGCCTCCGGAGAGGGGCTCCCTACGTCCATCTCCCATGTGGACTCAGCCCCAGAACCACACAGGCTCCTGGCTTTTTAAATTAAAGTTGTTTTCTTCCTCGCTGCCTATTAATCCTCAACCCCAGCAGCAGTGAGAGCGAAAACTGATGACTTTTTCTCCTTCCCTTTGTGGTGTCCCTTCCAGCCCTCTTACATGCTAAAGGGTGGCTGACCACCTGCTGGAAGATCTGTTGGCTTGGATTTTGAAACATGTGTGCCCTAGCTCAGTTGTTTGTCGATGGTCCCTCTGGCATCGCTGGAACTTTCCTGGGATGTGACTTGGGGCTCCTCCCCTCCTGTGTGGATCTGGATTCCAGCCTTCCCTGGCTGGACCTCCCTGCTCAGTTGCCCAGGTCGTTCCCAGGCAGCCTCCCCTGGATCCGCAGGGACGGGGACTGTCTTCCCTGCCTGCCCCAGGCTCCCGAGCCCCAGCCCACAGCCGTGCAGGAACAGGAGTGTGATGGATCATTCCAGTGCCTCAGCTCTTATCTTGCCATCATCAAAGGCCTCCCCTCCCCTTACAGTCTTCTCCCTTCACCAATGGTTTTGGATGGAATTTAAAATAAAAAAGATTGATTAAAAGTTGGAAACTGTGTAAGTGAAAATAAAAGCACTTAAGACCAAGAAGTATCATTTGAGCTTTAATGTACAGAGAAAGCTGGGTAAGATGACATTTTAGGGACACTTCTCAGCTGGTAAGTGTCCCGACTTTGTTGCCCTCTCTTGGGGTCTGTGGCTAGATGCCCTTCTTGTTGGAAGCCTGCCCAGGCAGGCGCCGAGGCGGAGTGGGAAGAACCCCGGCTTTAGGCTGGGCTAAGCCCACATTGACTCACTCACTGGCTGTGTGACCTTTCTGGACCCGAGTTTCCTTTTCTGTCCTTTTCTATGATGGGGACAAAGGACCTGTAGGTCGGTTGTGTGGAAATAATGGCATGGCCAGAAGCGATGCTTGGCGTTCAGTATTCCCCCTTCAGAACGCACCAGAACCCAGCCGCCGCCTCCACTGCCAATGTCCCAGCAGAGGGCTACACACCAACATGCTCCCTGCTCCCCGGTGGTCTGGTCCCTACACACTGATCCTGTTAACATTCAGGCCCTAGCACATCACTCACCTGCTCAGGACCTTTGCTGCTTCCCACCTCCTGTGGGGGAAAGCCAAGGTCATCACAGCGCCTCAAGGCCCTGCATGCTCAGTTGTCCCAACTGTGAGGGTCTCTGTTTCCTCCCTTTCACTTTCCTCCAACTGCACTACGGTCCTTGTTCCCTGAATGTGCCAGCCACATTCCTGCCTCAGGACCTTTGCATGTGCTGTGTCCTTTGCTGGAATGCTCTTCCCCCAGATCTCCTCCTGGCCCCCTCCATCATCCCCTTCAGGTCTTTACTCAGATGTTATCTTCTCTGTGAGGAACACACGGCTTTTCCTGACTTAGTTTTACACATGACTCTTATAACACTCCAGGAATACCATACTATACTTTGTACCTATTTATTTTCTATGTTGCTTGTCTTCCCAAGAGAATGTAAGCTCTCTCTTTTTGAAAGATTTAATTAAGAGAGAGGGGGAGACAGAGGGAGAGCATGTGAGTGGAGGGAGGGGCAGAGGGAGAAGAAGAGAGACTCTCAAGCAGATTCCCCACTGAGCGTGGAGCCTGATGCAGGGTTTGATCCCAGGACCCTGAGATCATGACCTGAGCTGAAATCAAGAGCTAGCAGCCCAACTGACTGAGCCACCCAGGCGCCCTGAGAATGTAAGCTCTTTTGAGAGCAGGTTTTTTTTGTCTTTGTTTCCATCACCTGGCGAATAATGGGCAGTCAATAAATTTTTGCTGAATGAATGAACGGCTCATCATTTTGGAGAGTGTCGAGTGGCTCTCTACCAGCTTGGGCAATCGGGTTATCCTTGTCCCGAGGCTCCAGAACGACTTCCTGCAAGGCAGTGGGGGCCCTTGGGAGGAAACCTGCCCTCCATCCAGCCCCCATGGTCTTGCTTGGGGGCAGCCTGCTCAGGAGGAAGCACCCAAGTGCTGATTCCTGACCCAGGCTGAGAGTCAACACTGTGTCCCACTCCCCGGCATTCTCTATCTTTTATCTCCATGCGACCACAGTCACGAGGGCATACAAGGCCCAGGCGGTCCTCCTTGGAGGCTCCCACTCAGCTGGGTCTCCCCAGGGGACAAGGACTGTCAGGCTAATGTGGGTAGTGCAGCCAGGCACTGGGAGGCTGAGGGAGGGCTAGCTACTGGCAGGGCCTGGGATGGGCGCTCAGGCTCAGGGAGCAACAGCGCGGGCAGAGCTGAGCATGCAGGAAGCCCTTGGTGTGCTAGGGAAGGGCGGGCTGCAGGGTGTGGCTGGGTATGCCTGCTTACCCGGTGGGAACTTTCCGAGGCCGGGATCGGGTCCGGTCGCTCTTTGCCTGCCTGTTTTGAACAGTGCTCAGCCCTCAGCAGTGCCCGTGATTTCTGCTCAGATCCGGGAATCTAGGAGTCTGGCGGTGTAGTCACCTCAGAGCACAGAAAGAGCACCGTGGTGAAGGTCAGACCTGGAATTGGATCTTGGTCTTATCCATCTTTACTCTAAAGTAGGTTCTTCAAAGATGGATGGGGGTGGGGGGTGGGGCTTCGCCAGAGGTGAGAGACACACCCAGGCCAGAGCGATGTCTCCAAACAACACATTCAAGGCTAAAAGTGGCTTTGTCTGGAGTCTGGAACAGACTTCTTAACTCCCACCCCCCCCTCCCCCCCGCCAAATGCCATGGACTTCTTTAGCAGTCTGGTGAAGCCTGTGGAACCTTCTCAAACAGTGTTTTAAAGGCCTAAGATACACAGGATTACAGAGGAAACTCATTCTGTTGAACTGCAGTTCTAACCTTGAACCCCAGGTTAAAACGGCCAGTTACGCGCTTGGAAGATACTGCAGTCTTTGAAAAGAGCGCAAACCCTGGCTTCTCCTCCTGCACACTTGTAGGGTGGGGCTGGGGAAAGGTGTTTGTGCCCATCTTGGCAGGTCTGTCCTGGGGTGGAGGGAGCAGCCCTCTCCCCACCAGGGCCACAAGACAGATTTTGGACCCTTTGGGGGAAGCCGCAGGGAGGGAGATGGCTGGGCTGCCTTGGGGGAAGGAATGAGCTCCCCGCCTCCGGGGTGGTCGGCTGGAGGCCCATCTGCCAGGGATTCTGGGGTCCGGGTGCGGTGGGCGATTGCTGCTCGGGTGGGAGAAGATTTTTGGTTGATTTAGCCTGAGGTCCTTTCCGAGGTGGATCTAGGAGGTGGACCTGCAGCTTGGTTGGGTCTTTCTCCTTTTCCCAGCCCTGAGCACCTGTGCCACCCTGGGAAAGAGAGGATGGCACTTTCTGCTGGCTTCTGCTCACCAGGCCCGGGCAAGCAATTTGCACCAGTGCCAGCTCAGCTTTTCCCCACAATCAGCAGCTGATCTTGGTCTTTTGAAGACACTGGGATTCGGGCTGGGGAAGCCTCTTGCTCTTCTGTGTCTGTGCCCCAGAACCGTTCCGGGGGGTCGGGGGAGCTTGAAAACCAAACCACCCAGCCTCCCCACAGCTGTCTCGGGTTTCGGTTCAGAGCCTAGGGTGGGGTCCCTCCTTCTTACCTGTGGGCACTGTCGCCCTCTCCAGAGCCGAAGACGGCCTGAAATGGTCTGGGCCAAACCCCCGCGGCGTGGAAGGGGTAACTGAGGCACAGGAGGGGGAGGGCTTAGCCCGAGTCCCATCGCCTCTGGCCGGCAGAGCTGGGTCTGGGACAGGAGCACCTGCCTTCCTCCCGCCGCTGAGCAGGCGAGGCCCAAGGCGGGGGAGCTGCAGTTGGAAGGCAGCCTTGGGTCCCCCTTGACAAACACATCATGCTTCCCACCTAAACCACCTCTGTGGGTGGGGAGCCAGGGACGGGTCTATTAGCTTTCTCCCGCTGTCCCCCGAGGGTGCATTTGCCTGTTTTGCATTTTTTCCAGGCTGTAGTTAGACAACTCCCGGTCCTGGGGGGAGCGCTGCAAAGAGAAAATGTCAGGGCGACACGCCGCCAAGATAACATTAGCGAAATATCAAGTCCTTTATGATGTCAGGAGGGATTCCTTCCCGCGGCCGGAGCTGCCTAATGACATCATAAAATAGGCCTGCGGCAGCCACAGTCCCCCTGAGTCATCAATCAGGCCTGTCTGCGGAGGGCCCCAGCTCACGGGGTGGGGGGCGGAACGCAGGATTTGAGACTCAAAGGGGGCCCCAACATAGCAGCACTGTGCTGGGCCAAGGGGCTGTGGCACCCACAGCCCCTAGGACGCATCAGCCTCCTGAACCCCTGGGAGACCCTGAGGCTGAGTCGGCTGGCCACTAATGGTTCCCCGGGAGGCCTCTGCCCCAGGCCACAGTACTTCCGTGGTGCTGCGGGAGAGGAGGGGGCCTAAGCCCAGGCTTCCCATTTGCTGCTACTGTTAGGGACAGACATAGGCCCCCTCGTCTGGAGCAACGACAGGACCAAGAGTCACAGCACTGGAGACAGATGGAGGAGGTCTTTGACTCGCCTGCGTCTGGTGCGCGCTCCTGAAGGGTGTGTGCTTGCCCGTCTGTGTCCGTCTGTCGCTATACACCTGCGGGTGTTTACAACACGTACCCCGTACAAATGGATTATCCATGTCTGCGTTTGCCTGGGTGTGCAGGCTCGTGCCTGCAGCCTCCTCCTCCCTCTTCCTCTGCGTCAGAGTCTCTGTCCTTACACCTCTCTGTGTGTCCACGTGCTCGTGCTTCTGCGTGTCAAACGTCTGTGAGATGTGGGCAGGGAGATGTGGGAGGGGATCCGGAAGACCGAAGAGACAAGGAGGACCCCAGAGGGTGAGGGGGGCGGGGTGGGGTGTCTGTGCATCAAGCACTTCTTACCACCCTTGGCTGAGAACTTTGGATTGTGCTAGAATCACCTGGGGAGATTTAAAGGGCTACCCAGGCCCCAGTCTCACTTCAGATCGATGAAACCCAATCTCTGCAGACAAGGCTCTGGGAGTGGTAGTTCCGAAGTCTCCCCAGGTGATTCTCAAGTGTGGCCAGGGTTGGGAACCAGGGTGTCCAGAGCCTGGCTATTCCAAGGGGATGGTCGGTGGACTAGCACCTGCCTCACCTGGGAGCTCCTAAGAAATGCACAATATCAGGCCCCTCCCAGACCTTCTGAGTCACGCTCTGTCTGCAGCCCCTCCATAATCTCTATTTTAATGGGATCCCCAGGTGATCTCTACATCCATTAAAGTTTGAGAAGGGTAGAGCCGTGCTTTTCATCGAATGCAGATCTAGGAGTTTCTGATTTAGTGGGTCTGGGGTGGGGCCCAAGAATCTGCTTTGCTAGGGGGCTCCCAGGTGATGCTGATGCAGCCGGTCGGGGATCACGCTCAGAGAACCATTGGCTTCGCTGTCGTGTGAGGAAGGCGGGCAGAAGGAGAGTGAGTGGGTGTGTGTGTGTGCTGTGGGTATGAGGACGGGAAGGAAGGGGCAGTCACCAGTCACCAAGGAAGATTATGTCCCCCCAGAAAGTGTGGCCTGCCATCATTTTAGGTCCTCGATTTCCCTGGTTCAGGGACTAGTCCAGGGATGAGGGCAGTAAAGAGAACAGGAAACATAAGCAGATTTCCTGAGAGCTGCTGCCATTTGTCCTCTCTTTCTGTTCCCTAAGGAGCCCCCTCCCTACCCCAACGTTCTGTTAAGGAAAAGGGTCCAGGGCTGAAAAAAAAAAAATGATTAAAAAAGGGCTCCTGGATGGCTTAGTTGGTAGAACGTGCGGCTCTTGATCTTGGGGTCGTGAGTTCGAGCCCCCTGTTGGCGGGAAGAAAAATAAAACAATATTAAAAGAAAAAGGATCCAGAGTTGGATACTTCTTTGTTCCCGAGAACCCCAGGCCAAAGAATCAGGTTCTCTCAGAGCCAAAGCTCATCAGAATGCCCACGCGCCTTCTTGGGGCTCTGGCCCACCGTGGGCCTCAGTCACGAGGGCAGTGCCGTCCAGGTCGCCTGGGACGAGCTCAGCATGTGCGCTCGGCGGGTGATTCTCATGCTCTCCATCTCAGAAGTTTACGTGATAAACCTACGGCTCCCCTATTGATAAAGGCTGCTGGAATGACTCCAGTTTGGTCGAGGTAGAGGTGAGCGGGCCTCGAGGGCAGGGTGGGAGGCCACTAGGTGTATTCCCAAGGGGAAGCCCTGTGCAGCCTCCCTGCTCCCCCAGGCTCCCTCCTCCAGGCTGGCCTGGCTTCGCTGGTGAGCGGTGGGTGGGAGGACAGCCAGCCAGGGCACAGGGTTTACCCTGGGGGAAGTGGTATGCTGGGGAGCAGCCCTCTCTCCCACGGGGCAGCCGGCCCTGTTTGTCCATCTGCCCGGGCGGGAGGAATGGCGGGGGCGGCGGGGGGGGGGGGGAAAGCACAGACCAGCAGGCCAGGCTCAGCGGCGGCTCCCTCTGGCTTCCAGCGGGGCTCTGCTCTATCAGCACCTCTTTGGGCCGCATCTGGGCAGAGGCAGCTGAGTAACCCGAGGGCTGGGGGAGGAGATAGCGATCAGTGGGAATACCAGAGGTGTGAGGCAGGCATGACCTCACCCAGGGTGTGCCTGCTCTCCGAGCCTCGTCAGGCCACCCTCCCCGCCCGCTCCCAGGCACCCGCAGGCCGGCTTCGACAACAAGCTTCAGCCGGCCACAGCAGGGGCGTCCCTACGCGCCGGGCTGGATCCCAGCCAGGGCTCAGGCCAGGTATCTCTCTGGGGGCCTCCTCTAGGCTGTCTGGGTGCCAACGCTGGGGTCTCTAAAAGAATCCGGGGCCCTTCTCCGTCTCCCTGGGGCTGGGACATTTGGAGAAGCAGGGAGGGAGGCCTGAGGCTGGGGAGTGCTATTCAGGACCGAAATGTGGTCAAGAAAGAAGGGAGGTTGTTCCTGCCCAGTGGCCAAGGGAGCTTAGAGACCTGTCTCATCTTGGGGCAGGAGGTGACAGTGGGGAAGAGACAGTTCCCTGCAGAGCGGACAGCAGGGGTGCCCACTGTGTGTCAGGCCACTGGCTAGGAGAGCTGATTCAGAAATCAAAGCCGAAAAAGCTCAGAAGAGACTGTGGGAAGTATTCACGGAACCAGATGTATTAAAACACCTCTTGGTAACTCTGGATTGAGTGCATGTGGTGAAGTGGGCATCTCATGCCAAGTGGTTAACCCTGGGCTCGGATGGGAGGGGCCCCTCCCCACCAGGAGCTGCGGGGCCCTGCAAAAGCCTTGGTCGAGCCCACCTCTGATGGGCTAGAGCAGAAAGTGAGTGAAGCAGCAGCCGTGGGAGCTGGCCCTGAGTCTTGATGTTGGGGGGTGCCCTTGGACCCCTCCCCCTGTCCCGGCTCTGTCCTGTCCCTCGGCTGTTCCCACTTAAGCCTGCAAGCATGCTCAGGTCCTTCCCACACATGCTCACCGTCCCACTCGGTCTACAGCCGCACCCACTCCCGACTGACCTACACTTGTGCCCCCTACCTCCATGCACACCCCACACCCACACCCACACTCACAGGGAGGCAAGAGGACCTCACCCAAGAGCATTGCACAAAAAGCCACCTCGAGATACCTTTGCACAACAAATGAATGGATTCACCTGTGAGCTGCTGACCTTTCCCGTGCCTGTGGGCTCAGAGTCCCAAACCCAACAGGGCAGACCACATTTGTCCCTGTGCCAAAGGCCACAACCTTGCTCCCCACAGTGCCTCCTGGTGGCTGCCTTCCCCAGCCCCGTGGGTCCGAGCTACCGTCTAGAGTCCCTCACCCCTTTCCTCCACGTGCTGATAAGGGACAGGGCTGTATCGCAGCTCGTATTGTTCTCTGAGTTATTGATTCAGCTCAGCAAACGTTTCCTGGGCTTTCCATGTGCCCGACCCTCTACTGAGCTCTGGGGCCCAGAGACAAGAAGACTAACTCGCCACTTTGAAAGAACATCTGGGGCTTAGCAAGACCCTCAGGCTGGCTCCCAGTCTGTCCTGGGATTACATCCTCCCTGGACCCTCCCCCCACCTGTTCACGCCCATCTGCCCTCACACACACTTTTCTCTGCCACGTGACAGCCACCCTCCTTCTCCCTGTCATTCTCTTGCACCCCTGGTTCTCCTCCTTCACACTGGCATGACATCACTTTCTGATTCTGGGGCAGCATCGGGAGTGTGGTGGAGAGGCTCCCATTCCTCCCCAGCATCTCCCCTCCCTCACTTTCCTGCTTTGGGAAGTGCTCTGGGCGAGGCAGAGCCAGGCAGAACCCGTGGGGGTTGCAGGGGTGGGAGGGGGGTGATGGTGCGGTGTCCCCACTGGGTTCTGGGTAAGGCTCATGGCTTCTCGGAGGCCTGAAGCAGGGTGGGAAGTGGACACAGGAAAGAATGAGAGGGAGGAGAGGGAGCGAGAAGAGAGGAAGGGAAGGGAGAGAGGAGGGAGAGACAAACAGGAGTTAAAGTGACAGAGATCGAGAAAAGCAACAGGGACAAACAGACCAACAGGAAGAGATTCTGACCTGGTCACCAGGCAGTTCTAACAAAATCACCTTCTTCTCTTAAGGGTGGACTTGGGTCTTTCTTGGTGCATGCTGGGATGTAGCCCTGGAGCGGGCCTCAGAAAGGCGGCTGGGGTCAGCCCTGGACTCCTGCCGGCCTCAGCTCCCGCCCTGCTGTGATGGGCAAAGGCTCTGTGGAGGGCAGCCCAGCCCGGGACCCTCCCATCTCCCATCCACGGGGCCCTGGCTTGCTGTGCTCTCGACACCCTCGGCTCCAGCCTTCAGGGAGCTATGTCAGAGATGGGAAATCAGCTTTGCAGGGGAAATTTCGCCAATTCCCAGCAGCCTCTGGCCCCACCTTGTGTAGGCGGTCTTCAGCCTTTTCTTAGAAGCTGTATCTCCAGGTCCCCCTTCTTTCGGCCCTTGGTGCAAGCCGGGACCTATAAGCCCCCTTCCTCTTGTCCCTGTGAGGCTGCCTGGGCTGAGAGTGGGGGCCCGAGATTACCAGCCTGACCTCTCCTCCTTCGCAGCCCAAGTGCCAGAAAGCTCCGAGGCAGGTTCTGATCCAACCCAACCTGCTCTGCAGGGCTCCCGGGCCCCTCCCTCTTTGCCCTTGGCCTGGGGGACCCCTCCCCAGCCCTGGCCAGGGCCGAGGAGCCTTGTCAAGAGCTTTGAGCAGTCTGATGAACCCAACAAGCGCTGGTGTCAGGAGCCACGAGTCCCGTTCTGTCCCCGCAGCAGGCAACCGCCCCAGGCCGGAGGGGCCCTGGCAACCTCGGGGCTGGTTATCTGATTTGGGGGCTGATGGGGTGTCTAATGGAAAACAATATGGTAATTTCAGAATGTTCCTGATTAGATGAAAATGATATTGCATCAAAGTTACTTCCTTAATTTATTCAGAAAATAACAAGAGAGAATTCTCTCCGAAGAGCCTTAATTACACCAGAGCTTCCACTGCACAGGCAAAGCAGGCGCTGAGCTCCAGGTGTGAGGGACAAAGGCCGCTCCTGGACGGGTCTCCCAGGGGCTGCCCCTGAGCTGCGGGGTCTGGGCACGACTTCACCCAGAGAGGCTGCCCGCTCTGCCTGGAGGCAGCATTGGCAGCAAGGGCATGGGATGAGGCTGCTTCCCCTGCACGGGATAGTGGGGCGGCCATCCTCGAATTATTCCAGTCCCTTCCTATCTTCTCTGACTTTATCCTGCGAGTCCTCAGCGACCCAAAGCCACAGAGACTCGGCAAGCAGAGGTGGCAGAGCTGCGTGCCCAGGGTATCTTTAAGACCCAGAACAGCTGGAGTGAGCAGGGAGGATGCTGGTAGGTCCAGTTATGATGGGCGCTGGGATCGGCATGGGAAAATTAGCACACCCAAATGGCTTAACCGGGGGTGGTTTGGTTAGCGAGGGAGAGCAGGTGTCAGGGAAACAACAAAGGACAGTGAACTATCTGCACATTAGTAATTGGGAGAGGAAGCCGCAGCTACCCTTCGGCCTGAGCAAGAGGAGGAGGGACAGGGAGAGGGACCGCTTGACAGAGCTGTGGCCAGGGACTGTCACAGCTGGTGCCGGGATGCAGTGAGTCCGGGAAGAAACAGGGACACCCTCCCCATCTCTCTCTTTTCCTGCCCTCCCATCTCCTGCTGGAGCTGAACATGAGCGGGCCTGGACTGGGAAGCCAGTGGGTGGGGATCCTGGGGGACGGCCTTCATGCTGGTGAGGCTCCTGGGGCAGAGAGCAGGGCAGAAGGTGGATCTGGGCGCCGGGAGCAAGCGGAGTGTGGCTAGCACAGCCCCCGAGGTGACGGTAAACAGCCTTTCATGGTCTGGTGCTTCAGAATTCTCTAGCACATTCTTATTCATTTTCCTTGTCACTCCCCACAACAGACCTAGTACAGATTCGTGTCTCCAGGAGGAAATAGGCTCAGAGAGATCGAGCGATGTCCTGGAAATCACACAGTAGGGAGGTTATGGTTTGAACTCAGTTCTGTCCCACTCCAAGTCCTCCTCCCCCGCATGCCCCAACATAGAGGCTTCGATGCATAAAAGTGAGTCTTAGCTGGGTGTTTTGAAAGGTTCCTGGTATGAAAGGGCACCACTGTCTAGAAGCTTCTATGAGGTCGTGAGGGAAGTCCTGCCTACCACTTGTGAATGATGAAGAGCTCCAGTGGCCTCAGTACTTTGTAGAGCAGACCACAACACACCGCCCAGGAAGCAGACGTAGAAATGTCTGTGCTGGTGGGACCTCCTGCCCCTGGGTCTGATATGGAGGGCTGGCTGGGACCTGCTGGAGCAGGAGCTGAAAAAGGAGGCAACACCGCAGAGGTGGGATCATTCTGGAAGCAACTCCCCATGCCCCTGGGGACCATCCCCCTCTGCCCACATGCCTGCCGATCGCACTGCACCAGCCTCACTCCGCTGTCTGCCCGCTGGCCAGGTTCTGGCCGGGGATATGCTGTGCCTAGTTCTCTGGGCCAAGTAGGAGCCTGGGCAGGGCTTGTGCGGAGCTCCTGGCTTTGGATTTGGATGTGGCCAAGGCGTGGAGAGGTAACGCCCAGGGCCCCGATGCTGGGGCCGCAGAGAACCTCAGTGTGCCAGACGGGTTCTGAGGGTGGGGAAGGTGGTGTGTGAGCGCGTGGGTGCCTGTGTGCATCGGAACTCATGAATCTGGGTACATACGTGTGTGAGGATGGGCATATGAGAGGGATGGCGAAACAGGGGGAGAGAGGGAAGAGGAGAGGAGAGAGAGTTTGTTAGGGTCATCAGAGATCAGAGTCAAAGGAAGTGGGGCAGGCTTGGGCCATGTGAGATGATGATGATGGTGGTGGTGATGGGAATAGCAACAAGAACAACAGCTCACACTTACGTAACGCTTCCTATATGCTGAGACGGTTCCAAGCCCTTTATACGCATCACCTATTGTATCCTCTACAACCAATTTAGGACTTAGGTATTATTATCCCCCCATTTTACAGATGGGGAAACTGAGGCACTTTTTTTTTTAATGATGTGCCCAAGTACTAGCGCTGGGAATTGGGCCCAAATCTTAACCCCTGAGGGGCACTGCCTGCTGGACTTGGAGGGTGTGGCCTCTGGTTCACATGGGGGCCTCCGGACCACTATTTTGATTCTCTAACTCTGTGTCATGTTCTTTGTTCTCAGCAGGACCTTTTTTTTGGTGGGGGATGTGAAGTTGGCCCTATAAAGCCTGAGTATCAGGCAGGTGGTTGTAACTGAGCCAAAGCAGGGAGGTGTCAAAGGAGCTTGGGTGTGGGGGGGCAGTTCCTCTGCATGGTTGAGTAGGGATGCACAGGGGTGAGGCAGAGAGGTGAGCAGGCCAGGCTAAGATGTAAGACCTCCAGCCTATAGCGTGGGTGGTGGGAGCCCTCAAGAAGGGTGCGACACAGGAGGGTGGCATGGTTATCGTGGTGCACTCTGGCGACCGTGGAGAGCAGAGAGAGACTGGCGCCAGGGGGGCCCGTGAGCTGAGTGGGGCAGCCATCCAGGTAAAAGGGGCCGGGATAGGGCGGGGGAGCGGGGAGCTGAGGGGATGCACTTCGGGAGGTCGAAGACTTCATAGCTGGTGGCAGTCTGGATATCTGGGGGTGTGAGGGAGGGCAGGGATGCCCAAGGCTCTGGTGGCCGAGACAAGGTGCCCATGAGAAGCGGCCAGGGCATCGCTGGGCCCTGGAGAGCTACGGATTGGCCCTGTTTTCTCTCCTGACGGACACTGTAGGCTGGGGAGGCAAGAGGTCAGGGGCACGGCCAGTGGACGCATAGGGAAACGGGGAGTCTTGATGTCACCTCAAATACTTTTCATTGTCTTTAGGTGTCCCCATTTCTAAACACGTCACATGGGAGTGTCCAAGAAATAGAGCTGTACGTGATTCATTCTGAAGTCTCAAGTGCTAGAGGACTGGGGTACAGTGCTTAGAGCTCTCCTTCTGTGGTCCTTTGGGGGTTCAAGTTCCAATGTCACCACTCTGTAGCTGTGTGTTCGTGGGCAAATCACACCACCTCTTTGAGCCTTAGCTTCCTCTTCTGGTAATCAGGGATCATGACAGCCCATATCTCACAGACTTGTAAGGCCTGCAGAAGTTAAGCACTACATGGCGGCCCTAGTTATGATCGCCCAGATCTGGGCAGGATGACATAGAGCAAGGGGGTTGTGGCATTTCTTGTAGGACCTGTTTCCCCCTTATTTCCACCCTCCCCACAGGGAGGGGACACAGCCTCCTTTGGGGACTGGGAGGGGGGTCTAGAAAGGGGAGGCCTTCCTGGCCAGGGAGGGGTGCCGATGAGCCTTTACTGCTTGGCACCCTTCCCCTGTCAAGCCCCTTCCCCTTGCCAGTGTCTCAGGCGCCGCCTCTCTCCTGCAGGCCTGGAACCAGACAGAGGCTGAAACTCAGGTGCCCATCACCCTGCCTAGACTTGGCCTTCCCAGACAGGGTCCGGCCTGCCATTCCTTGGTCCACCTTCTCCTGCCTCAGTGTAGCATCTCAGCTCCCAGGGGCCCCTGTGCCTACAGGTCCCCATCCCCATGCTCTCCCAGATGTCCCAGAGGGGTTCTGGGGGCCAGGCAGACCCCCCCACCCCAGCCTGGCTCCCAAAGAAAGCATCAGGAGAAGAAGGCCATCTCCCTTCTCCTCCCCTCTGCACCCCCAGCTCCTCCGACTGGGCGGTGGGGCCTGAGCCCCAGGCTGAGCTCAGCTCTTACCCCAACCCCAACTCTGAGAGTTTGCTGGCAGCCGCGTAGATGACTTTGGTGTAGTTTCTGTGGTTTAATAAGCTACAAAAACGGCATTATTTTAAGCCAATCTGGATATAGCACAAAAACTCTCACCCCGTCTGTTCTGTGAAACTCAGATACCCTGACGAGAACACAGCTCACAACCAACTAATACAATATTCCACCGGGCTCGCTGTCAGCGGGCCCCACGCGGGAGCCGGCTCCCCGAGGACTGCCCAGGCGCGCTCCCCGCGGCCGGGAGGGAGGCGGCGGCCCAGGCGGGGGCCGCGCTGGGGGGGCCGCCTCTCCCCTCCCCGAGGAGCTGGGCCGGCCGCAGCCCCCACCGCGGGGACGGGAGAGGAGAGGAGTGTTTCTGGCCTGCTGACAGCAGTTTTACTCCCACCACGGGCATATGTCTGATTCCGAAGCAGGGAAGTGTGTCCAACACACCCAATGCAAAGACAGGTTGTTGAATATTTTTTCTCTCATCACTAAAAAGGATTCCCTGCTGGGTGCAATCAAGATCCATAAACTCACGGCTCGAGTCGGTGTGAAAGCAGCGCTCCAGCCCAGACTCCCTCGCTGGCGCTAAATGCAGGCTCCGGGCGGAGTGGCACAGACATCCGCTAGCAGTCTGGCCTTGCGACCGCCAGTTCCCGGCACATTAGGCAGCGCGCTTATTTTGGGCTACGCCTCAGTGGATTAACTTTCAGTGTAAAGTTTCCGAGCTCGGGCATCGTCCCTGTGGCGCTGCCCCCCTCCTCCTTCGGTGGGTACTAAGGTTTGCAGAACCAGAGGCAAGGGGCTGACTGACACCCGTCCCCAGCAACCTCGGGGTGCAGCTCTGGGAAAGGAAGGCGGGTGGGCGCTGGCCCGGCTGGGGCTCCTGGCAGCTGGCAGAGCCCAGATCGCTGACCCAGGTGCCTCAGGGTCCACCAGATGCCCAGTGCCTAACGTTCCCAGCAGACACTGAACCTGGAGGCTTTGAAGATCTTGTGGTTTCCTTGAAGGGTTGGTCCTGGTGAGAGCCTCCCCTCTTCCGGTTGTGAGGAGTGTGCCGTCCCCCCACCCTTCGCAGCGGGCGCTCTGTCCCCCCCAGAGAGGATCCCATGTCATGTCCTGGAGGTTCGAATCCTGTTGTTCATGTTTCCTTCCAAGTGGCCCCCTCCATCCCTCAAGCAAGCTGACTGAGGCAGAGGGAAGTGGCAGGGGTCTTCGTTGAGCCATAGGGGAGCCTGCTGGGAGTTGGGAGGGGAGAATGGAGGATAGGGCACACCCTCAGCCCCCAGACTCCTTTCTGATGGCTTGGGAAGGAAGACCTCGGTGTTCTTGCAGACGCTGAGGGACCTCTCCCCTCACACCCCCACGGCCATCCCCTGGGGGGTGCTTTCAGATCCAATGATTTGAAATTCTAGTTCCTGTGAATTCTTAAGCAAAAGCACAAAAGCCCCCTCTCTTCCCCTGGTATCTCAGCTCTCTGGGGGCATAGGAGGTATCACTGAAAGCCAGAATGAACTTCAGAAATAGCATGCAGGGTGAAGGGCAGTTTAGTCCGACGGGGTGTGGAATCTCTCACGCGCTTCCTCATTTCTTCAGAACATGTAATCTGGGCTGACTTTGTATGAAGTACTGGCCCGGGCTGTGGGAGACACAAGAGGTCTTGGCCCCGCGGGGTCAGAGCGGATCCAGAGCCATTCTTCCGTTTGCTCATGGCTCAGCGTGGACCGGGAGCCCGGCCTGTGTTTGGACACTGAGCGAGTGCGGGAGGTGCGGTGTGAGAACAAAGCAGAAGGTGAGGAGCTGGTGCAGGAGAGAAGGGGGCTCCGAAGAGGCAGCGCTGCCCCCCACCATCCCCTCGCAAAGAGCTTGCAGCCCTGACAGCCCCCAGGCCCACATCCTTCGAAGATTTCCACCTGCCTCCGGAGGCCCACGGGGGTCATTTTGCCTCCAAGTTACAAGGAGTCAAAAACAAATGATGGGAAAGAGGAAATGTTGAGGTGGTTTTGGGGAACCCTGGATTAAAAAAACTCATCTCCTCTCTCATATTTCATAAATCTCTCTCTCCACCCCTCCCCCACTCCCTCCCGTTCTCCTTCTCTCCAAGAGATCAGCACATTGCAAAGACAGGTTGTGGAATATTTTCTCTCTCATCACTAAGAAGGCCTCCCTGCTGGGTGTAATCAAGATCCATAAACTCGCCTACGGCTCAGTCGGCTCAGTCGGTGTGATGTGAGCCCCGCTCCTCTAGCCTGGATTCAGACACGCTCAGGCCGGCTGACAGTGGCCAGACTGCTCCCCCAGATGCATCCCAGCCCCGAGAGGCTGCGGTGAGGGGGCTGGGCTCCTGGAGGGACCACCACCGGCTCTAGGCTCTGTTCTAGCCTGGAATTCAGGGCACCTCTCCTGAACGGTCAGACAAGGAGTCAGGGTGTTGGCAAGGGCCATGGGCACTCCTTGGCCTTCACCCCATGTCCCCAGGTCCCTAGGGAGAGGAATCAGGCGGCAGGGTGGCTGTTATTTCCAAGGGGGCCCCTGACCAGATGGAGTGGCTTCTGTCTGGTTTTCAGAATTGTCCCTTTTATGTGAAGGAGGGCAGGGACCTGGTGTTGCTCCAGAGGGCTGGGAACAATGAGGGGCGGAGGGGGGAACCAGAAGAAGCACCAGGGAGTCTGGGCAGCTGACTGCTGGGCTGCTAAGTGCGCCATCCCGCCCTTTGTCTGAAAATCCATGAGCCCCATTGGAGCAGTCATCGATGCAAAGCTGGGGAGGAGCCCTTCCCACCTTTCCTTGACTTTCTACCTTTGACAGGACTCTCTCCAATGTCACTGCCACTGCCTGAATGCCTGGGCTGGGTCACCCCTCCTCCCTGACCGCCCTGTGCTCACCGTGACCTTTCCCAAAAGGAATCTGACTGTAACATTCCCCCCACTCTCCACAAGGTGCTTCCATGAGGCCCTCTTTTCCCCAGAAAATGAGCTATGGTGAATAATCAAGATCCAGCCCCAATATTCCCTCCAAACAACCCCCGCCCTCCCACCCCCAGCACCCAGCTGGCGATCCCGCTGGACACCAGAGCCATTTCCCAAACAGCTTTGTACTTTTTCACGTCCAGGCCTGTGCACTCACCATTCCCCCCACTCCAGGCACCCCCTTTCCTTCACTCACTACTGACCTCCCTGCCCTTCCAGGCTCCACAGAAATGTCTCCTCTTCTGAGGAGCCTTCTCTGACCCCCCCAAGCAGAGGTAGAGTCCGTGCTCCCTGGGTAATTGGTGCCATTCGGCCCTGACCAGCTGTGCCGTGACCGTCTCCGTCAGGGTCCCTCTGCCCACTGGGCGTGCGTGTCTCCTCTAGGACTGGGGCTGAGTCTCCTACGGCTCTGTGTGCCCTCATCTGTTGGGATGAACAACAGCGGAAGTTCCATCGCCAAGTTTCAGCACTGCTCTCGGCGTTCCCGTGTACCTGCGTACCTGTGAGCGTGTGCGGCGCATCTTCACTCGCCTCCTACACGTCCCCTCTGTGTCCTCCCAACCAGAGAGGGAGCTCCTGGAGGGTAGGATGGAGTCTTGATCATCTCCAAAGGACAAATGAAAAAACGGGCACTAGTAAAGGTTGGTGCCAGTGGCTTTGAGTTTGGCGACTGTGGAGCAGGGCAGGCTCAGCCCGGGAGCTGCTGGGGCTCACGCTGCCGGGCTGGTGGTGGCGGTGATGCTGTGGCTTGCCATGACCGGTCCGGGGCGGAGGGCGGCTGTGCGGGGCTTACATGCCGGGCCTTCATTGGAAGGGGGGTTGGTCTTTCCAGTTAAGCTTGGAGGGGCTGCCCACCCAGACCCTGTAGGCGCGGTCCCCACGCGGGGTTTACAGTCTCGTGCTCTGCTGGGGGAAAAAAGGGTGGCGCTGGTCCTGCCGGCCTCCTTCTCGCCTCTGTGGGGAGGCCGGGAGCAGAGGCTCGGCTGCGCTCAGCTGAGAGAGGGCTTCCTCTCAGGCAGCCGGCTCACACGCCCGCCCGCCCGCCTCTGCACAGGCCACGGAGATACTGCCCACCAGCTTCAGGGCTCTCGTAACTCTTTCAAGACAATCACTTTATTTATATGAGTTTGTTTTAAAAAACCCACGGACGACCCACCGTGGGGACGTCTCCTAGCGCCTCGGCTTGCTTCTCCCCTATCCTCCGGGTCCATAACTCTTAGTCTTTTGATTCCCCCAGTCCACAAACTATAAAAATCTTATTTCTATAAGGTCTTTTATGGTTACCAAGATAGTCAATAGTGTCATTTTCATTCATATCATTCTGCAGGGAAGTTAGAGGAAACGAACCAGACAGAGGAGAGCTATAAATAAGGCTCAGAGCGCATCCCGCTGCGCGCTTGTACGACTCAGGCACAGAACACACGCGCACACACAATACACACATACGCACACCAACACGCACACATACGCGCACTCATGCACAGACAGGTGTGCCCAGGCACACAGGTGCCTCTAGCATGGAGCCTGCTCCCTCTCTCCCCTTCTCGCCCACACACGTGCGTATATGTGCTCACACGATTTGGCAGGCTTAGAAAAAAGCTCTTTTGGAATTTGCCTGACTTTGAAGGGCCAAGAGCAGGCAGCAGCACTTGCTATGGCGAGATGGGGGGACTGAAGCAGGCCAGCCCAGGGAACACATTCCAAAGCCATGAACTGCAGGGTTGGGCACGCAGCCACTCATGAGCTCATGTGAGGGAGCTCTCGAATTCCCACCAACACAGGAGTCTGTGCTCCGGCCGAGGGGCAGGGGCAGCCGGTCAGCCAGTGCTCTGAATGCCCGGGCAGCTCTCAGGGCGCTCTCTGACTGTCTGGTGGTGATGTCTAAGGACCCAAACCCTCGATCCTGGAGGACAGCCAGCCAGCCAGCTTCATGATCCTGATTTATGCCCGGGTGCCACCCACCTGAACGCCTGTCCACAGCCCTACTGCCAATGGCTGTGTCCTTAGGGCAGGACCCCAGAGGAAGAGCCCAGGGTTTGATGTGGGAGCAGAAAGCAGGAAGTCCTGGGCAGAGGGAAACTTGGCAAGTTTGTGTGCTGGGGTGAAGAGGGGATAGCCCAGAGCAGGGCTGGCAAAGATGGAGGGGGCAGGCCCAGGTCTGGGCAGGGGGGACTGCCAACCTTCCTCAGATTAGTGGACTCAGGGCTCAGTCTCTACCCCGTGGGAGCAGGTGGGGGAAGGAAGGGGCTGCATGGCCGGTGCGGAGAACCATGCTCTCCCCAGAGAGCTCTGGGCTCATCGGCCAGGGGTGCAAAGGAGGGGATGGCTCTTAGAGTCAGGAGGCCTGGGTTCTAGTGCTGACTCCGCATGGTTGCCCTGGGTGATGTGGGGCAAATACCTTCTCATCTCGGGGCCTCCGTACCCCGGGGGAATCATGGAAGGATGAGCTCTCAGACACCTCTTAGTTTCGGAGATGCAGGTGAATTACCTGTACCCTGGAACCCTAGGACAGGCGTTTCTCCATGGTTTTCCCATCTGTGGAATGGGGACGATAATTTTTGCCATTGGCATTATCCAAGGGATGCTGTGAGGGGGGCTGGGCAAAGGTCCAGGGGTTTGGATGAGCTCGTTCGGGGGAACTGGCAAGTTTGGGACTTGTAAAGGATTCAACCCACTGGGGGGCCCCGAGATCCTAAAAAACACCCCCCTTTCTCCTCCCTCCTTACCACCCCCCAGCACCCCCGGAACACTGAAGAGCGAGGATGGAGCCCAGGGCTCTGAGCTCACAGCCTTGGAATTCCTCTGTTTCCCCTCCTGCCTTCTTCAAGGGAACTATTAATTGTAATTTAAGCCTCCTAAGTTAAAAGCAGCATGCAGATTTAAGGGTTCTTTCATCCCAATTACACATCGTTTCTGGCTGCACTTTAGTGCCGGGCTTTTATCTGTTGTTCTGAGGAATCACTTATCGGCCCGAGCAGTGGGCTGCACACGGATTCCTTCCTGATTATGTTTAATGGCGAACGGAGAGTTCACTACCCGCCCTCCCCTGCGCTGCGCCGGCAGCTTTCCCAGCCCAGGGGAGCAGGAGGACACGGAATGGGGGAACCGCAGGGACTTCGGGGGACCCGTGTGGCACAGGCTGGCTAAGGGGCACTCCATCCTCACCCTCTGGGTGACTGAGGGCTCTGTTCTGAGCATTGACAGAAGCTGTTGCACAACTATGTGTATATACGGGTGCCAGGCCCAGAGCTGACATCATTTGCTCGCCCGTGTCAGCGTGTGCCCAGCTGCCAGAGCCACTGTGGCACTCACACACACACTTGCACACTCCAGGGTGTGTCCAGCCCCTGGCCTGCACTGTCACATGCCCTCACACTCAGAGAAGCATGTGCATACAGACGTACACGCATGCTCATAGAAGCCGGTGCGTGCACACACACTTACCAAAGCACACACACACACACAAGCAATCACACACAATCATCCCCTCCATACACAGGGAGACACTATTTGCACAGATCCCCTCTCTTGCCTCCAAATACACTCTCTACTCAGTCCCACAAATACACAGTTGGACTCTTACTGTCACACGGAGACTTCTCCGTCAGTATTTCTGTCTGGCATTCCCAGAATCAGGCTGCTGTCGTAGCTTGGAATGGATTTTGGAATATCAGGTGACAGGATTACAGAGTTCCCTGTGCCATGGAGCCCCCGGTGCCACCCATTCCCATTATGTCCCTGAGCCCCATCTGTTAGACCCAACTGGACTGGACCGTGTCACAGAGCTCAGCTGGTTACCTGGTCCGCGGTTGCTACTCTGCAAATCTTAGAGTCAACATATCCAGAGTGGACCTCCTGGTCTCCCCAAACCGGCCTCACCTGCAGTCTTTCCTATCTCAGGACATAAGCACTGTGACGCTCACACCCATTACGACTCGTGTTTTCCGCACACCACCAAGCTAGCCTCCGACACTAGCTGGTGTCCTGCGGTTCAACCCATTGCTGACACTATCTGCCTGGAGACAGCGCCACATCCTACAGGTTAAGGGCTCAGTCCCACGAGATGGCCCCCACTTCGGACGCCCGTCGCTAGTCCAAGCTGTCACCCGTGCTTCTGAGCCATCAGCTACAAATTAGAGGTTCCCACCCCACTAGCCCTCCTTTGATTAATTTGCTAGAGCAGCTCCCAGAACCCAGGAAACCACCTTACTTACTAGATTACCAGTTTGTTATAAAAGGTGATAACTCAGCAACAGCCAGATGGCAGAGATGCAGAGGGCAAGGTACGGGGAAAGGGTGGGGAGCTTCCACACCCTCTCTCCCCGCACCCCACACATTCACCAACTCAGAAGCTCTCTGAACCTCATCTTTTTTTTTTTTTTAGATGGAGGCTTCATTACGTAGGCCTGATTGATTAAATCATTGGCCATTGGTGATTGAATTCAATCTCTAGCCTCTCTCCCCTCCCTGGGGGTGGGGGCGGGGAGAGCGATACAAAGTTCCAACGTTTTAATCCTGCGGTTGGTTCCCCTGGCAACCAGCCCCCATCCCGGGGTTACCTAGGGGCTTTCCAAAAGTCACCTCATTGACATAATAAAGGACAGCTTAATCGCTGTCAACACTTAGGAAATTCCAACGGTTTTAGGAGCTCTGTGCCAGGAATGCGTATGAAGACCAAATATATATTTCTGATTATAAATCACAATATCATAAACCCCTTGGCATCGTTCTCGATTCCTCTCTGTGTCTCACTTCCTACCTCCACTCCATCGGCAGATTAAGCCAGCTGGATTTTAGAGGTACGTCCCTACTCTGAGCGCTTCTCAGCCTCCGTGGCCACCCTCTCTAAGTCCACTAAGCCCTCTCCCTGGTTTACTGAAAGGACCTCCCAACCCGCCCGCCTGCTTCCGCCCTTCTCTATGCAGCAGCCCGAGGACATTTCAAGTCGGGTCATGTCCGTTCTCTGCTCCTTTCAGGGAAAGAGTTGAGGACCTCGCTCCCTTTCCTTCTTCAAGTCTTTGCCCAATTATTACTTCTTCATGCCATCATCTGTTTTATTGAATTTTACAATCTGCTGCGCCTTCAGCCCCCACCCTCCCAATGCCCCTTGCTCGGCTCTGTTGTTTTCTATTCTCCCACGGAATGGAGACCTTCTGTAATGGGTTGGGTGCGTAGGAAACAGACTCTGATATAGCCCTGCTTGCAGGAAGGTTCCTGGGGAAAGCTCTCAGACCAAGACCCCTGGGAGTGGAGGAGGCAGATCCAGGCAGAGGGAACGGTTAGGGCTGGGATGTCTTTTGGAGTCGCTCCGCACTGAGGAGGGAGCACTGGGGCCTTTGTGACCCCCTATGGATCGACATTGGCTGTGGGCTCCCCAGGGTGGGGAAGGGTCTTGGGTGGGGCAGCTGTCTTCTCCCAGGGCAGTTCTGAACGGGAGACACTCAACTGACTGCTGTGGGCTACCAGCACTCCCAGCAGCTGGGGAGCAAGTGCCTCAGTGGGGAAACTGGGAGACATACACAGCACACCCAGAAACTTTTAACATATGTAAATGAGTAAACGTTCCTGTATTATGTTTAGGGCTGTCACTTCTGCTAGAAAATGGGTCCCAGGAGGGAAGGGCTCTCTGTGGGCATAGGTCCCCGACACTTCCTAAGCTATAACAATTTTGGCCCCAAATATTTGCTGAATGAGTGAATGAGCCCGCCCATCCTCAATGTCCTGCTTGTCTCAACGTAATCAGCCTTTTGGGAATCAAATCCCCCGTTCTCCTGCCAACCAGTTGTGCAACCTTGGGCAAGTTGTCTAACTTCTGGGAGCCTCTGCTTCTTCATCTGTACAATGGAAGAGTAAAATACCCACCTCACAGGGTTTGGAGAGGGTGAAATGAGCTAAGGCTTCTAAAGTCCTTATCAGTTACCAAGCAAAGCTGGTAATCAATAAACATTACTGTTGGTGGTGCCGTTCAGTGTCTCAGGATCTCCTTGCTTGTGGTTGCTGCCAAGATTCTGAGCAGCTTAACAACAAAGCTGGGACCCTAGCTGGGGTACCTTGACCTTCCAGGTGTACAGGAAGAGGTGAGCTCTGCTTCTGCCAAGTCTGATGTGCAGAGCTCAGTTTTGGGCTAAAGAAGATAGAGACTTGCTCACCGGCTGATGGCTAAAATCCCCACCTCGGGCAATCTCAAGGTGTACCGGAGTGTGGACATGCGTCCGTCTGTGTGTTTGTATGGAGATAATGCAGGCCATACATCTTAAATGATAACTTGTTCTAGGCATTAGGCCCACGTAGGAAGGTAGCCATTAGTGGGGTCTGAAGAGGTCGAGAGTCATTTCCCCTTCCCCCTTTCTGTTCACTCTGTGCCTTCTGCATGGGCTTCTCCCTCCTTGTTCCCCTCAATGAGCTTGCTTCCTCGTCTCCAGGGACCTCCTTGTGGTCCAATCCAGTGGACACCTCCTTGACCTCAGCAACAACTGATACTGACTACCACTGTCCATCTTGTGTTGCCTAAGATCACTCTCTGGGTACAGTGGATGCTGCGGTATGCCTTCAAGTTTCTCCCTCGGGACTGACATACTCATTCTTCCAGCCAATGGGAGCATTGGTGGCCAACAGCATCCAGCCGATCTCTCCCTAAGAACTGTCTTTGGCCAAAGGGATGGCCCCTCCCAAGGTTATGTCCCTCTCTGGAGGCAGTTCAAATTCAAAGACTGAATGAATTATTCTCCCTACATTTTGGGACATCTCTAAAGGGCCATACCTGCTCTACAGATTTCCACAGGACTGAGAGATTTCTGTTGCAAATGCATCAGAGTTCAGCTTCCCCCTCTGCCCACTTCTGCTGTCCTCCCTCTTTCACAGATGTTTTTACCGAGATCCCGATAAGCCCTTGGCATGCCAATCTCCTTCCATCTGTTTCTAGAGAACCTGGCTTACTACAGTTGGAGGTAGGAGTGGTTCTAAGAAACAGACTCTCAAATGGGATTTTGGAGTTGTATCACCCACTGGCCAGTTGGTAGTGGGAACCCTCTCACTGAAGGTGGGTGGAAGTACTAATGGCCCCTGACATGCTCTAGCAACCCAATTGTTAAAACTTTTTACCAGTGGTGAACTGGGTTGGGAACATATGGGTGGGAGTATTATTACAGGCATCTGAGAGGCTCAGAGGAAGTAGTAATTATAAAGACTATGGAATCAGACAATTGTTTCTGGGGGCTATCAGTGCATTGGAAAAAGACAACTAAAGTCTGAGGGTGATTAATCACCAGTTTAAGGTGCAGTGTGAAAGCCAGAGGGCTTCCTTGCCATCAGATAAAGAGACTTCCTTTTGCAGCTGGAGGGCAGAAAAAAAAACTAAGGTTTGGCCCAGGAATTAATTATAAGGGTAGCAGATTTCCAGAGAAAATTGAATTCTCAGCACCACAAGTTGACTATGCCTTGATTGGTCAGGGACATTGACTGGGAAGGAGTGGGGCCCTAACAGTTGGGTTGATGCACTTGAATGCCTTGAAATCCCAGGTCACACTGAGCCCTCCCAGGCAACAGGGTATCCCATGTCTTCCCCACGGTTGAAAGCAATGCAGAAGCTCCTACCTCGCAAGGTGCCCTGCATCACATGATGGCCATGCCACCCGCAACCACCTTTCCAGGGTCTACTCACCTTCGCCTTCTGGCAACCCAACAACATAACCTGCCCCTGGGCGAAGTCTACATTTTTGGTGCTTGGTGTTGCTTTATGTCTTCCTCCTTATTCTACTCATTCTTCTCTTTGTACTCACCATGCACATTCCCACATCTGAGCCTTCATTTTTGCTGTTTCCTTTGCCTGCCAACTTGCTCCCCTACCTCATTTCACCCGGCACTTCCCTGTCCACTTTCAACTGAAGATACTGTGTTGTCTTCCCAGCTCTCCTCTTCCGGGCTAGCACCTCTATCCTCAGCTACTGAGAATACTGACTCTGAGGGCTCACAGCTGCATCCCTCTGTAAGGACTGTCTTCAGCTGCAGAGAGACGTCTTGACTAAGGTTATGCCTCCTCGCCAGGGCCAGCCCACAGTGGATGCGGGCTGAGGAGGGGATACAAGACCCAGCCCCCTTTGCCTGAATTTGGGACAACTCTGAATTTCTTTCCACCTCTATGGCATCTCATAGGATTGGCCGAGACCTCAGATGCAACCACATTGCTGGTCTGATCCTAGTTTCCTCACTTCTATAGGTATATTTCTCCAGGGAGAACCGCGTGACCCAATAAATCTCATGCAACTCTATTTCAATGTCTGTTTCCAAAGAACCCAATCTAAAACACTTCTTAAAATCCTCTTTCTCTGGGGTCCCCAGAACTGTGCATATACATCTGATAATTGCGTGTTTTTCACTTATCTGCTGCTATGAAACAAACCACCGCAAAACTTTAGTGTTTATAAGGAATGATTGACTTTTGCTCATGATTTTATGGGTTGGCCATCCCAACTGGCAGTTCTGCTCCATCTGGTGTAGTCAGGTCACCTGTGTGGCTGCACTCAGCTGGAAGCCCTGCTGTGACTGGACTGTCCAAATGAACTCTCTCCTCTGGCCTCCAATCATTCAGTAGCTTAGCTTTGGCCTCCTTAGTGTGGTGGCTGGGTTTCAAGGGGGAAGAACTGGAAATGGCCATTCCTTTTAAGTCTTGGGTTTCTAAAGTTTAGAACCTTACTTCTGTTGCATTCTATTGGTCAAAGCAAGTCACAAGGCCTGCCAGACTCGAGGAGAGGGGAAACATGTTCCACCTGTTGAAGGGAAGAGCGTGATTTGTGTCTGGGAATGAAAGGGAGTGGTTGATGACCATATTTGGAAACTATCTACCACAGTACATAACAGTCATTATGTTGGGAGCGCCTCAAGGGCAGGGATTCAACTGTATATCCATTGCCCCTAAGCCCAGGCACTTCCAGGAGCTGTCAGAGATTTTTGGTGACATGCTGTGTTGGTCCCCGTAGAGCCTGGGGAGGGGGTAGAGAGGTAGTGGAGCCAAGCCCCAGGCTGTCAGCTGCCTCTATTGGAACATCTCTTTAATTTCCAAGATAGATGATTCAAATGCTGTTTGGGAATCTATTTCTGGGCATAGACTCCACCCCCTGGGGCATGAGTGGGGCACATTTTATTCAGCCACATGGTTGCACAGGGCCTGAGATCCAAACACAGACTTAATAATTAAAGCTCGTATTTCCTCTCTCTTGTTATTGTACATTTAGAGCATGTGGAAGTCATTAGTGTTGTTTGTCAAATATTTCTGGCTATGCACCTGCTGAACACATGGAAGAATTGTACTTCTTGGCCCTCTTGTGGTTGGGTGAAGCCTGGTTATTAATTCTGGCCAATGTGTTGTAAGTGGAAGTGACTCGTGCCATGTCTGGGCATTTAATTGCTGTGTTAAGCCCTCTCCAGAGCTCCTTCTCTCTGCCTTGGCGACTGGAAATGTTGGAAATGATGTCTGCTTCATTAGTTGAGTGAGAAGACATAGAACAGAGTCCCAACCAACCCATGAAATGCAAAGGCTTGAATAAGAAACACTCTTTGTTGTTTGAAGCTACTAAGATTCGGGGGTTGTTTGTCACAGTAGCCTGACCTTGTATCCTGACTGATACCAGGGTCCTGTCTTGACCCAAGCCGAGTTCATCTTAGCATTCAGGTAGATCTGGAGTGGGATGGGGGCAGGGCTCTTGGGAAAGAACTCACCTTCGGGGAAGGAGGAGTATAGGTTGGAGTAGATTGAGGTGGGAGTCCTACACACAGGCTACCTAGTATAAGAAACTAGTATGTTAGTATGTGTTAGAGTTATAAAGGCTTGCTATTAAAACTGAATGAAATAAATATTCAGAGAAGTAAGAGCATTTTAAAGATGACTACCCTTTCTTCCCATATATTAATTACTCCCCCACCCACATCCCCAACCAAACCCCCCCATTCACTGCTAGGGATTTGAATAGTTGTCTTAAGCACAGAGAGACATGAATGCGCAGACATTTGCATATGGACTTTCCTTCTGTGGCTTTCTTTATTCTAGTTCAATGCGTCTCTACCTTTAGCATGCCTAAAAATTCCTCTTCATGGCTGTGTAAATGAACCCGTGGATATTGGACTTTATGAGTGGTTTAAGAGTTTTTCAATGATACTTTTGACTATATGCAATTCTTGTCTTATGCACAGACTTAAAAATCTCACCCCTGTGTAAAATGAGATTCCATTGTTCAAAACCAAAAGAACCTTGCAAATTTCATGAGACGCTGAGAGCACAAGATGTCAGCAGCAGCTGCTCTTCGCCCATTATCCACCCACTGCCCAGGTCCTGTTGATTTTACACCATGGTCTAAGCCTTCATCATCTCCTGCCTGGATTACTATGAAGGGCTCCTCACTTACCTCTGTTTCTATTCCTGCTGCTTCCAATCCATTGTCTATACCACAGCCAAAGCGATCCTTTCCAAGTACCAGTTTGGTCATCTTACTTCCCCCTGTCTAAATCCTTCACTGGCCTCTCATTGGTTTTACCAGGAAGACCAAACTCTTAAATGGGTTTTAAGGCCCACAAGACCTGGCCGTTCCCTGCCTCCCATCCTCATTTCATGGTTGTCTTCCCCTTGGCCTCTATGATCCCTCCATGCTGCTCTTTTATGTCCACCAGTCCTTTCATGTCCCTGTCCCTCCATTGCAGAGCCTGGGCACCTGTTATACCATCTGCTTGGAATGTTCTTCCTCCACCCTCTCTCTTTTGCCTAGTTAGCTCCTACTCATGTTTCAGATGTCAGTTCAAGTGTTCTGTCCTCAGAGAAGCATTTAAACCAACTTATTCTTTATTTGCTCTCATAGAATGGTTTGCTTTCCTTCAGAATATTTACATCAGTTTGTAATTATACACTAATTTATTTGATTATCTGACGAGAACTTGTTTCTTCCACTAAAGCAAGGGCTGTGACTTCCTTGTTATTCTTGTATCCGTGCACATGCAATATATATTTGTTGTATGAACGATTGAATAGTGCTGATAGTGGTTCAATGACAGCAATATTGGCAGTGACATTGGCATAGGCGATGGCACATCCATTTCTGTCTCTTTTGGATTATTATTTGATCTAATTTTTACTTCTGGCTTGTGTGGCCTGGGAAATAAGAATTACCTCCAGATGCAAAATCCAATACCCAGTGAGTAGACAAGAAGAAGGGGCAGTGAGCAGCTGATTCAGGTCCAGAGTTTGTCCTCCAGACTCCAGATATTGAGTCCTTTCTCAACTGCAATACTACCTGTCAGGCCTGACTATGACAAAACAGGAGATGCCTTCTGAAGTGTCCGGGGAGGTAATTTATGGGATGGAGAGAGTGCAGTAGCATCCTTCACTGTCCTCTTAGCGTTCCTCTCCTTTCTCCTTTTCATCTTTTTTCTTTTTCCTTCCTTTCCTTTTGATTAAAAAAAATTTTTTTTAAATAAGATGAGCACAGGTAAGACTTTTTGAAATGATGGGAGAATAAAAAGAAACTGGGCTGAGCATAGCCTAGCCCAACTTGTGGGCCATTGAGGACCCAAATTAAAACTGAAAGCTCAGACTTTGGAAAATGTATTAATGTTAGATTGTTGTTTAATTATGTAGTTGGGGCTTTAGGCCTGATCATGTCTGTGTGTGTGTGTGTGTGTGTGTGGTGAGATTTCTTTTGGAAGGGACTGACATTCCCAATTTCAATCATCCTGGGAGGAAGTTAATCCTGGAGCAAAAAACGAAGGGGTCTGAAGTAGAATTTAGCTTTGAGGAAAAATTTCCTTCTCTCTTAGGAGCCTTGTGTCAGTTTGTTATGGGTTTTAAGGCATGGGGGGTAACTAGAGCATTATATTAGTTAAGGTTATATAAGTCAAGGTAACTAATATTATATTAGTTATAGCCAGCTGGGGTAACAGATAAACCTTAACATCTCAGTATCTTAACAGAGTAAAAGATTGCTTCTTGCTTCCAAAATAGGTGTTTCTGATCACTGATGACTTTCTACCAAGTGGCAGTTAAGGACCCAGGCTCCTTCCATCTTGTGGCTACCCCATCTTTAATATGTGACTCCCTAGGTCACCATGGAAGTAGAAAAACTAACTGGGGTCAGCTGTCAGCATTGCTTGAGCAGGGGAGTACAGATCCTGAGGCAGAAGGAGATAGCTTATTTATAAGAAGAGCTACATGAACTGTCATTATGTACCAGTATGTTCCAGGGGAATACAGAAAGAGGTAGATCCTGAAGGTTTTGGAATAGGGTGGGGGAGAGTGGGACTGTATCTAGATCAGGGAGTGTTTATTAATATAAGAATGCTTTCCTGGGAATTAGAATTTCATGTCTGGCAAGGTCATTAGAGCCAGTGCTAATATACTGACAGAATATTGCTGTGAAGCTTGGACATAATGGTTGCCAGCAGTAAATTAGGTGGAAATGCTGGAATGTCCTGGTGAAGTATTGAGGAAATGGTCAGAGGATTTAGAAATGTGGTATGAGACTATGAGACCAACTGACCGTGTTCTCTGAAAGGGTATAGAGGATACTCCCTTCACTAAAGCAATAAGGAATGTGCTAGTTAAGAGCATATAGCATCACCGAGGGGCTCAGTGGTGGGTTGATGGTAAGAGATATTACCATGGAACTGGGCTCCCTGATTACAAGGAGGAGGATAGAATTTTGGAATTGCAGAGGTCAGGTGCCAGCAGGTAACTAACAGAGGAAAGGGTCAGTATCATAATAAGCTGCGAAGGCTGGAGTGGCAGCGAGGGGCTTTGACCCAAAGGGATCTTGATGATAGCTAATAGGTCATGTTCCTAGGGACTAGCTATATTGGCAGCCAACAAGAATATTGCTTGGCTTGTGTAACCAAAAAAAGATCAAGAGCAGATGAGTAAAAGGCTTATGGCGGCCTCTGCAATAGAAAATAATTAATCTTTACCCATTTTTTAGATCAGAGCCACTTTTCAGACTGACTCCATTGATTGAAGAAGAGGCCAAATCCCCTTGAGGAAGGACACTGCAAATCACTTCAAGTATATACAATAAACATTTCCCCAATCTTCCTCCAAAGGGACCTATGATTATTCTTTAGAGTAACATTAGGGGAAAGGAAGAACATGAAACTCTTTTGGGGCCATGGGATATAGAGTCTGAGCTGGGAACCCAAATGCCACAATGGCTCCATTTTTGAGTTAGGGCATATTGAGAGCCCTAGCTTAGAATCCTAAACCCACATAGACTCTGCTCATTTCCTGGTTTCCAAGTATATAATTAGAATAGATATACTTAGGAGTTGCCAAAACCTTTACATCGGTTCCCTAACCATTATGATAAGAAGCCCAAGAGGAGGCCTTAAAAAATGTTCTCACTTCTTGGCCAAGATATTAAATCTGATACAATTTCCATATCATAGGTGGCATTGTAGAAATTAGTGTCAGTAAGAAACACTTAAAGATTTGGGGTTGATTTTCTCTATCGGATTCTCACTCAATTCATTGGTATGGCCTCTGAAAAATCCAGATTGGTCATGGATGGTGACAGTGGACTACCAAAACAAGTGGGCCCCAATTGTAGCTGCTATGCTAAATATGGTATCTTTACTAGAACAGATCAACACAGCCTTCAGCATTTAATATGCAGCATTTGATCTTTTCAATTCACATCAAGAAGAAGGATTAGAAGCAGTTTGTTTTCATATGGGAAGGACAGCAATATATAGTCACTGTCTTGCCCCAAGGCTATGTTCATTTTCTTGATTTCTGTCATAATATAGTCTAAAGGGACCTTGATTGTCTTGATAGTCCAAAACCACCATGCTGATCCACTATGTTGGTGGCATTGTTCTCATCAAACACAATGAATAGGAAGTGGCAAGTACTCAGGCTGCCCTAGTAAGAGACAAGCATGTCAGGAGGTGGGAGATAAGTTCTAAAAAGATTTATAGCTCGACACATTGGCAAATGTGTTAGAGGTGTTGCTTCTTGAATAGCCTACCGCTAAGAAAGAGGCACAGTGCTTGGTGGGACTCTTTGGAGTTTTGAGGCAGTGCATGCCGCACTAAGAAATAGTATTCTAATCCATTTATTCAGGGGCTCAGGCCGTTTCCAGTTTTAAAAGGATCCTAGATCAAAAGAGGGTTCAACAACAAGTCCGGTCTGCAGTGTGAACTGCCCTGCAGCTTGGGCCGTGTGACCTGGTAACTACAATAGTGTTAGAGATATCTGGGTGGATTCTGGCAAGCCCTATTAGGAGGACCACTGGATTAAAGTTATGGAGCTAGGCTATGCCTTCTGTTGAAGAAAACTGCTCCAACTCTTGGGGTGTGACTGGGTCCTAGCACAGACAAAGCACCTGATCATGGACTATCAAGTAACTCTATGGCCAGAGCTGTGCATCATGAGCTAGGTATTACCAAATCTGAGTCATAAAGTAGGGTAGATGCATCATTAATCCATTGTATGAAAGAAATGGTTCATTTGAGTCAGATCTGAACAGGTCAAGAGGGCACAAGTAAGTATAGGTCAGGTGGCTTAGCCTCCTATGTCATCCATCCTTGTTGAACCAACACCTTCCTCTCAGCTCATATCTATCCCCTTATGAAGGGATTTCCATGACCAGCCGATGGAGAAGGGAAAATCCTGGGTTGGTTCACAGGTGAGTCAACTCCATATGTTGGTGGCCTTAAAGGACAGTACTGAGAAAAAAATCTTCAACTAGGTAGAACTTCAGGTAGCATATTTGGTTGTTAACTTTTTATGGAGGGTCGTGTAGTCTCAGGTGACAATATACGTAGACTATTGGGCAAAGGTGAATTGCTTGGCTAATTGGTCAAGGGCCTGGAAGAAGCAAGATTGAATATTAAGAGATTAGAAGTCTGGAGATAAGAGGTATGGATGGCCCTATAGGAATGGACACAAGATTTTCAGATTTTTGTATCTCACATTAATGCTCACCAGAGAGTATCCAGTGTAGAAAAGGCACAGACAACTGGAGGACAAGAAGACTTGTCCATTGGGTGTCAACCAGTCTCTGTCCTCAGCCATTCCACACATACATCATGGGCCCATGTAAAGAGTAGCATTGTGGTAGGCATGGAGACTGTGCACATGCCCAATAGCATGGGCTCCCTCTCACCAAGGCAGATCTAGCTAATGTGGCTGCTATATGTATGACCTGTCAGCAGCAGAGACCAACACTGAACTCTCATTATAATACCGATCCTTGTGGAGAATGACTGCCTACTTGGTGGCAAGCAGGTACCCTTCAAGGGGCAGCAATTTGTGCTTACTAAGAAAGACACTATAGATATGTGTTTGTCTTCGCTGCCTGAACTATCTATTTCAGCACCACTATCCAAAGGCTTACAGAGTGTTTGATTTACTGACATGGGATTCCACACCATCTCAGATCAAGGAACAGCCTTTCAGCAAAGGATGTATGACAATGGACACATGACATTGAGATTCACTGGTCCTATTATATATCATATCACTAGGAAGCTGTCAGCCTGATAGAATGCTGTAATGGCCTCTTAAAACTCAGTAAGGTGGCAGCTTAAGAAGTGGCACCCTGCAAGTTTGGGATTGTTTTCCAGGATGCAGCATATACATTACACCAATGGCTATTAAGTGGTGTTATGTTGCAATAGCCAGAAAGTATGGATTTGAAAACTAAGGGATGAAGGTGGGATTGATCTCTCTTACCAGGGACCAACTTGGGGAAACTTGTGCTTCTTGTCCTACGATCTTAAGGCTCTGTGGGACTAGAGGTCCTGGTCCCCAGGGGTGAATTACTTCCACCAGGGAAAATGTTAAGGATTTCACTGAACCTAGAACAAAGATTTCTAGCTAGTTGTGTTGGATTCCTTATGCTGTGGTAAAACAGCATATGAGGAAAGGAGCTAGGGTTACTGCTACATAATGGAGACAACAGGGAGTAAGTCTAAAACTTCTACTTCCTATGAACTGTCCCCACTCCCTACTTTACTTGTGCTCCTTGAGACTATCTCCTGCACCCAAGTCTATGTCTTAGGGTCTGCTTTTGGGGGAATAGAATTAGACAGTAGGATTTTATTATATTTTATTAATTTTTTTAAAAAAGATTTTATTTATTTATTGTCAGAGGTAGAGAAAGAGAGAGAGAGAGCACAAGCAGGGGGTGTTACAGGCAGAGGGAGATGGAGAAGTAGGCTCCCTGCTTAGCAGGGAGCCTGATGCGGGACTTGATCCCAGGACCCTGGGATCATGACCTGAGCCAAAAGCAGATGTTTAACAAAATGAGCCACCCAGGTACCCCAAGACAGTAGAATTTTAAATTTTGTCCTAAGTGCAATGAGATCCACTGAAGGTTTTTTTTTTTTTTTTTAAGATTTTATTTATTTGAGAGTGAGAGAGAATGAGAGAGCATGAGAGGGGGGAGCATCAGAGCGAGAAGCAGATTCCCTGCTGAGTAGGGAGCCCGATGCAGGACTTGATCCTGGGACTCCAGGATCATGACCTGAGCTGAAGGCAGTTGCTTAACTGACTAAGCCACCCAGGCGCCCCTCCACTGAAAGGTTTTAAGCAGGGGTAGTACATGAGCAGATTTGCATTATACAAAGATGGCTCTGGTGGCTGCATGGAGAATGGAGTGGAGGAGCCAGAGTAGACTGGGGAATCTAGTTAGGAGGCAATTACGAGAGTCCCAAAAGAGATGGTGGTGGTTTGAACTCATATGATGGTGGTGGTGGAGATGGAGAGATGAGTAGATGGACTTGAGATATTTAGGGAAAAGAATCAATAGGACAGTAAGTGTTCTCTTATCTATTTCAGATCACTTTGTTAGTCTGAGTGCATGCACATGCTTGTCTGGGTATTCCTTGTTCTTCCAAGGCTGATCAGTGGTTCTAGGACAAGTCCTGCTGAGATCTTTTGTTGACAGTTATCTTCTGGGAACAAAGGGCTGTATGTGTGAGTCAAAGACATTTATCATTGAATATTAGCAATGTGATGCTCAAGAACTGGGTGGTGGGACATTTCTAGCTCAACCTCACACAGAGAGACCGTTCTCTTCTCTTTAGTAGAGCAAAGGCTCCAAGTTCTAGTTCTGCTCGAATGGCTCTGCAATGCTCTTTTTTTTTTTTTTTTTTTAAAGATTTTATTTATTTATTCGACAGAGATAGAGACAGCCAGCGAGAGAGGGAACACAAGCAGGGGGAGTGGGAGAGGAAGAAGCAGGCTCATAGCGGAGGAGCCTGATGTGGGGCTCGATCCCGGAACGCCGGGATCACGCCCTGAGCCGAAGGCAGACGCTTAACCGCTGTGCCACCCAGGCGCCCCTCTGCAATGCTCTTGAGTCTGAAGGCAGTGGTATTTACCTGATTATCACTGCAACGAGCAGGAGTCAGGACAGATTTGTGGGAAGATGGTGGCAGCCCTTAAGACTCCCAGAAATACTTGGTAGAGGTGGTACAAAGAAGTAGAGTGGAAGATAACTCTTCAAAAGACTGGATTTCTTGCTATCAGTCAGCTAAGGGCTTCAAGTTAGCAAGGTAATGTGACTGTATTTGTACCAGGGGCAGGAAATGTATGCTGGACCAGGTGAGAGGTGGGGCAGAGTCTGATGATTCCCAGATTTCTGGCTTGGGTAACTGGTTGATGGGATATTGAATTTAGTTTTAGATATGTGGAGAAACACCAAAGTAGTAATGTTAGCAGTCTGTTGGGTATATTTGTATTTCTGTTGTCTGAAATAATGCCTGGCATGTCAGGAACTCAATAAATATTTGTTCAACCACATTAGTTAAATTCTTCTCCCCAAATTCCTCCAGCAACACCCAACCTCAGTGATAATCAGGACAGTCGTTGTTACTTTTTGCTTGGGATAATTTAATCTCTAGATGAGGGACTAGTTAGCTAAAATACAAGGTCTCCTACTGAAGGGGTATGGCTTTGAACAGTGTCCACAAAGCAATTGACTTACTGAAGCCTCATTGGATATTCAAGGCCATAGAGACCTAGAGGTGGGAGACGAAGACCCACATGTATCCAGGACCCAGCTTTTCTGAATGAGGTGGTGACTGGGGGGATGGGGGAAGGGTGAAGAAGGCAACTTCCTCCTCTGGATCAGGACCTACTATAATCCTGATTGTAGTGGTTACAGGACAGGCTTTGGAATTGGTTAACTTGGGTTCACATCACTCCACCATTTCCTAGCTTCTTGACTTTGGCAAAGTTATTTAACTTCCAAGCCTTATTTCCCATACTTGTAATATGGAGATACTCATTTCATCTTCTTTTTAGTGTAGTTGTGAAAATTAAATGTGATAAAACATGTATTAGCTTAATGTGTGGTGCACAGAAAGCATTCAGTAAATTCTATTAATAATAAACAATCAATCATACTCATAATTATTTTAATCTGTCCAGCAATATCATATATTCCTTATACTCCTTCTACCTGATGAATAAGATGTCATCATTGTTATTCCCATTTTACGCATTGGACAGAGAATTTTGGAGAGGTGAATGATTTCACCTAGCCAAGACTATGGTGCAGGTGAACCACCTTGTCAAGTCTTCTGATCCCAAATCCCATGTCCCACATGACTCAATTCATAGAAGGCTTAAGTACAGTTGAGTGAGTTCATCCAGTGCATTCCTGCAGCAATACCTAAAGGTGAGACTCAAGTTCTAGGAGAGAGGACATACTGCCCAGCCCAACCAGGGATGCATATGTGTGTGCCTGTGTGTGTGTGTGTGTGTGTGCATTGGAAGGTGAGGGTAAAAAAAAACATCTCCTCTAAATCTCTACATCTCTAGGAATCCCCAACTCACAGAGGGCATATTTCTCCTCTGTCCTTTCTTATTTATTTATTTTTTTTTTGAGAGAGAGAGAGTATGAGCATGGGGGGAGGGGCAGAAGGAGAGGGAAAGAGAATCTTAAGCAGACTCCGCACTGAGTGCAGAGCCCTACCTGCGGCTTGATCCCACGACCATGAGATCATGACCTGAACTGAAACCAAGTGTCAGACGCTTAATCGACTGTGCCACCCAGGCACCTCTCCTCTGTCCTTTCAATATCCTTCTGAGACCTCCTACCTTTACTGTGTTTTGGAAAGTTCTATTCAATGAAGCTGAATTCAAATGAAAGAGAAAAACATTCTTTCTCTATGGGTCTCTCTATCCCGGTGTTCAATCTGAGTCAACTGAACAACTCAAGATCTGGGAGAATCTGAGATCAGAAATCTAGATTTTAGTTCAGATTATATTACTTGGTGACTCTGAGTAATTCCTTGTCTCTCTCTGGGCCTCAGTTTCCTTTTCAGTGCCAAATGGGGACTGCTTCAGCCTGACACTCCATAACTCAATGTTGCACCCACATCTCCTACTTCTGGGGGAAGGAGGGAGGGATTATGGGGCAGTGGCATCAATCTCCTTTCTGGGATGGCTCCTCTGAGCTCTATATTTCTTGCCTATAGTGACCAGGGAATTTTCCCCTATTGATTGCTTTCTGTAATCGAGCTTAACAAATAGAACTTCCCTCAAATGATTCTTCCAACTAAACTGATAGAAAGCTAACCTTGTTATATTTATTGACAGAACATTGAAATAAATATTATAGGTCTAGAGGGAATGTTTCAGCCCATTGATTTTTTTAAGGAAATAATAAATGGAGCCTATTCCCTTTGGCATATTATGCTGGGAATAATCTGAAAAAATGCTTAGCTTGTTCAACACAGAGCTTAGAAACCCTCCTTCCACTCCCCATGGAGCAGGGGCCCTTTGCATAAATCTGCTCTGGCCCAGACAATCAATTTTCAATTTTAATTATTTTCAAAACTCGTTTATTATTTGCTTGTTCTGTGAGTTGGGAGCTTTACTTTCTTGGTGAGTTTGTAGCCAGGAGTGGTCAGACCTCCGGTCTGGGTCTGGAGGCCTGAAAACTCTTAGTTTTACTCACCAGAGAGGAAAACTCACCATCCCTCTTCCCAGGGTCCCCTGTTTGAGAATGGGGGTCTGCAGATTGGGCCCACTGCCTATTTTTGTAAGTAAAGTTTTATTGGAAAAGAGTCATACCTATTTGTTAACATGTCTGTGGCTATTTTCTACCAAAACAGCAGAGCTGAGTTGTAGCAATAGAGACCAGATACCCCACAAAACCTGAAATATTTACCATCTGGTCCTTTAGAGAAAAAGTTTGTCCACCACTGTTCTAGATTCTCCTTTCTCCTGCCCCGTCCCCCTTTTAAGTTTTTTATTTTAATTCCCCTGTGCTCATCACAAGTGCACTCCTTAATCCTTATCACCTGTTTCACCCCCGCCCCCGTAATCATCAGTTTGTTCTCTGTAGGTAAGCGTCTATTACTTGGTTTGTTTCTCTCTCTCTCTTTTTTTCCTTTGCTCATTTGTTCTGTTTCTTAAATTCCACCTATGAGTGAGATCATACAGTATTTGTCTTTCTCTGACTCACTTATTTCACTTAGCATTATACTCTCCAGCTCCTTCCATATCATTGCAAATTCTCCTGCCCTTTTTAATGAGACCAGAATGCTTCATGATCACTGGGGGTCTCTCCTGGGCCAAGTGGCTACCATAATGGTAACATTAGTCAATGCCTGTATAGTGCTTTTCTAGGTCCTGGGCACTATCCTAAGGATGTTATATATGTTAATTTTCGTTTCATCCTCACAACAACCCCAGGAGGGAGGACAATTAATTATTAGCCCTGTTTTAATAATGAGGAAATAAGGCACAGAAAATTTAAGTAACTCATCCAAGTCATACAAGTAGAACATGGCAGAGCTGGGGTTTAAATCCAGGCAGACTGACTTCAGAGAGAGTGTCAAAGGTGGTGGATTCTCAGAAAAGGTCTAGGTCAATGTCCATAAAGTACAGATGGGGAAACTGAGGCCTGAAGAGGAGTCACGGAGTTGGTGATAAAGCTGGAAGTAGATTCCAGATAACAGTTGCTGTGTCTTTTTATTACTATTACATTGTTATGCTCAGCTTCTGTTTATCAGAGCCAGGGAGGGAAATTCAAAGACCATTACAGCAGAGCCCTGCAGCATGCAGCACCCACCCCCCACCCCTCCAAGAGGTTGAGGGTTATATTATCCACAACATCACTCAAGTACTTCTTTCCTACAGTCATTTGCTCCTTTTACTCTCCCATGTTGGTGGAGGAACTTGGTACCTGGAATTTGGGAAAGAACTTAAACCATGTTATAGAGTCACATACAATCAAAGGTTGGGCCACATTTATGCCAGATTTTTCCAATTAAAAGTCATTTTTTTTTTAAAGTAGGCTCCATGCCCAGCGTGGAGCCCAACGGGGGCCTTGAGCTCATAACACTGAGATCAAGATCTGAGCTGAAATCAAGAGTTGGACACTCAACCAATTGAGCCACCCAGGTGCCTTTCAATTAAAAGTCATTCTTTGACCCTTTGTCCTCCCTGGCTATTACTGTATCTTTGCCCTTCTATCTGAAGCCAGATTGATAGGAGGAATTTCTACTCCATCATTGTCTCTGCATATTTTCCTCTAATTCACTCCTCAACCCGCTCTAATATGGTGTGATCCACAGCACACCACTACTCTAAGGAGGGCCCCAATAATCCTCAAATTGCAAGGGCAGTATTCCCACCCTGTATCTTGAGGATCTCTCTTACCTTTGAAACTGTTGACCACTCCCTTCTCCTTGACATGTTTCTTCCTAGCAACACTCTCCCAGCTCTTCTCCTATCTCTCCAAACACTTCTTCTCAGGATCCTTTACTGCTTCTGCTTTGCTCTGTTAGATTTTGAGTTGCCTGTGGTTGCATCCTGGGTCCTCTTCCTGTTGCACTCAGGGTCATGCCAGAGTTCTGACTGCTTACCCCTCTCCTTCCTGGCTCTGACAATGCCAGCTCAGAGAGGAGCTGAGGATCAAACTTGTTTTGTGTGGAGTCAGCCTGGCCTAGGGTTGAGCCAACTGGATGAACTCATCATGACTGAGTCATGAAGAGGGGTTGGACCCAGCCAGTCTTATTCCCACCCTCCCACTGCCCCCTCAACCGTGCTTTGTGCTGAGAGCACCCAGGCTGGAGAGCCATCAGCCTTCAGCCCTCTTGCCCTGTCTTATCCAGGCACGTGGTAGGAGGTATTCCTTACATGACCTTGAAGGCTGAGGAGTTCAGCAGTGCCCACTGGGCTGTGGTTTACATCACTATGTGGCAGAATGGGAAGGCCTGGCCTGAACTGTTCTATTTGGATTTCGAAGACTGGGTGTCAGAATTCCCCTCCCTGGCCTATTGGGAAGGACAGACTTGTGCCTCTGGAGGCTAACAGAGAAAGGAGGAGCTTGGTTTTATTTTTTATTTTTATTTTTAAAATATTTTATTTATTTATTTGAGAGAGAGTGAGAGACGGGGGTGGGGGAACACACGGCAGGGAGGGGCAGAGGGAGATGGAGAGAGAGAATCTCAAGCAGACTCCACGCTGAGTGTGGAGCTCAACATGGGACTCAATCTCACGACACTGAGATCATAACCTGAGCCAAAATCAAGAGTCAGATGCTTAACTGACTGAGCCACCAATGTACCCCTTGGTTTTAGTTTCGTAGAAGCAGGTGAGTCCTCCAATGGGGAAGGTGGGGACAGAAAGGAGAAAATCCACGTATGCCTTTTTTTTTTTTTAAAGATTTTATTTATTTATTAGACAGAGATAGAGACAGCCAGCGAGAGAGGGAACACAAGCAGGGGGAGTGGGAGAGGAAGAAGCAGGCTCATAGCGGTGGAGCCTGACGTGGAGCTCGATCCCACAACGCCGGGATCACGCCCTGAGCCGAAGGCAGATGCTTAACCGCTGTGCCACCCAGGCGCCCCAACGTATGCCTTTTTCTGTGCCTGACTATGATACTTTTGAAACTTCTACTCAGCAGGAGGACATTGCCCTTCTGTAATACCCCCCTCCAGCCCTCTTTTCATTTGTAATGACCAGCCACAGTGAACAGAGACCAAGAGTAGTAATGTCTTCAGGGGCCAGGCAGGTGATGAGTGAAGTGGGCTTTGTAGGGACTGCAGAGGGTTTATATTCCATAAATGGCTTGAATCAAGGTTGGGGGTGGGTAGCCAGGCTTGGCTCCAGCAGATGGTTGACGTGTAGGGAATGGAAACCGGTATTGCCAGATCCTCTGTGTTTTCAAGAAAAGTCAGAAATCTGGATTTTTTTTGGTGTAATGTGATTTTTAAATGTTGGCAACTAATCAATTAAAAAAATACCAGTGTGGACCAAACAAAAGCTGCAGACAGCTTTTGGAGGCTTTTGGGAGGCATTTGGCCCGCGGGTGGCCAGTTCATGGTGCTTGATATAGAATCACAGAGGGACCTGAGGCATACTTCGGTCTAATAATAGCCAGGTGCACCAACTAATGCTGAATGCAAGTAAAAAAGCACTGGGAAATACCTACAATTTAATGTTCATGTTTTCCCTACCGACCTCACTGTTCACAGCTGCAGAAGATGGAAACACTTGTGACTTTTCATTTGAACTATATACTGAACAACAGCCAGTGTCTCTGTTAACATTGGTTAATCAGTTGATGGTTGAACACAAAATATGTTATTCCTAGTCTCACAGAGATGTGTGTTTGTTTATTTATTCATTCGACAAGCTCCCATGATTGTGGTTTAAGATACTACCCTGGCTCTGTGTCATGTTAAAAATTACCTATAATATAGGTAAATACCAGGCCGTAAGAGTTACAAGCTGTGGGTGTGACAGTGAAGCAGAAAGATACTATTGATTACATTTAGGACATCTGGGAAGGCCTCAGTGAGGAGATGACATCTGACCTGACCCTAGAGGGATGAGTGAGTGGGGCTGACGTAGGTTTCAGTTAGGATTCTTGTGTGCAAGCAACAGAATTATCTCAGCATAACTAACCAACAGGGAGCTGGGAGACCAGGCCTGGGGAAGGCAGGAACCGAGGAGGCTCTGGAAGCCTGGGATTCCGGAAGCAGGGAGCTGAGAAACTGGTCCTCGACAAGAGCAGATGGGAGAGGAAAGGGCTGCCAGTGACATTCGTTTTTCTGACGCTGATGGAATTCACCTCCAAGGGGCCCTGTGATCCATGTGGCACTTGCTCAAGATCAAGTGTCCTGGGAGACAGTGACTACTGGCAGACTTTAGGTCATGTCTCCCCCTACTTCCTCAAATGGGTGAAGGGTATGATGGTCTTTATGTGCATAGTTGGTGAAGAGCAGTGGACAGCAGACAGGGGCATTTACCTCCTGTCATGACTGTATGCAATAATGACTATTTCCAACCCATGCTTACTCGGAGAAAGACAGCCCCAAATTCTTCAGGCTGAGCAGTTCTGTGATGGGGCAGTGCAGGGACTCTGCAGGACTCCAGGTTCTGCTGGGAGAGGCGATGTGTGGCAGAGACTGATGGGGGAGGCCTTACTGATGTCAGTGTCCACTACAGCCCGTCACTGAGTGCTTCTGCCTCTGCTCCATGCAATGAGCAGGAGCTTAGTGACCTCCTATGTTCTGCTGGACATGGCACTTTTTTCTTGTCTCAGGCTTCATTCCTCTTAGTCCACCAGGAAAATAAAGGCTTATTTTCTCAAGTTAAGGACTTTTTAGTTCTACTTATAAATGAATAAAACTGAAAAGTAATTTAATTAGTATTGGAAACAATCTAAATATACAGTAATAAGGGGCTAAATAAATAAATTTTCTTACACACAACAGAATGTAATCTGATCGGATTGCAAAATAGCCTGCGTATTCCTACCCTGTTAAAAAATGTGCACACACATGCACACATGCAGAGAAAAATGACTAGAAGGATATATGCCAAAAATGCTAACAGTGATTATCTCTGGAGAATAGGATTCTGGGTGGATTTTTTAAAATTTAAATTAAATTTAATTAATTAATTAATTTTTTATAATAATATTTTTTATATGTTATGTTAGTCACCATACAGTACATCCCTAGTTTTTGATATAATGTTCCATGATTCATTAGTTGCGCATAACACCCAGTGCACCATGCAATACGTGCCCTCCTTAATACCCATCACCAGCCTATCCCATTCTGGGTGGATTTTAATGTCTTCTTTTTGCTTATCTTGCCTTTTCTATGGTTTCTATAATAAACATAAAATACTATTTAAATCAGAAAAATGCTTTTCTTAGAAAAAAACTTGGTGAGTACAATTGTCATTTTTGTGAACAAGCTACCCTTTTACTACCGGTCATGAGAATCAGCTGAGCGTGTGCTGAGTGACATGTAGCGAGGTCTGAATAAAGAATGTGCCTGAAAAATGGGTTGGAGGACATCCCCATTGTCCCATATTTTGACTTCCCTTTGCCCCCATCAGGGATAGCCATCTGCTTGACAGTTCCTTTTAGGGAGTGGGGGAATGGGGTCATGGCTCCATCAGTCCAAGGCCTGTGTCTCAATGGTTTTTGCCCATGAGATTTAGGACACTTTACCATAATATTTATTCAGTTTTATGGCCTTAAATATAACACTAACTCCTAATAATCAATATTGATTTAACTATAATATCTTATTTATAGACACAGCCCTCTGGTTTGCATGTGGACTCAAACCGTATTGCAACAGAAATGAGCCACTCACTCCCCTGGCCCTGGGCCAGCACTGAAGGAAATACCAGCCTCTGATGAATGGCTCTGAGGCCAATACAAGATTCTGGGTTTCTGATGCCTACTTCTCTCACTCCCTCCAGACTGGCTAATTCCCACACCAGCCAGAGCCATCCTGGGGTTGAGGATGTCTGTTTGTTTCGTGCAACGTAGTTAACAGTCTTAAGAAGTTAGGTATTCCGACTGACCTCATTGGGGGGCAGTTACAACCAGTTGTCAATAAAAATGTCAAACAGAAAGGGGACCTTGAGGGGAAGAGAAGTAGCCAGAAGTACCCAGGATAAGGTAGGTACTGGGGAAGTAGGGATTTGCCCTCCCCCACTCTGGCCCACCTCAGTGACTCTGACAGGACAGGGTGGATTTCTAGAGAAGTTATTGTTGCTGTGATTAGTGTTGAAGAGGGGTCTGGGCAGTATTGCTCGTGGCTGCCCCATGTAGGAGCAGGATGCTAGCCTGCCAATCGTGGTGCAGTGTGACAGAGATCCATGAGGAAGGGTAAAAGCAGCCAGAACTTATAGCCTAGAGAAGACAAGACTGAGACGGGTGAAAACTGCCTAAGACTAAGAGTGAAGGAGGTGACCTACACTTGTTTACATAGGGGCTATGCCTTCCAGTGACCAGCACACACCATTCATTGCTCAGAACACCCCCCTCATCACCTTGAGGCTCCTGGGAATCTCCAAATCTAGTATTTGGTGAGTATAGTGGAGAGTTATTATTTATCCCCTCCAACCCCCAAACATACACACACACACACACACACACACACACACACACACACACACGCCCCGATATCCATTCACCCTTCTTTTGGAAACAGTTTTAGTTTCCATAGGTGGAGTCTATGATCCAGGCCTACGCAATCAGAGCATGTCTTGCCCTTGATTGCAAATTGGCCCAGGACTTTTGGAGGAGCTATCAGAAGAGTCTGGTTCTCTCTCACTGCACTCGAATTCAAGAGGATGTAGTGGCCAGAGCTGCTGCAGTCATCTTGGCACCATGTGGAGCTTGAGGAAAAAAACAACATAGAAGAAGTGAGCTGAGAGATACCTTGCAAGAGATGCCCATTATTTCCTCCATACCCACAACCTTTCTTAGGGAATTCTGCACCCCACTCCCAACAGTATTATGCGGCATGTGACCTTTATTCTTGATCAGAAATGATTCTTATGAGGGGTGAACACGTAAGTTAACCTGACCAATCAGATTCTTTCTCCTAGGCATTTGGAACCAAGACACAGACACAGGGACTAAATCAGCAAGATGGTAATATTTGGGCACTAGAACCAAAAAGTCATGTAGAGTTGGGGTCAAAGATGGATGCGCCAGCTTGTTCATTTGCTCTTGGGACATACTCCCTTCACATGCAAGTTGGAGTTAAAAGGAAGTACATAGAGAGAGAGAATAATAATTATATTATAATTATATTAAAAATGTCTTAGTTACCTAATGTAACAAAGCAGCCCAAAACTTAGTGCCTGAAAATAATTTATTATTATCTGTCATGATTTTGTGGGTTGACTGGACTTGGCTAGGTGATTCTCATTGGGGGGGGGTCTCTCAAGATATTCTAATCAGAGTATGTCTAGGGCTGATATTATTTCAAAACTCAGCTGGGCTGGGTGTCCAAGATGGTGCACACATTGGCTAGCCATTGATGCTGGCTAGCAATTGATGTCTCCTCTAGTGTTGGCAAGGTGGCTATAGCAGCTAATCCAAACCTGGTCACTGATGATTGGACCAAGAGTAAACACCTCACCAATCTGGACCAGTCACATGGCAACCACCTCACATGGAGATAGGAAGGAAGACAGGAAGGAAAGGATAAGCTTATCCTTGTGTCTTTTTCTTTCATGGAGCTCACTGCAGACTTTTCCTTTCATGTCATTCCCCAGAACTGGGATAAACCAACCACTGGCAAGGGGGAATAGGATTATCCAGCCTGGTTTAAACAACACCATGAAAGAGAGAAACAGACTCATAAACCAGAGAACACATTGGTGATTGCTGAAGAAGAGGGGAACAGGTGGATGGGTGAAGTGGGTGAAGGGAATTAAGAGGTACAAACTTGTAGTTATGAAATAAGTCACGGGTATGAAAAAGTACAGCATACAGAATTTAGTCAATAATCTAACATTGTGGTGAGCATTTTGCAATGTACATAATTGTTGAATCTCTATGCTGTATACCTGAAACTAATGAAATATTATATATCAACTGTAATTCAATTAAAAATAGAAAAATTAAAAATAAAATAAGTAACAGAAATGACAAGTATAGCATAGGGAATATAGTCAATAATATTGTAATAACTTTGTATGTGACAGACAGTGACCACACTTATCATGGTGAACATTGAGTAACATATAAGACTATTGAATCACTATGTTTTACACCTGAAACTAAAATATAACATCGTATGCCACCTATACTTCAATAATAAAAATAAATGAAAAAAAAAAAAGACTGATTTAGACAGGTCAGGATACACTCCTTGGGCTATACTCAATACTACCTGATTTTTGGACGAAGTCTGTGTTCTGCTGGCAAGGAAGAAGGTGGGGCATAGCTATTGTATAGGGCAGCCAATAGTTTCTGCCATGTGTATCTTTAAGAAGCAACGAAAATGGCCTCTGTCCCTGAGGTTACTGTTCTACCTCTGGGGCTCTTGTGGGCTGGATGCACTGTTTCCTGTCCTTGAGGGTTTACGAGATCTCCTGTCATATCCTGACAACCAATTCTCCTTCACTTAAGCTAACTTGAGAATGTTTCCAGTTTTGGCAATCAAATGTGTTATGCCTAAGACAACCACTGAGACATCTTGAGAATCTTATTTCATAATTTTCTATGATGTTTCTTAATCAACTAGTATGCTTGCATCTGATGGGTATTGCACTTGCAGTCAGGAGACCTGAGACTTAATCATGGCTTTAACACAGGGCTGGTGTTATCTGACATGCTTGCTGCCATAACTTCTTCTGGAAACCATGGTGGTCACTGCCAGTTAACTAGAACATTAGTTCCCACTGATATGGCTTCAGAATTCTTCTTGGCACAATGCTCAAAGCCAGCCACCTGCTAAAAGCTGGTATATGAGATGAAACCCATCACCACTGCTCCTCTGAGTGACTTGGTGGCCCTGAAAAGCCTCCTCTCTAAGTCTGGGTTTCCCCATGTATAATGAGGGGGGTTGGATCAGGTGATTTCTAGGGGTCTTCCTTCATTGGCTTTCTTCTTATCTTACTACCCAAATTCTGTTTTTAGACTTGGTGTAGCCCATGGTCTCTTGTCATACCCTAGGGAGCCCAGCAATATTCAAATGGTCAAATGACGTGACCCTGGGTTTAGGCAAAAGGTGTAGATCAGTCCTGTTCCTATAAGTAGAGATGCTTTGTCTCTTCCCAGGATTCTGGAGAATCCCTGGGCTCCAAGTGGAGATTTGAAGCTCCTATCCCCCTAGTGTCACTTAGAAGGGTCCACATAGGTAGCTGACTGTTGCTTTAGGAAGATTCTACGGGCCCTATAGAATTGTGGTCAAGAGAAAGATCTGGATTCAGAGTCTGTCTTTACTTCTTGCCAGCAGGGTGATCTGAGGATGGTTATCCAACCACCCTGGGCCTCAGTTTCCTCATCTGTAAAATGATAATAATCCTACCTTTGTTATAGCAAAGATTAAATAAGATCATGCATGTAAAGCAGTCAGTGGAATATCTGCTACACAGGAAGTATGAAGCCAATGGCAGCTGTTATTGCTGTGCAAGGCTGAGGGGGGATTTAGGGTTGTTGTTAGGGTGGTGCAATCTCCTTCCATATACAGAGTCCAAGAAGATCTCTTTGCCTGAGAGGGAGGGAGGACAATCTCCCAAGATGGCTGGAGCAGCCCCTGACCTGCTATTCTGGCTGGACCCTGAACAGATCCCACTCTGTCTCATATTTTAGGTAACAGTGGCACATGGGGCTCGCTTGGAGGACACTGTCTGGGAGCTGGGGTCATTGAGAAAACTGGAAATGCTGTCCCATGAGGCAGGGTTAAAACAGCTCGTCTGGGAGAGGATCCATGCTGGGGGCTCCTTCTTTTCTTTAGACAACTGAAAGGCTGTCATGGGCAGAGAGTGGACACTTTGCTGTAATGCTGGAGAAGAGGGAGGGAGCCACAGACGGCTCTCTGCCACAGTGCAGATTCTGATGCTCTCAGCCATCCAAAGCTTGACGAGCGGGGCTCTGCCCTCCGTTTTCTTCTCACTTCACACCAGTGGCTTTCAACTCTGGCTGAACACCAGAATCACATGACAGCTTTCTAAAAATACCACTTCCCAAATCCCACCCACAAAAACACTACTGATTCAGGAGATCTCAGGGGGTGAGCATAGAATCCCCATATGCTTCCTTCAAATCCCCCTTTCCTTGAATTATGGGAGTAGGTTGTGCTTTCTTAAAACTGAATGACCTGCAAATTGGAGGTGCCTGGACTTCCTCTGCCCCAACGTGGGGGCCTTAGTCCCTTCTAGGGGGTGGCATCATGCCAGTTGAGGGTTGGCACCCATAAGCCTTGGCTCTGCCCCTAATTCCTTTGTGACTCCGACCATAGGCCAGGCACCGCTGGTGAGGAAGAAACCTCTGACAAGCTGTGTGTATGATGCTGCTTGGTGGCTCAGACTCTCACCACATAGGGGACATTCACACCTTTCCTCCCCACCTAGGGGAGCATTAAGAAGCTCACAGGGTGGCCTGCTGCCTTTGGCCATCCTATGAACTGGGTGACGGGGGCCAACCCAGGGAAGCAAACAACTTAGGAAGACCCTAGACTCTCACTATGGCCCTTGTGATACCCACGAGTTTTCAGAAGGCACTGACAGTTGTTGGTGGGGGCTGGGGGGCAGGTAGAGGGAGAGGGAAATACATTTTTAAAGATAACCTGGAGGCAAATATAATATTTATACTTATTTATCCTCAGAGCTCACTCGCAAGGCCCCAGACATGTCTAATGAGCAGGAATTGCAAAATGGCCACGAATTCTACTTGTTTGCCTTTGCAGAGTCTCTGAGCAGCCACACGGACCCAGATTTTTCAACTGTGTGACTGCTGCAGGCAAAACGGCTGTAAGGAACACCAGGACGTGCAGTGAGCGCCCGACCCCCAGAGGCACTGAGCCATGAAACTGCCGACCCAGGAAAATGAGGTGCTCCCCTCCACCCCCTCCCTGGCAGAACGCAGAGCATTCACACACACACACACACACACACACACACACACACACACACACACACACACACAGAGTGAGGCATACAGAGATCCTTACATGCCTTCATGGCTTCCCTTACAGGCCTGTAGGCACATCCCTGTCCAAATTCATACACAGTCCCCAAAACAGGTATAACATGGTGTGTCTGGACAGGATGCTCCCTGGCTAAAGTCCTGTTCTGGACGAGGGCTCTTACCTGCTCTGCTCACTCTGGACACCAATGATGGGAAACAATGTCTGAAGGGGGTTGTGATGTAGAGAGTCAACCATAGGATTAATTGAGACCAGCATAGTCTGCTCTGGAATGAGAGCGACACACAGGTTACTATATATACTCAAGCATCTATGCATAGTGTGTGTGTGTGTGTGTGTGTGTGTATATAAATACATATAGAAACATATATGATGCATATAATAGGAAAATATGTGGGGGAGCCCTTAGCTAATGGCAGTGTGTCTGTCCTGGTCTCTGACTCCCCAGGCTGGGCCAGGCTGCTGTTACTAGCTCTCAGTCACTGGTGTGTCTTCCCATAGCACTTACTACAGTTGCTGTTCTACCCCTATTTGCGATGTTAGTTTTCCAGTCTATGTTACCCCGGCTGTGCGCTCCAGGAGAAAAGGGCCATGTCTCTTTGCTCCCTGTTGCATTTCGAGTGCTCAGTGCACCGGCAGATTCTCAGTAATTAGATGGTTGAATAAGGCCTGGTGCTTTCCTTCTGTTGTGTCTTTTGTCTGTGTTGGTGGACAATCAAGTCTCACACCTTGGCACCAGGAGGGTCACTTCTTTTAAATGCTAACAGCAGAGAATTCCCAGGCTTGGTCTGTAAAGTTCACATTTCAAATATAGCACTGACGTCAACTGTATTTCTAACGAGGTGTTTTTCCTCCTCTGTGTGGTTGGCGGTCTGTTTACCTGGGCAGAGGGCATCTCTGTTTACCTGGGGGTCTAGTCTATATACAAATGCCTTTCTCATGGTTGAATTGTGGCTGGCCTGACCTTGCTGCAGGGACAGAGGGTGTGGCTTGCAGAATCATAACCAGTTCAGGTCTTCAAAGGACAATGTCATTTCCAGATATCGTGTGGCCTGAAAAATATATCCTTATGGAAAGAACTGCATGTTCTTAAGGCCATGGTCTGATTCCTTTCCTTCATATACAACCATCGTGCTGGGTCAAGCCTGACCAGTTTTGCTACAAGTCAAGAGGGGAGGTTGGCGGGATCAGTCTCTTGACTGATCAGGGCTGGAACAGTGATAAATTCTGACCCAGTCATTATGCCAATTTCTATCAAAATGCTTGCTCCAGCTTCTAGGCGGCTGGGTGCCTGTCCTCTCACCTCCAAAGGAAAAGAGCAGCAGTTTCCTGGATGCCACTGACATGACTTTATTTTAACAAACCAGGAGCATCTTTGATAAAGAGCTAATTACCATTTAAAAGCAGGGTTTCTGGCTAGCAGAGGGGAAAACCCACATCCCCCATTTTGGGCAGAACCCTTCCAGTAAATTACTGGCTTATAAATCCTGGTCTCAGGACACCTCATTTCTTCACATAACAAGATGAATTTCCAGGTATCACTGACATCATGGGAGAACAGGAAAATCCTTGACTCATGCTCAGGTGGGCTCTCTCATGCTCTCCTGCCCATTTCTATGGGATGTGGGGGGATCAGCCGAACACTTTGTGGAGGCCGTGTCACGGGTCAAATTCTGCCTGTGCTCAGTTCTGCTTCCCTCACTCTCAACAGGTGCTGGATTTCTTACAGACTCCCCATCCCAGAGTCTGTTTTCTGGGAAATCCGACTTATATCAGCCACCTCAGCCTTTTTTTTAGCATTTCGCTGCTCAGATTATTTTGGTGAACATGCGAGACTCTATTTCATACTGAAGAAGACTGCCATGGCCTTGGCTGGTGCTGGCTAGCTGAGATGGAGACGTTGATTGTGGTCAGGTTTCAGGTGCCCTCTGCCTGGAACTTGCTGGGTTTTAAATCCAACTGACAACTTCCACTGAGCTCAAAGCTCTGGATTGCAGAGGCAGGGAAGGCTTGCCAAGTGGTGTGATGACTCCCATGCAGGTCTACCTTCAGTGTTTTGGCCTGTGCTCAGAGGAGTGACCTGTCTGCACCTGGGGCAGTCAGGGTGGGGTTGGAGGATCCCCCAAACTCCCTCTTTTGTGGAGGCCTTTGGGATGAACAAATGAGGCTCAAGAGTCCATGGGGCACCTGGGTGGCTCAGTCATAGGTGTCTGCCTTTGGCTCAGGTCATGATCCCAGGGTCCTGGGATCGAGCCCCACATCAGGCTCCTCTGCTGGGAGCCTGCTTCTTCCTCTCCCACTCCCCCTGCTTGTGTTCCCTCTCTTGCTGGCTGTCTCTCTCTGTCAAATAAATAAAATCTTAAAAAAAAAAAAAGATTCCATGTGGAATATTGATTGTGGGGTCGTGGGATCCTAAGCCTGTCTGTGCTCTGTGTGCTGGGAAACTGACCCCTGCAGCCTGCGTTTATTTGCAGGCGCCTCTGGATTGGACCAGTAAAAGGCACTGGCAAAAGATTGGATGGTAGGGGCGCCTGGGTGGCTCAGTCATTAGGTGTCTGCCTTCGGCTCAGGGCGTGACCCTGGCGTTCTGGGATGGAGCCCCACATCAGGCTCCTCTGCTGGGAGCCTGCTTCTTCCTCTCCCACTCCCCCTGTTTGTGTTCCGTCTCTTGCTGGCTGTCTCTCTCTCTGTCAAATAAATAAATAAAATCTTAAAAAAAAAAAAAAAGAAGATCGGATGGTGGAGAATCCAGGATGCCTGTCTCCTTCCCTTTCTGCTTTGGTGGTTTCTCTGGCAGAGGCCACTTCTCCATGGCTTGAACTCTTCCGCATTCTGTGGTTCCGGTCCTGCTGGTGGCCCTGGCCCCTGGGCTCCAGTGACACCACTCCTCCTCCCTTAGTCTCTCTAATCCAGAGGCAACAGGGGCTTCCTGCTAAACTTTCATCACCTCCCTTCCACCTGGTTGGGTTTCAGCTTCTCTATCACCCATGTAAACCAATTCCCAGCATTAAATTCCTATAAATTTGGTTTTTTTTAGATTGTGTTTATTTATTTATTTGAGAGAGAGAGAGTGAGCATGGGGAGGAGCTGAGGGAGGGGGACATGCAGGCTCCCCCCTGAGTGTGGAGCCCAATGATCATCCCACCCCATGACCCTGAGATCAAGAGCTGAGCCAAAATCAAGAGTGGGTGCCCAACCACCCAGGTGCTCCTCCTATAAATTCTTAAGGTGGTTTCTGTTTTCCTGGTTAGACTCTGGCTCATACAATCATTTTTGTTGTTCCATTTGGGTTGTGATCTGATTTAAAAAGGGGAGAACGGTCTCAGGACTGACTAATTCCCTGGCCCACCCTTCTTCTTCTCCCCTAGCCCCAACTCAGGATCAAAGTCAGAAGGACTCTTNTCTTTCCCCCTATATCTGCCCTTTCCAGGGATTGGGGTGAATTCATGTCTGCATCTTACTGAATTTTAGTCTGTCCCATGTGTTGGGAGGGCTATCAGTCAGTAGGGTGCTCCACAAGCTAGATCTGTAGCTTCCACATGCTACAATGATGACTCCGTAGCAGAATTTTCTGAAGGTGTTCCAATACATATGGCTGGAGCTTTAATAAGTGTTATGTAAGAAAAAGGGATTGGAGGGTGAATAGTTTTGGGAAGCACTGGGTTGAACAGGATGGGAGGCTTTTTATTCTAGGTCTTTCTAGAGCCTACACGGTTCTAAGTTCCTTTGTGAATCTCCAACAGCGGACACGTAGTCTGTGGAGTTCCCTAAGCCTATTTGACCCCAGATTCCCCTTTTCAGTGAAACACGTCCAATCAGACCCACTCTGGAAAACCTTCCCTATGGTCTGTACTTGAATTTTTGATGGTCCATTTGTCCATGTGCTAGGTTGGAGCTGGTGCTGTTTTCAGAGGAACACAAGTGACCATCCACTTGGGTCAAGTCCTGGTTCACCATGCTTCATGAGCTAGACACTATCTCTGTTTTATTTAGTATTTCCTTCATGTTTATTTGTCCATACCCAGCCAAAGGAGAAGGATGGTCCACATCCTCTGATTATAGTTCAAAAGCATAAGTAGGACTTCCAGTAGAACTGAATGGGTTAATGCATGAACTATGCTTAGCATAGTGCTTGGCACTTGGGAAGGGCTCAATAAATATTCAGCTGCCATGTGCTCTTAGCTGCACTGGTCTCGTCCCTTTATCGTGTCTGGACTCAGGTTGACAAGGGTGCTAGAGCTTACCCGAGACTTAGTGGGTCCCCCAACTCCCTCCCTTGGATTCTGAGATCTGGCTAATATTAACCTCAGGGATCCAGGCTGTATGGGAGCCTCCAGCAGCCATGTGGATGGGTGAAAGTGCATGACAATCCCTGCCCTCCTCAGAGCTTATCCAGGCCCCATCTGTCCTCTTTCTGGGGGCCTAAACTACTCTTCAGTTCTGTCTTCTGAACGCTGCCTTGTTGAGCGTCCCCAAGTTGTTAGCTCTGTTTTGCCTGGCCCAGCCCATGCAGTCTAGAAACCCCTGTGATCCCCAAACATCCCTCTGAATCCCACAAATATCCCTTGGCCCAGATAGCTGCTCCCCGATCCTCCAGCAGAGATAAGAAGGTGGGGAGAAGTTGCTGCAGGAGCATTTGGAAATGGGAACCAATAGTAACTCTTTCACCAGGGACCAAAAGCTCAAAGTGACAAAAACAAAAGCATGTTTGTCCCAAGGGGCTGGTGACCATGGTCACCTCCCAGGCAGGGAGCATTGAACTTTACAGAATGCTCCTTGCTTCAGCCTCCCCAGGGACAGGGCCCTCCTTGATGCCTGGAAAGCTGACCTTTCCAAGATGGGTGGTGGTGGGGGATGTAGGGCTGCAGCTGGTCCTCCAACCCCTTGCCCTCCTGCCCTCCCCAGCTTGAGCCAGAGCCGGAAGGATCATTTCCAACAGTGACTCAGACCTTGTCCTCTGATGGCCTGGCCACACAGTGCCAGGAGGGCCTCTGCAGCTGGCTGAGTTTGCTTGCCCAGTTCTGGATCCACTGTCTGATTCCCCCCACCCCCCACCTCCAACATTTTATTTTGGAAGTTTCCAAACTTACAGACAAGTTTAAAGAACAGATCAATTATTATCCATATATGCTCCATCTAGATTCAGCATCTGTTAAAGTTTTGCCATATTTGCTACATGTCTCTCTTTTTGGTATACTATTTGATAATAAGTTTTAGACATCATGACACCTCATACTTAAATACTTCTCATGCTTCTCCTAAGAATAAGGATATTCTTCTTCATATTCACAGTGCCATTACAGCACATGAGAAAATTAACAGTAATTCCAGAACATCAGGCAATTTCTCGTTCATATTCATATTTCCCCATTGTCCTAAAATGTTTTTATAGCTGTTTTCAAAAAATTTTTGAACTAGAATCCAATCAAAGTATATGTTTTACATTTGGTCTTTCAAAATTTACAATAGTCTGACTCTAGCTTTTTTTTCTTTTTCTTATCACATTAACTTTTTGAAGAATGGAGGCCAGTTTTCTTGTAGAAGATTCTAGATGCTAAATTTATCTGATTGTTTCCTCCTGGTGTCACTTAACTTGTTCTTCCTTCCCTAGTTTATCCTGTAAACTGAAAGTTAGTCCTAGATGCTTAATAAGATTCAAATTAAACATTGCTCAGAAGAATATGTCACAGGTACACTTCATGCTGTCACACACAAGCAATGCATCCTAGTTTCTTCGGGCTTTTCTTGAAGTTCACCTTAAAAGAATGAAATAAGCTTTAATGGTTGCATATTATATGCCAAGTACTTTGCAGAATTATCTGGACTTCCAAAACAATTTTGAGGAGAGGAGAACGACATCCTTATTTTATTGTTGAAGAACTGAGGCTCAGAGGTGGCAGTGGTGGGGAAAGAAACATACATTTGCTAAGTAACTTTTGAGTGCCCGATATGGATCTAGGTATTTCCATCTATGCGATGAAGCCCACTTCATGAAGGAGGTAGTTCTGGGAGGTTAAGTGGCTTGCCTACGGTCACAAATTCAATTGAATGGCAGAGTTAATGTCACACATAGATATTCTTATCCCCAGAAAGTCCTGAGCTCTTTCTGCCCAACCATGCTGCCCCCTCTCCCTGGATCCCCCACCTTCAAGATTCTGCTCAGATCTAGCCTGCTGCCCAGATTTAATTGTATTGAGTGTGCTCAGTGAGCTCATATCTCCAGAAGGCCCTGAACAGTAACTCTGAGGGGCTAGATGCTGGAATGGGCCTTTGAGGAAGATGCCTTTGGTCAGTGGGGCAGGGTGGGTAAGGGGGCACATATTTTGCCTCTCCTAAGAATTCAAGCACAAATGGAATAAGGTGGCAGTGAAGCCTGAGGGGACCTCCTAATCCTGGGAATCTGAAGTACCAGGTCACAAACTTAGAGTTTAAGCAGAAGGCATTTGGGGAAACCAAGGCCCAAAGAGGAGCAAAAGTTTGCCTCAGGTCAGACAGATAGTTGGAGGTACAGCTAGGAATGGAGTCCAGTTGAGACTGGAGATTGGAGGTGCTCTTTGCAGCTTCCACCCTGTTGCCTCCATCATGTACGTAATCCTGTCTTGGGGTGGATAAGGATCTGGAGCAGGACAGTAAGTACAGGGGTGAGGGGGTGGGATGACAGAGGTGGAGGTAGGCAGAGAGAAAACATAGGCAGGAGTTTGGGTGTGGGGCCTCTCTCTGGGTGTGGGACCCCCTCAAGGTAGCCAAGTGTGTCAGGTGTATGTGCGTGTATCTGTGTCTGTAGGGAGTGGCCTCAAAGAAGGGTTCCCTGACATCATCGTGTCTCCCTGGGTGACCCTGGGACAACTCTCATTCTATCCATCCTCATTGCCTTGATAAGACCATCTTCTCACTCGGACTCTGACATCAGGTTCCTCGAGGGGCTCCAGCTTCCTGTTTCACCACTCTAACCTGCCCTCCACATTGTAACTACAATTATCTTTGTAGAACAACTTCTGGTTAGTTCATCCCTGTTGAAACCCTTGTATCAGTTAGCTGTTGCTGCCTAACAAACCACCCCAACACATAGTGGCTTAAAACAACCACCGTTTTATTTAGCTGGTGATTTTCTTGGTCAGCTGGGTGGTTGTCCTGGTCTGGGCTGGCTCACTGATCTGGGCTCTTTCATGGATCTGCTGGCAGTTGGCTGGTGGCTGCTGGTGGCTGTATGATTTAGGATCATGTCAGCTTGTTGGCAGGCTGTCAGTAATTTGGGGTGGGCTCTGCTGGGATATCTCATTTCTTCTCCACGCAGCCTCTCAGGTTTGTTTCCATGGTGCTCTCTGGGTTCCAAGAACAGCAGGAGGGTGAGCCCCAATACGTGAGCATTTTGCAAAGCTCTGCTTGCCTCACCTTTGCTAACGTCCTGCTCTCCAAAGCAAGTCATGTGGCTGAGCCCAGATGTAACTGGAAGCTGGGGTGGAGAGACAGATTCCACCTCTTTATAGGAAGGGACATTTTATGTCCATTTTTATAGTCCACTATCACCTTGTGTGATCCCCAGTGTTCTCAGAATAAAGCTCAGACCCCTACCTTGCGTTCCTTGCCTTCCGCCATCTGCTCTCCCATTGCCTTCCCATTACATACCCCGTGCAAATCTTGACTTGTGCATATTCCAGAATCTCACTAGTTTCTAGGCCTTTGCATGTGCTGATCCCTCTGGGATGCCTTCTCCACAACCACTCCCTCACCCCCAGCCTCAGGCCTATTCATTCTTCAAGGTCCAGCTCCAATGCCACCTTTTTTCTAGAAGCTTTTTCCATGTTATCTTCACCTGAATTCAACCTCACTTCCTGATCTCCGAGCCTTTTGCCTGTGTCTCTGTCAGATGTCTTTTCTGTTGTCTGGGGGCAGAGCTTGGCTGCTGGCTGGCAGAGTGAGGGCCCTGGAGTAGGCTGTCCAGGCTTGCACCCTGGCTCTGTCGCTGGCTGAGAGACCTCACTCATGCCACCTTAACAATCTTAGCTTTGGATTTCCCATTTATAAGAAAAGGGGCATAATACTGGTTCTGGCTCCATAAGGTAGTTCTACAAATCCACTGATGCTTGTGTCAAGTGCATGGCAGGGTGACTATAAATTCCTACAGGCTGTAAGCACTTTGTGAGCAGAGACCTCCTCCCTAGGTCCAGCACATGACTTGACATGGAGCAGGTGAGGGAGACCGTGATGATCATTTTTGCGAATTGACATCTCCCCCAAATGATAACAGGCCCCTGTGGATGCCACAGACATGGGGCTTGCCTTGGTTTTGGCTTTTCCCTGACTCCTGTTAGTGTGGGACAAGGCTTAGAGCTGGGCCCACAGCCAGCAATGAAGTGGATGCTAATAATATCATTATATGCTGAATAATTAACTGTCATTTAAATATTCATATGTTGTTGGGGGCAAGGCCTTTTATCAGCATCTGGGGATGCGTCGGCGGAGGAAGGAGATGGATGTCAGCAAGGCTGACTTTGCCTGTGAAGGGCGACCCGGGGTCCAGAGAGAGCTGTTGGAGTGGCCACCAGACAGTCAGCTAATATATAACTGCAATATCCCCACGTGATAAACTGCAATTTCATAAACGCTTGATGCATATGAGCAAGCCTAAAACAATATTGAAAGCATTAATTTCATTTGACTAATGCTTATCTATATTTTATTCTGCTCCATCTTTAAAGAAGTCCCTCTTTCTTTTCTGTGACGGGAGGTGGGGCCGGGGACCTGCAGATGGGCTGGAGCAGAGGGGTTCTGGCCTGTCCTGCACCCAGAGCTTCAGGCATGTGCTGGGAGCATGTGTGGTGGGCTGTCCCTGAGCCTCAGAGCCCTGCTTTGGGCAGTTCTGCCTCTGGCTCTTCGGAAGAAGAGCTCAGGCTCTCTGCTGGGGTCAAGGGAGAGTGGTGTGGGCATCTAGGTCCTGGCTAGGAATGCTGAGGCTGCTCTAGATTGACCTCTTGTTTCTGCTAGGATGTGCCCGAGGGCTCTCTGCAGGGAGGGGTTTGGGAAGTCAGGGACTGTTACAGGGCAACTATCCTCTGGTGGGGAAGGGAGGAGAAAGAGGAGAAGGTGAGGGAGAAAGGAGGATGGAGAAGAGAAGGGAGAACAGGAAAGGCAGGAAATAGATGAAGGAGCCTGTGCTGGGTGAGCCACTACTATGGAGAGAGGGAGGCAGCCTGGCATGGCAATCGAGGGCAAGGGTTCTGGATTTAGGTGGTCCTGGGCTTGAGTTCTGGCTGTGCCTCTACTGATTTGTGACCTTGAGAAAGGTCTTTACCTTCTCCGAGGTCCTCCCCTTACAAATGGGAAAATAAGAGTATTTAACTGATGTCTATTTCTGCACAAATCCTAACATTATCACAAATTTAGTGGCTTTAAACAACACGCATCTCTTATCATTTCTGTGGGTTGGGGGTTTGAGCACGGCTGGATATTATCATGTAGGGCAGATCATGGGAGTGAGATCGCGTCACCTAGGCCATATTCTATTGATTAGAATCAAGTCACAGGTACAGCCCACACTCACGGGAGGGGGTCGCATGTGGCGTGAACACCAGGAGGTGGGGATCACCATAGAGTCGGCTTGCCATGACCGACAATGGCAGCCTGAATCTACTTAGCGCCAGACACTGTTGGAAGTCCTTTGCATGGACTATCTCGTTTAATCTTCGACAACCCCATGGTGTCCTGTCATTACCACCACTGTACTGACGAAGAAATGGCAGCACAGAGGTTAATTAACAAACATACAGTCAGCAGCAGATAGAGTTTGCGTGTGAACCCCATGCTCTCAGCCACTATGAGACCTGTTGCACAGCATTGCTTGGGCAGATAATCCACAGAAGATGTCCAGCACAGGTCCTCGTACCAGACCTAAAAATTGTTACCCACAAAGACTGACTTGTCTATGGCTTGTCCTTCCTTGGCAGCCTCTGCTTGCATCCTTCCCCCAGGTGGAGGCCACATGCACAAACACCTCACGTACCCAAGATAATGAGGCCCAACCCCAGAGCACTGGAGAGCAAGACGGGGAGATGGAGGAATGACATGCTGTGTGTGTTTCCTTCACCAGAAACACCCCAAATCTATTGATCTCTTAGGCCTCAGCTTAAAAATCACTTGTTTCCTATGGCTGCTGTAAAAAATTACCATAAACTTAGTGGTAATACATGGATTTATTTTTTCACAGCCCTAGGGGTTAGAAGTCCCAGGTGGGTCTCACTGGGCTAAAATCAATGTGTTGGCAGGGCTGTGTTTCTTTCTAAAGGGTCTGGGGGAGAATCTGTTTTTTTGTGTTTTTGTGTTTTTTGTGTTTTTGTGTTTTTTGCTTTGTTTTGTCTTGCCTGTCCCAGGTTCTAGAAGCTACCTGTACTCCTTGGCTCGTGGCCCCTTCCTCCACCATCAAAGACAGCAATGGCCAGTGGAGTCTTTCTCACATTGCATTGGACCTTTGATTGGACCCTTTGATTGGACCCTTCTGCCTCTTGATGATACTGGGCCCACCAAAATAATCCAGGATAATCTCCCTACTTTAGAGTCAGCTGATTAGCACCCTTAATTCTATCTGCGAACTTGACTTCCCATTTGCCACATAACATAACATATTCAGAATTTCAAGCTTTAGGACCTTGTTGTGCACGGAATGTTGATGTCCTTCCTAGAATCACCTTTTGCGACCCTACCCCCACAGTGTGATGGTGTTAGGAGGCAGGACCTTTGGGAGGTAATTAGGATTAGATGAGGTCATGAGGGTGGGGCCCTCATGAATGGGATTAGTGCCCTTATAAAAGAGACCCCAGAGAGCTCCCTGGTCCCAACCACCATGTGAAGGTACACCAAGAAGATGGCCATCTATGAACTAGGACGCAGGCTCTCCTCACCAGATTCCAAATCTGCTGGCACCTCGATCTTGGACTTGTAGCTTCCAGACCTGAGAAATAAACGTCTGTTGTTTAAGCCCCTCCATCTATGATGTTTTGTTACAGCAACCCAAACAGGCTAAGACAGACACGGTTCTCTTTGGGGCCAGTCTCCTGCCCACCACATTTCCACAGGGGGTCTGGGTGCTCCTGCATCTCCCTTTCTTCTCCATCACCACCCTTAGCCCACTTTCAGGGGTCTCAAGTCATAAGCCCTGAGGGTCTAGGAGCTACTGTAGATGTATTCTCTGGGTGTAAGATAAAAAGGAGTGGCAGCCCTGCGACCAGAAAAAACTCATTTCAAATTCAAGAATGTTTAAAACCCGGTGCTGGCCAAATAGCACCTTGGGTGGCACGTTCAGCCTTGCCAGTGTGCTCCTTGGGGTCCTGTTCGACTAAGAGCTCGCCCCGATCAAAGCTGGGCTGCAGGGAGGCCAGCCCCTGTGTGAGAGGCACAGGCATTATCCCTGGGCAGCCCGCTCAGGAAAGGCTGTCCTTCGTCTGGGCTGAAGTAGCCTGTGTGGGGGCACAGGACAGCCCCCTTTGATTCAAGCTCTCTTGTCAGGTCCCTGGGCCGGGTACAGCCAGCGCACTGTCCATGGTCCTGTCCCCAGCCTCTCTTCCAGCACCTGACCCCCAGCACAACTGTGGACTAGATATTAGTTGAATGCATAAACAAATGAAATCCAGTGCCTTCTCGATCACTCTCTACCCTGTTCCGGGATATACGAGCCCCTTTCAAAGAACTCAGCTTCTCTTGACAGGCACGAGCCCCGGCCACAGGCACAGGGCATATGTGTGGATGTGCATGTGTGTATGCGTGCACACGCATCAATCAGGGGCTTCAGTGACTTGGAACCCAAGGTCTTGGCACCGTTGCGGGAAATCACCATGGCCTGTGACCCATGGGTCGGGGCCAGGGGCTGGCACATGGAGGGGGCTCCAGCTGCCCTTGCCGCTGCCCCCCCCCCCACAGCTTCCTGCTCGTTCTTCCCCCCCCAACCCCTCGCATTCGAGATTCCCCGGAGGTCGGGCCTGGTGTAATTACAGGGTATCTGCTGCCTCCCTATAAATCGAATAGACTTTTTGGCCTTGTCAGATTAAAACTTACCTATCAACCCGCCGCAGGCCTCTAGATCTCCCTAAATCTGTACTTGGGAGAGAATTTATGGCCAGGAATTGCATTTTGCAAAATGATTAAAGTTGCCAAACAGCCATAAAAAGTTGCAGGAGGAGATATGGTTTTTTTGAGAGTCTGCTTAATTTATAAGGGGTGGAAGGTTTATTGTCATTTAGAGTCCACGGCAAGGCAGCCATGGAGCGTTCGGCGGCAGCTGTGCACAGCTGCACCCGCTTTATGCCTTTTACATGTTTTTAAATTGCCCTCTTTGAATCCGGCCTTCTGCAGCAGCAGAAACGCCCTGGCGGCCTGGCGTGCAGGAGAGAGCCTGCCACCCCCACCCCGTGCCCCCCTCTCTGAGGCTCAGGCCTCACTCATCCCGCTCTCCATCACCTCCCTCCCCGCCCTCACTCCAGGCTCACCTTCCAGCGGCCCCAGCGTTTCCAGCTGGCCACCCCGTCCCATCCTGCCATCCTCTGCCGGCCCCCCTGAAATGGTAACGAATACGCAGAGGTGTAAAGGCTTTTAAGTTTATAGGCGATTTCATGTGTAGTGTGTTAGTACTTATCACCCCAGATTAAATGATTAAATGAGATAAAACATGTAAAGCTCTAAACCTAAGGCTGCTACCTAGTGAGCTAATAAATAGAATCGTGGCTTCCATTTACTGACCACTTACGAGATGCCAGGACCTCTGCTCTGAGCTTCACGTGCACTAATTCATATCATCCTCCCTGCCGTCCTAGGAGGAGGCTGTGAGTTATTTCCGTGCTTTAGAAAACTGAAAGAGCTGAAACCTCGGGTCATGCACTAAATGCTCAATGAATATTAGCTATTATTTTTAATACTATTAGGGCAGGAGCCTTACCTGATAGTTTTGCTTCCAGTTTGTACATAGTAGGTGCTCAATAAATACCGGGGAACATAAGCATGCATAGGCTCTAACATTGTCATTGCCAGTCTAATGGCCCCAGTGCCCCATGAATACAAGGGTCAGGCTCTGTTCACCTTATGTCTAATCCTAGTACTGAGCCCAGCGCCAGGCATGTAATAGGTGCTCTTTACATAGTTGAGAAATGATTGAAGAAGTCCAATCCTTACAACGATCCCATGAGGAAGGTATTAGGAATTCTATCTTGCACAGGAGGAATTGGAAGCAGAGAGGGAGTTTGACACCTACTCACATCATATGGATGGTGGCAGAGCCAGGGTTTTGGATTCCAAGTCCTGTGGATGTTTTTATTATTATTATTATTATTATTATTATTATTATTATTATTACCACAACCCATTAGGTATTTGGGATAGATTCAGAAATTTTTCTTCTTCACTATTATCATATCTAATATTTATTAAATACCTATCATTCACTGGCTACAGAAATCATGCCAAGTGATCCTCCCAACATACTTGCAAAATATCTATTATTTCTCCCATTTTATAAACGTGGAAACTGAGGCACAGAGAAATTGAGCAGTAATTGGCTGAGCTGAAACTTAAGCCCGAGTGTGTGTGACCCTGGAGGTGGGCAGTTACAAGACAGGATGACAATTGCTCTAATGAGGAAGATCTCCAAATCCAGGGTGATGGGGCAGAGGAGTGTCAGTCAGGGCTTCCTGGAGGAGGTGATTTCTAAGCTGACATTTGGAGGATGAGTAAGGATTTGCCAGATAAACCATGCGGAATCATATTCCAGGAAGAGGGAATAGCATGGAGGCAAGAAAGGGCAAGGCCGGTTGAAGGACATGAACATTTCAGTCTGGCCAGAGGCAGTCCTGAATTTTCTCTGGTGTCAGATGCAGTGCAGTCCTGGTTTCACCTCCCTGAGTTGCAGAGACTCAAGAGTTCAAGGTCGGGGAGCAGCAGGTAGACTGTGCACCGGCTGCTCCCCAAGGTCTCCATCACCTTCACCCACATTCTGTCTCTCAGGGTCATGCTCACTTACTTCCTTCAAGCACCAGGAAAGTGGGGAACTGCCTGCTGGTCCGTGATGGATGAATCAGGCCCGCTTGGGTTTGGTCCAGTGCTCTCAGACTTGCCGCTGTCCCTCCCTCCTTCTTACGGGATTTTCTCCCTTGTTTCCCACAGCATGGGCCTCGGGGTGAAGGAGCCTCCTCTTCTGCCTTCCTTATCTCTCAAATGTTCCAAGATTTGGAGCACAAGACTCCTCCAGGATATTCATTCATTCATTCATTCATTCATTCATTCATTCATTCAACAAATGTTTTGAGTGCCTAATATGTTCCAGGTACTGTTCTAGGGGCTGGAAACCAAACAGTGAAGAGAGAAGACCAGGGATTGTCCTCGGGGTTACCATGAACAAGTGGATGAACGTGATGATCCAAGATAGTGACATGTGCCTTGATATCAGTAAGGCAAGTTGATGTGATAGGAAGTGAGCAAGGGCATGGGGCTGGGATGTGTGTATGTGTGTGAGTGTGTTGCACGCGCACGGGCATGCATGCTTCTTTGGGTAGCATGTAGGAACTTTTGAACCAAGGTCTGAGTGAGAAGAAGCCAAATGTAGGAAGGTCTGGAGGAAGAACATCCCACATGCAGGGAGTCAGATGTGCAAAGGTCCAGAGGTAGGAATGAACCATACCAACTCAAGGAACAGAAATGGGCCTGGAGTTCAGAGAGTGAGGGCCAGGGTGACAGGCAACCTGGGGGAGAGATGGACCGGGGTCAGATCATGCAGAAGCTTGTAAGCCATGGTCAGACTTCAGATTTTATCCTAAGTGCAATGGGAAGCCTGTGGAGGGCTGAATCAGGGGAGAAACATCATCCGGCTTACGTTTGTAGAGGCTCTGTCTCCCCTCTGTGCTGAGAGCAGAAAGTGGATTATCTAGACAGCCACAAATGCTAACCCACACCTAACTCCTGTACAGATAGACTGCACACTGTCCGAACTCTAGACCTTTGCACCTACAAATCCTTCTGCCAAGAATGCCTTTCCCTGTACTTCCTCGAGTACCCTGATTCCCTCTTCGGGACTTAGCTCCCAGACACCGTCCCTGTGACTCCTTCCACTTCCCGTGCAGGCTGTAAGTTCATGTTGTCACTGCTCTTCCCCAATTCCTTCCATGAGCACACACCCTCATGCCTGTTTCCACGTCCCTGGCTCCACTGGACCAGGAGCTCCTCAAGCACAGGGACTGTGGCTGTCGTAGCGCTGAGACCCGGGGCTCCACGCACAGCCCGACCCAGGGTGGGTGCCTGACAAATGCTTTCTGGTGGGTAAGAGCTCTGTGAGCACCCAAGTCATTGACAAAGGCTCAAAATGAGCAAGCACCCTTTGTTTAAATAGATAATAGGATTAGAAGTGTGGTTGTACACTGTCTACCATACATTGACTTTAAATCTATACTTACTAGGATTTCTGGCATCTGGAGGTGAAGTTTCTAAGTATTTACTAAAAGCAGTAATAGTCTGCTCTAGTCAAATGTGAATAACTCTCTCTCAAGGACTGTTCCCTTGTTACCTTGAGACTACGAATGTTGGTTAGAGAATACATTTGTTCAAATACTTCTTGTAAATACTTGTGTTTGAAAGAACGCATTTGTTCGAATACTTCCCATAAATATTTGGTTGTAAACCTGTGTTTGTCACTGAATACTGCATAGGCTCCCTGATTTTCGTTCTAATTCACCTACCGGTATAGAGGGACTCTGCATTTTCTTGCTAAGCTAGGAATGTATTTAAAAGCTGTCTCCCTTGTTTGAGATTTATGTAAATAAAAGCTAAAGAACTTGGAAACAATGCAGTGTCTCATTCTCCACCAGCCATGAGCTGGATGGGTTTAAGGACACGGGAGCCTCATTTGCTGATGGAATCCTAGCACCGTCCCCACTTGCCACAGTGAAGGCATCAAATGCTTGTTGGTGGGTGAAGGGATGAGCCTTCAGCACCCCCGGGGCCAGAGCTCCCTCCACCACACCCAGCTGCCCTTCCTGCCTCCACACGGAGAGCCCGCACTGGGGTCTGTGGATTTCCCCGGAAGGGGCACCTCGCTTACCCCTAGCGCACCCTGGGTGCGGAGCTGCCAGCACACCAGCCCCCTCCAGGAAGTGCCCGTGGAGGGCAGCCGCGTGGGCACGGCCTAGACTGGGCCGTGTGCACAAGACTTGGCGACCTCCGGGGCAGTGCTGAAACCTGTGTCCCAAGCTCCGCATACTCGATCGTTGCAACGCCCCGCTTTGAGATATGGGGAAACAGTTTGAAAACTGAAACGTGCAGTCGTCACTTGAGTATTGGGTGGAGATGCCAAGTCCCTGAACAAGGTATGGAGCTTTTTTGAGCCTCAGTTTCCTTCGATGTGAAATGGGGATCATGATACATGCAAGGTGCTCTCCAAAGCCCAGGGGCCCTATCTGACGGCCACCTTCATCCCACCGTGGCCTCTGACATCTGAGTGTAGAGAAACAAGAAAAAGGACCTGTCCCACCTCTGGTGAAATCCTGTGACTGCTTGGCTCAGACATCTCAGAGCCCAGTGTGATGGGAGGTTTCCAGCCAGACCCGACTCTCGTTCTTAACCCCGGTGCAGGGAGCTGAAGGGCATACGAAGCTTGAGCCCAGCGCTACCTGACCTGTCTCGCTTCACTCCTCCAGGATGAAGGCATCCTGGCAGGCGGCTCTGTGTGACTGCGTGCCAAATGGGGACCCATCCCTCTCTAATGATGATGTCGAACTTTGCCCCTTAACTGCCTCTCTTGTGACATTCATTCAGTCCACAAGTAGTCCCGAGGCGCCCACGGTGAGCAAGCCCTGGGCCAGCCCTGGGAAAACAGCAAGGGAGGATAGACAAGTCCCTACCCTCATGGAGCCTGCGTCCTAGCGGGAGAAGGGTAGAAGCTTTAGCGTAGAGACACACACAAGCTGAGGTCTGTGAGGCTGTAAGAGTTCGAATCCCAAGGCCCACAGGTTTGGGATGCCTGCTCCTGAAAGTGAATGTCCACCTTCAAGTCTGACCCTGCAATGCCCAACTTTCAAGGCTCTGGGAGAGGCAGCGAACCTAGCACCTGCATACCAAGTGGTATAGTGCCGGGCGCCTCCCGGGTTCTCCGTAAGTTGGAGATCCCCTTTCTTTCTCCAGACCTAGATCTTCCTGTGTCTCCCTCCCCGCCCTGATTTGCAGGCAGAGTAAGACAGGAAGAGAGGCTTTTTGTGCTTAGGGCTGAAGGTGAGACATGTCTTCTTTTTTATGAGACCTAATTTTGGGGGGGGGGTGAGCAATTTAAGGTTCACAACAAAATTAAGAGGAAGGCACAGAGATTTCCTACACACCCCACCGCACCCATGCACAGCCTCCCTCACTGTCAACATTCCCAGGAGACGGCACATTTGCTACAGCTGATGAACCCACACCGACACCTCATTGTCACCGAAGGTCCGTGGTTTACTGTAGGGTTCACTCTCGGGGGTGCACGTTCTGCGGGTTTGGACAAACGTGTATATATCCACCAGTCTAATATATAGAACCTTTTTACTGCCCTGAAAATCTCTTATAGGTGAGTTACTTCTTTGGGTTCAGGGACAGTCTGCTGGGCAGTGCAGGAGGAGGACAGGAAGTGTGTGGCGCTCATGGGGGGAGCCTGCCTGATGCCTCTGTCCCGGCACCCCGCACAGGAGCACAGGGCGCAGGGCCCCGCCTGGGGTCTCCTTCGAGCAAGCGCCAGAAGGAGCACCTGGTTAGACCAGAGCGAGGGCACTCAAGCCAGATGCAGCAAGAAACAGCGACAACATTTATACCCAAAGTCCCACCACAGGGCGATGGCATCCCTCAGTCTCGTCCGGCCAAGCGGCCGTTTGGGAACCGATGGGACCCCAGCTCGAGACCCGCGGCTGGCAAAGTGGAGCATGGCATTGTTGTCCATCATAAAAATCAATGGTTCTTTTGCTAAGTGGTCAATATTTATTTGGCTTTAGCATTGTTTAACTCAATGCATCAATTAAAGATAGTGTAATGTCTGCTCTGGTCTGCAGCCCCGGCTTCTGTGTGTCGTTACCTCATCTGCCTGAGATCACTCACGTCCTTACGTCTCTGCTCCTTTGTCCCCTTGCATAACTCAAGGACAGGAGTAATTGACGTGAAACTTTTAAAAATTAATTTCGCTGCATATGCCACCGAGGGGGAGTGCAAGTCCTCCCAGCCATTTATAACGTCACGGTGATTGGTCCTGACAAAACAATACCTTAAAAACTCACCAAAGTAAATTATGGCCCGAGCAAATGGCTGCTCCGCGGCAGGGCCGGAGGCTTGGAGGGGAGCCAGGCAAAAACAAAGTAATGTGCTTTTGATATTAATAACAGAGATGATATCGATCTGCAAGCTAGTGTCACTTTTCCACTCTGGCGAGGAGATTGCTCCCGGCATTTAGTCCACTGAAAGCCACTTTCCATGCAGGCCATTTAATTTTGTGAGTCTTTAATTATGTGAAATGGAGTCTAGTTAAAGGGCCAGGTCCCCGTTTTGCCGGGCGGAGACGTGGGCTGTGATTCAGGAAGCTGTCAGAAATGAATATAACTCAATTCTTAGATCTGCAAATGCAGTTGTCTTTCCAAATGTTTATTTCATGCCTGCACTTCTCTGGCCCCGTGCCACCGTGCATCAGGACAGACACAGCCTCTGATCACAGGACCACATTTTTCAAAGGCCCTGAAGTTAATGTGCCTGTTTTCTGCATAATAAAAGTCATAACTCACCGGGGCCGTTGATGCCTCTCTCCCGAAAGGGGGCCTGGACAGACTGCGGAAGGGCTGTGCCTCCCAGCCCGGTCACCCGTGTGTCCTGCGCCTGGCCCCGATTTTGGACATTCGATCTCGTGGTGGAGCCGCGACAGACCTCGCCGGCAGACCACAAGTCAGACCACAGGCCAGTCCGTGTGTCCGATTATGTATCAGATCACGAATAGGATCACAAGACAGACTGGGGGGAAACCCACATATCAGACCACAGAGAAGTCCTGATTGAGGATTCGGGAGACGTCATGGCCGCAGCTCTCTGCCTTGGGTTTATCTGAGTGCCCTTCCTCCGGTCGGATGGGGCCAAGTCTCTTCCTGCCTTTCTCTTACGCACGCACAGACCTCCCCATATGTGTCCATATGCTCCTCCAAAGGCACCTTTCATCTATGCATATACATGCATGCATGTGTAGTCACGCGCACGCACACACACACGCACGTGCACGCACACACACGCACACACACGCACGCGCACACACGAAGAGCTCCAGGATCTCTCTTGGACTCTGCTTTACAATTGTTCCTCCTGTTGGCTGCTCTGTTCCTTTCCCAGTTCAATCTCTCCTGAACCTGATGGAGGGCTTCCTACTGAAATGTATTTTCAATGCATTTTGAGTTCAGCCTGCCTGGGTATCCTGGGGCTGTTCTGGCTGCCTCCTGGGTGTTACGTGATAGGTGTTCAGGTTGCCTTCTTGCCTTGCAACATTCTCCTGTCTCCGGTCCCGCCGCTGTGTTACAAAGAATGGTCAGCGCAGAACAGCCGCCTTGTTTCTAGAACTCAGCTCTGAGACAGTCCACTTTCCCTGGAACATAGTCAAGGATCAAGGGCTAAAATAGAATCACAAAGACAAAATGCGGCAGGATCAACACACTGTATCACAGGAAGGCTACTGCACCAGAACCTCGCCTCGAGCTCCTTTCTCTTACTTTACAAATAGTTTTGATGGTGCCTGCCATTGTTTGTTCCGCCTGTAGGGGATTCAGAGGCAGAATGAACAGGTGGAGAGTGGCTTCTAGAGGCAGAAGCCCCAGAAGCAGCAGGAAATCGCAGCTGAAAGTGAGGGAAGAGAGAAATGCTCTAAAAACAGACAAAAGAACTCAATGCAGCGAGATTTTCCGAAGTTAATTTTATAGTATAATGTGGGGGAAAGAGGTGTGCACCCAAATATATTTAGGAAATGCTGGGTAAAGAAAGCCAGGGTAGTTTCTTGGCTGTAGGAGATTTCAGTGCCCTTAATATGCTAACATGCACTGTGCATCTCTAAAGGCCGCGGGGATAGAATTCAATTTTTCCCAAACTTATTTACCCATGAATATCTTTCCTCCCCTAGCCCTTATCCCAGAGGACTTTGAGAAGTTAATATTCAACTGAGCATACTCTGGGAAATGCTGATATACCACGATTGATGTTTGTACCGGCGACTACAGTGGACACCGTCTGTTTTTGGGTGTACTGCAGCCCTTGGTTCTGCCTGTAGAAACAGCCCTTTGGAGATCCACCCCTCCCCAATGTTTTTAATCACATGTGGTTTATTTGGGGGTCTATTCCTCAACTCCAAAAGTGGATACATAACCCACACTAAGCCACTCATGACACTGTATCCCCCTGACTGGCATAGTGTTGGGTTTCAGGATAGGCACCGGGTCAGATTAGAGCTATTGAGATGCTGTGGGACTTCGCAAGAATTCTGGATAAGAGGCAACTGAACTAACAGGCAGAGAATGTGCAGCTTGGAGCTGTGGCAGCCATTTTGTCACCACCTGGAGCCCAAGAAGAAGTCAACATGGAAGCTATTAGGTCCCAGAGGGCCTAGATGTGGAGAGGAATAAGGTTTGTCTTTTGAAAAGATCACTCTCTGTACTGTATGGAAATTAGAATTGGTAGAGGGGCCCAGTGTGGAGACCGGTTGATAAGCAAGTATTGAAAAGAAGTGAGCATTGCTTGGATTAGAGAGAAGGCAGTGGAGGTGGTGAGGGGTGTTTAGGAGGTGATATGCACTCGGAGAATGATTGGTGGGGATGAAGAAGAAAGAAGGAGAAGGATGGCTGCCAGGTTTCTGGCTTGCAAAGCTAGTTTGATGGTGGTGATGTTTGAAAGAGAGCCAGGTTTGTTTGGTGGAATGGGGTGAGTGGAGGACCGTGAGTTCATTTTGGTTATGTATTCGATTTCAGGGTGGCTGAGAAATCTGAGCAGAACTGTGAAGTAAGACATGGACTGGAAGGTTGGGGAAGAGCCTTGGGTCAGAGATATAAACCAGGGAGATACCAGTTCATGGGGGTAATGAGTGACCCATGGCAATGTCACCCAAGCCTGTGTCTGGGACAGGACAAGGAAACTTCAAAGGAAATGGGAAAGGAATCCTCTGGAGGTAGAAGAAAAAGAATGTTTCAAGTAGGAAAGAATGCCAGCTTATTGAGAGGTCAAGGAAGGTGAAGACTAGAAGGTGCCCTTTGGATTTAGGGACAAGGAGATCATTTGTTTCTTTGACAAAGCTGTTGGGGTGGAGTAAAGAAGCAGAGAGGTCAGATTAGCAGGTGGAGAAATGAGCAGGAGGTGAAGAAACAGCAGATACCAACAGTGAACGGTGGTGGACTGGAAGTGAATACCTCCTATGGGCAGGCTCTCTACTAAGCGCTTTACCTGTATTAACACATTTAATCCTCAACACCACTTTGAAGCACATACATTTATTTCTATGTTATAGATGAGGAAACTGGGGTCAGAGAGGTGAAGTAATTTGCTTGAGGTCACATAGCTGGTAAGGAATGGAGCTGGAATTCCAACCCAAGCAGTCAGGCTCCAGTGCCATATTCCTAACCATTAACTTATACCAAGAAATTACTTAAAGAACACTCTTTTAAGCAGTGTCTGTGAAGAAGAGGAGAGAGAGAGAGTCCTGTAACTAGAGGGGGATGTGTAGTCAATAGAGGATTTATGTTAAGATGGGGAGATTTAAAATTTAAATGTTGTGGGGGAACATCTTCTTAAGAGAAGTGATGGATACAGAAGAGAGAGAAGGAATAATGGATAAGGCAGGCTCCTGAGAAGGTGGGAGAGAATGGGTTCTGGAACACAGGGAGAGCGAGGAGGAAGGACCCCTCTAGCGCAGGTTTGGAGAGAATGGCGACTGATGTAGGTAGGTTTGTTGGTGGAATTCCTTTGGGAAGGTCTTTATTTTCTCTGTAAAGGGGGAGGGGAGGGGGGAGGAGTGAAGCATCTGAGAGGTTTGAGGAGATTGGGGAAAGTTTGAGATAGTCATGCACAGCAGAAGAGGAAGCTGATGGAGAAAAGCTGAAGAGTTGCAGAAAGCTGGTGATTGAGCCTTTGTAGGTTTGTGTGCGGGGCAGACAGAGAGCAGTGGTTTGAGGTCATCTGTAATTGGCATTTTGATTGACAGGTAGAGAAAGGACAGTGGGGAAGAGAGTTTGGGGTATTGGGGAGAGTTTGGGAGTTTGGGGTATTGGTATATGGAATCTATGACATCCCTGCAGGATAAAGGGGGAAGTGAAGAAAGAGAGGGCTGAGAGATTGGAAGAAAGGTAAAGAGGTCAGTGGACCAGAGGTCTGGATGAAGCTAGAGAAGGACCATAATGAAAGCTGGCAAAGGAGAGAGGAGGATCTAGTCAGAGAATGGGATGCTTGAGTTAGCGGTGCTGGTGGGGGAACAGTTGGGGTAATGGCAAGGCTTGTGGTAAGGCATGGGAATGAATGCCTGGGGAAGGTGGGAGGAAATGTCATTGGAAATGAGAAGGTCAAGGACCTGAGCAAGACTGGGTGTTGTGTGGGTATTTCCTGTGGGTGTTGAATTCACCCAAGATAAAGTCACAGCTTAGAGTGGAATGACTTGAGCCAGGTATCAAAGCTTCGGTGATGGTGCAGGCTGGTCAGGATGTCAACAGCAATACATCCGTCAAAATAAGACAAAGGGAGAAGGTGGTAGAGCTGCATGACATGGCCCTCCAAGGGACATGTTTTTTAAATACAAGAAGAGGAGCAGTGGCCTCGAACAGCAGTGGAGAGCAGGATGGACACTCGAGCCCCCCTTCTGTCCTTAGGGTGTGAGAGTACGAACAGCAACCTCTTGAGAGAGCCACAAAGGAAGTGGTGTCGTCAAAAGACATCCTGGTTTCCTTTCAGGCAGGAGGTGGAGGATGCCTAGAGAAGGTTCTCTGGACTGTCAGCACCAGGCTGGAGTCTGGAGGCTGGGTGCGGGAGAAGAGCAGGGGCCAGGAAGAGCAGCATTATGAGGTTGATGGGAGTCAGGAAGACTAATGGCTCAGGGGCTCACACTCTGACCATGGCCATAGGTCCTGACTGTGGAAGATTGGCTTCTCTGGTCTCTCTGAGAATGGTTGGCTCCAGGCTTGTCGCTAGGGGACTTGGGGCAAAGCTGCCACTCTAGCCTTTGAGTCCCTGAGGGGAGCTGAGTTGGCTGCTCCCTCTAGATGGGCCATGAGGGCTGCACTTCACCAGTACTCCCTGCCCTGCTGCCCCCCTGTACCCATCCAGCCTGATTCCTTGTTCTCTGTGTGGTCCCATTAGTGCTTTTGACCGCCTGAGTGAGAGTTTCAACTGTGGAATCAAACAGTCCTGGGCTGGAATTCTTGCTCAACCCCTTAAGAGCCATGGGAATTCAGGCAAAATCTCTTGCTCTGTGCCTCAGTCTTCTCATTAGTAAAATGAGACCAGAAAAGCCCCTGCCTCCTAGATTATTGTGAGGATTAAGGTAGAGGGTGCAAATGAAGTGCTGAGTGCAGCTGCTGCTAATAGTAAGTGCTCAAGAATCAGTAATATACCTTCACCGAGCACTGCCTATGGGACAGGTGCTGTCCTAGGACTTTCGTGTAATAACTCAGGTAATTCTCTGTGGTCTAGGAGGTGTGTGCTATTACTTCATCCTTTTCCTTTTACAGTTGAGGAAACTGAGGCACACAGGGGAAGTGCTTTATTCAAAATGGAACCCACCACTAAACTGAGGTCAACCCAGGCTGTCGGAGCACAGAGCCCTCACCCTTCAGCATCATGCCATGTGGCCTCTCCCTACACTACGAATGTTAGCCATTAGTAACTGTTATCGCCACAAAATCATATCGCAAAGTTGAATTAACCACAAGTTGGGACTGGTGCCCGTCCTGGGTTGGTGGTGATGCGTAGACCCTGACACTTCCAGGGCATCCTCAACCTGCCAGACCAGTCTCTCCCCGTCCCCTGGACTGAGGCCATCTGCTTCCTGAATGGCTTAGGCTGGGACATCTGGCTCTCCAGAAAGCTCCTGTCTTCTGTCCACCCAGCAATGTCCCCATCAGAGGCAAGGTACCCTCCTCTGACACAGCCTAGGTTGGGGTATTTGATTACAGGCACTTAAGATTCTTACCTCGTTTCCCTCTTTCCTCTTCTCTTTCTGATTTTATCTTGGCCACAAAGTCAATTTCTGTCTTTGGGGTTCACTCAAGATTCTTCTACCACTCATCCCTGCAGCCTACACCCCCTCTCCCCTAGATCTTTGCATTACCTCCTTGACGTGTTCACAGACATGTGTTCTCTGGGGTCCTGGATGAGAGCTGGGGATGTCAGGTTTGGGGGCGACGAGTGGGTTCTTAGAGCCTGGCCAGCAGGCTTCGGAAGCTCCAGTAGCTGGAGAGAGTTGTCCAGCATCAGATGATTCCATGGACCAAACCAGCGTTGGGAGCCCTGATCCAAACTCTGGCTGACCGCCCTGACCGCCCTGACAGGCTTCCTGGAAGGGCAGCTCATTTCACAGCGGGTGCTGAGGGTGCATTGGTGGGCTTGGAGCAGCAGCCCCTTGGCCACCCACCCTCACTGGATGTGAGTCCCTGGAGGACGGAGCCCACATCAGTTGCACTCACCAGTGCATCGCAGGGTAGAACACATAGTAGGGACTCAATATTTTTTGAGTATTTGAGTCTGTCCTCCAGATTGGAGAAGAGAGGGGCAGGGCAGGGAGTTAATAATATACTAGTAAATACTTACAGTGCTTAATATGTACCATGAATTGTTCTGTGTTTTACACAAATGCACTAATTGAATCGTCACAACAGCTCTGAGGTGGGTACCAGTATCATCCCCATTTTACAGATGAAGACACTGACGCACCGTGGGGTAGGGTAACTTGCCCGAGGTGGTATCACTACGAAGCAACAGAGCTGGGATTTGAACCCCAGTAGTCTGACTTCAGGTCGAGGGTCTTGACCGTGACATGCGCTTACTCTCTATTTCTGAACCTTGTATCTAGGGACAGAAGCCCAAGTCCAGCAGCTTCAGCTGAAAGGGATTTGTTGGCACAGTGACTGGGGGGTTCAGGGCAGGGTCTGGCCCAGGGATTTCAGAGGTTCTACGATGTCTGTAGGATTGCCATTCACTCATTCTCTCGGTCTCTCTCTGTTCTGCGTTTATCTGTGAGACAGCTTGTGTCCACTCTCAGGCCATGGGGGTCAGGTTTCGGAAAGGGGTGCCCCACCAGACCCATGTGCTGTGGACAAGGGCCGGCTCAGCATAGGAAGGGGTGCTCTGGCTAGAAGAGGGCCAGGGGCCTGAGTGGGCACGTATGGCGGATGTCCCCACAAGCTCCTTTGCTATGCCAAGGGCTTTAGACCTTTTAATTTATTAACCCTCATATAGCCTATAAGCTAGGGGTTATTATGCCCATTTATAAACAAGGAAACTGAGGCACAGACTAACTTCTTTAAGTTCCCACATCTTGAGGTGGCACCGCTGAGCTTCCAACTCAGGTCTACTAATTTTGAAACTCCATGTTGCCTGGAACTGCTTAGATGCCCTGGGGGAGCATATCGACCGTGACCTGCTGGGGTCTCCCAAGTCCTCTGGGCAGATCCATGGTCAGAGGATGGAGGAAAATGGGCACCTGGTTGGAGAAAAGTCCAGGTCTCACTAGGGCCAGGGTCAGAGCTGGAGGAGATCACTGGTTAGATGATGCTCAGGGTCCTGGACCTGGAGATGGTGAGTTCCCTGCCCTTCCCTGCCCCTACCTGTCCCCTAGGACTGTGCGTCTGGGGAGTGGGCACCTCCCCTGGGCCCCTGGCAGGGAGCGAGCAGTGCCTGAGGCAGGAGGCAGGCAGGCATGGTGCGGTCCCTGCCCATCTGGGGAGTGCTTGGTGGCTGGCTGGAACTGAGCAGTGGACGGCGTTTGGACTCGGCAGCGCGAGCCCAGCTCGGAGGCTGCGAGGCAGAGCCGTGAACGCCAACAGTCTGGAGGCAGGCTCCGGAGGGAGACAAGCTCGGGCCCATTTGCTGAGCTCGGTTCCCACGACAGCTCAGCAGACAGATGGACCCGGGGATCCTCGCCGCCTGGGCAGGAGGGCGTACACGCGAACAGGAATGCAGGCGCCCTAGTGGGGAGGGAAGGGCTGCAGGCCTCTAGAGGTGGCCAGGGTGCTGAGTCAGGGGGCAGGTGCTGAGGCCTGGGCTGGGTTGTTAGATAAACCAGGTGCGTATGCTGGACTCTATGGTTAGACTACCCCCGACCTTGGCCCTATACTGCCATGACTCTGACCCTGGGCTTTTCCTTGACTCCAGCCTCATACTGAATCCTGAACCAGAACCCAGACTAAGCCCTGATCCTAGCCCCCCACTGAGCTCTGATCATTCCAACTGCCCTCACTTGCTTATGTCCTTCTCAGAAAGGAGCCCAGAGTCAACTGCCCAGAATACTCCCCGGGAAGGATGGGGTCCAGCTGGAACTGATAACCTCTGGAGGGCACAGGAGAGCAAGAGCAGCAAGGACCAAGAGCGATGGGGAGTCTAGGGGTGGCCGAACTGACTAGGGGAGAGGAGAGTTGCTGGATGGAGACAGAGGGCAGTTCCCCGATCCCCTCCCCCTACCCAGGACTGGCCCCAAACCCAGACCTGAGGATAGAGTCCAAGTGCATGGCCTTACAGGGTCTGTAGAGGCAGGAGGCACAGGTGGCCTTGGGGAAGAAGCAGGAAAGGTAGGGGTTTCTGAGCCAGAGCTGGGGAGAGCTCAGTGCTGGTGCAGTTTTGACCAGACAGCTAGAACTGGGCTTGTGGAGGAACCAGCATGACCCTGGACTCAGAAATTAGCAGTGCCCCAGAAAGAGAGGCGGGCAGAGGCCCAGTGAGCAGGAAGAGACTGTTCATTTTGGAATGAGCCGGGAATGACTTTAGTTAGGGGCTGGTAGTGATGCTCAAAGTTGCCTAATATTGGGGGACACTCCCTCTTCCTGGTATGCCAAGTTGTCTTCTCACCTAGTCCTGGTCACGGCTTAGTGAGATGTCAGGGCAGATGCTCTAGGTACCCTGCCTACCACCCTTCAGCCTGGACTATGCCTGAGGGGCCCTCTGGCTGCAGGAATGTGCTGCCCCAGAACTGTGTGTGGAGGGTGGGGGTTCTGGGGGAGCTTTCAGGGCCCCCAGGAGCAGTCACAAGGGACTGGTGTTTGTGAATAAAGAACCCAGCTTCCTCTCCTTCAAGGAAGCAACTACAAGGTGAGTTCTGTACTATGTCCTGGACCAGGGGCTGGCAAACCTTTTCTGCAAAGGACCAGAGAGTAAATATTTTAGGTTTTGAGGGCCACATGGTCTCTGTGGCAATTATTCAATCCTGTCGTGGCAACAAAGCGGCCACGGACAACATCTCAATGAATGGGCCTGACTGTATGGCTTCTACTGTGAGTCTCTTAGCAAAAACAGCAGGTGGGCTTGGCCCATGGGCTGTAGTGAGCTGACCCCCCAGGTGTCTCCAGCAGGACCGAGCCCTGGTGGCCCACAGGGGTCACCTGCTTACTGACTGATCTTTGATGGTGGCCTCCCCTTCTCTGTGTCATCTCTGGACTCCCTGCTCGAGCTTCTGGATCTCTTCCTAAATACATGACTTGCTCTTGAATTCCTGTCTCAGGATCTGTTTCAGGGGGCCTCAAACTCAGACAGTTCCCCCCACCGGACAAATGAAGACACTGAGGCAGCATGTGCAGAGCCCCACAAGAAGAGGCAGAGCTGCCTTCTTGAATGGCCGTGGTCTTTCCCAGAGTTGCCACCCTGCTATCACCTGGCAGATGGATGTGTCCGCCTGACAGGCCGAACAACCCTCAGATGGGTCCCCGGAGTGGGCAGAACACTTGGTTTCTTCATTCACGATCAGGGGTCTCAGGCACAAAGGATGAAGGTATCCTGGTGGAGGACAGCCACCAGGACCAGCGGTCTGGACAGGGAGTGGCAACTAAATCCAGGGCAGAATGGGGGCGATGTTTCTGGGGGGTAATCCTGTCCCGCCCCTGCTTGGATCTTCTCTGGGAGACCAGCGGGATGTGAATGATCACTACCACTTTTCAAATGGGTAAACTCAGAGAGGGGAAGGGACTTGTTCCAGGCCACACAGCTCATGCTTGCTCCCCAGGGCTCTGTGAGCAGCTCGGAGATACAGAGGAGGGGGAGCACGCTTGTGTCTGGGGGACCGCGGACTCTCTAGCGCACTCTCTGAACTGCTTCTGTATTTGTTGACTTGTTGGGTTGTAGCGCTTGAACAAGAGGGATCAGCTGATCTAATTGCCATTTTACAGATGGAAAAATTAGGTAAGACCAGAGAGGGGAGAACACTTCCCAGTAGGTTAGCCAGTAAGTCAGGCCAGACTGGGCCAGGAGCCTCAGATCCTCAGGAAAGTAATGTGGGTCCCCGAGGTCCTCCCAAAGCCAGGTGGAATCTTTGGCACCGTGATTCTCAGAGGCCAGCTCTGGAGTGGACGGCGGGCTCTGATCCAGCCTGTCCCTCTCCCCTCTGCCAAAGCTCCGCTCTCTGGGCTCTGGCATGGTCTGAAAACTCCTCCTCCAGTCTGCTCTCGGCAGAGCACAGATTATCACTCTTGTGCTAATTATTTTTATGATTAAAAGATGATAAATTATTAAACAAAGTCTGAAAAATGTGCCAAGATCTGCTCTGAGGCTGGGCCTGAGAAGTTGCCCCCTTGGCGTCCACGGTAATTAATAAATGAGGCTCTCGGTGGAGAAGAGCCACAGCTGGCACAGCTGGCAGCCAGGCAGGGGCTGGCAGAGGGCAGATGCTGGGCAGGCGGGGAGGCGGGGGACTCCCTGGGAGCACCCAGACCGTGCTCTGGTAATGAAGACCCCTCCCTCCCTGCTCCCAGCCCAGGACTCAGCAGAGGGCCCTGTGGCACCAGCCCGACATCTGGTCCCTGGAAGAAGCCTAGGACTTTAAACTGAGAAGCCACAGTGAACCCCTCAACCCAATTCCAATCCCCAAATGCAGACTTGGCGGGGGGATCCTAAGTGTCTAAAGGAAGGCAGGAAACCAGGATCCAAATTCCTGCCAGCCATTTCTTCTGTGGGTAGTTTTGGGTAGGTCACTGAATGAGTGACTCTAAGCTGAAGTCTTCCCACCTGTAAAATGGGTGGAAATGACCTCTACTGTGCAGCACAAGGGTGTTAAGAATATTAAATAAAATAATGTCCATAAAGGCACCCAGGTCTTAGTCAATGGTCAATAAATGCTAGTTGCAAGCCAAAGCTTGGGGCTTTTGCTGCTGTGCAATCACTAAGTTTAAGTTCAGCTTCAACTTTCCCATCCTCAGTTTCTCTATGTGTAAAACGGGGGATGAGAATCCCTAAATCTCAGGATCAAGGGGGAAACTACAGGCGCGTGTCTAACACAGAGTAAGTGCTCAGTTAATGGTGGCTATTTTACGATTGCTTATGACAACTCCGATGCACTGACTCTTCCACACACGAATTTTCCTCCTACCCCACAGGCTGCTTCTCCTCTGCCTCCTTTGTTGGCTCTCCTTCCTCCCCTGCTTCTACTCACTGCAGCACCCTGAGGTCAGGCCTTGGTGTGCCTTTTTTCCCCCACCCCCTCTCCCCTGCGGTCTTGTCCATCTGCATGCTGATGACCCTCGCATTTGTCAGTCTAGCCTGGACCTCCCACATAAAATCCAGACTCCTCTATCCAGTTGCCCATTCGAACTCTCCCCTTGAATGTCTAATAGATATCTGAAATCTCGTGTGTCTGATGACACATCCCAAACAGAACTCTTGACCTTCCTTCCGCAAACCCGCTTTTCCCACCGTCTTCCCACCTCAGTTAATGGCAACGCCAACCTTTCAGTCAATGGCGGTAACTTGAGTCATCTTGATCCTGTGCTTTCCTTCACATCAAATGCCTAAACCATCAGGAAATCTGGTCAACTCACCTGCTGCCTCTGTGAGAAGCCAACGACCATCTCTCTTCACCTCCTCTGCTCCTACCCTAGGGCAAGGCGCCATCTTGTCTTGCCTGAATGTTTCCAACAAGGTCCTAATAGGGGTCCATGCTCCGGAACTTGTCCCCTGTGCTCTATGCTCCACACAGCAGCTGGAAACGTTCCTTTCAAACAAAGTCTGAGAGGCACAACCATTTTCCATACCACTAAGAAACACTGCCCAATTAACGTCCACAATGGCATTTATTCTGAGACCCATGTGAGAACACGTGTATCTTCAGATCGCTTCTCTAGAACCACAGGGCAGTATCGAGCCCACAGCCAGTATTGGGCTGGACGCGGTACGAGCCGCTTCAGATATGTTGTCTCATTGAGTTCTTACAGCGACCAATGAGTACCTTTGAGAGGAGTCCATTATTTCCCCATTTTACAGAGGTGATAAGCGGAGCGCGGAAAGATTAAGTAGCTCTCTATCCAGCCGGCGGACGTAAAGCCCAGGCTGAAGCCCCCGCAAGCTCTGAAGCGTTGTCTTCCAACAGGAAATGTAGTGTGAAGCCGTGTGAAGAACAGGAAATCAGCCTCGTAAAAGGGGAAGCCACGGACCTATTTGTTGGGTGGGCAGACTCCCACCACTGCATTCCCGTGATCTGAGCATGTCCCCCGCAACATTCCTGCCGTGCTCTGCTCTTCCTGACCCCAGGGGAGCCTCCTACAGTGAGGCAGGCCTACCCTTCTACCTCGGTCCGTAGAAAGGCGAACCTTGCTTGAGGCCATAGACTTCTTGTGACCAAACAAACATCCCAGAAACTTTCTGGCTTTTCCAAAAGGCACCTGACTCGTCATCTCCTCCTGCTGGGGGTCCCCCAGTTGCCCTCACAGCCTTTAATTCCAAAGCTCTGGAAACGGCTGAAACCAATGGGTTAACTTGCTTTCCCTATTAAATATTTACATAAACACGCTCGGGAAGGTGTGTGTAAGTTATCAATAATGCAAGGCCAGCCTAGGCTCGGTGAGAGCTAAGAGACCCAAATTGTATCATCATAATCCATTATTCACATATAATGCTTCTATTCTCCTCCATTAGCGCAGGCAGGAAATGCCCCTGAGTGCCGGGCAGGGCTTTGGAAAGCGCAATAAATGGCGGATAGACACATGGCAGGAGGGCGGTAGCTGTAGTTAAACAAGTGTAAATTAGCGCCCGGCCGCCTCCCTGCCCGCATCCAGAGCAGCGGGCGCACGCCTGGCAGGGAGGGGGTTACCGGATGTGGGGAACTCGCCATCCATCCAGACTCCTGCACGGCCTCCGGCACTTGGAGGAGGAGCCTCTCACCCGCCACGTGGGAGACCACACCTTGCAGAGCTGGGCTTCTGCCCTCCAAGGACCGGGCTGCGATCTCGGCTGTGCCGCTGAATGGCGACCTTCGGCGAGCGGGTGTATCTAACCGGTTCAACAGTTTAATGCTCTGATGTCCCGACGCCTTCACACAAACTTTCCTTCTGGTCCTTCCTTTAGTCTAGCTCATCAGCTCGCAGACTTGAGTGTGTTTGTGTTACAATTACTGTACTGGAATACACGCAACGAAGGGTATGGGGACTATTTACGAGATCTCAAGGGCAGTTTGAACTCTGCTGCCTTTGCCTACGCACCAGTTTTAGGACCTAATGCCCACAGAAGGTGTAAGTTCGCTAGACTAGCTACGTGGCTTTGGGCGAGTGACTAACCCCCTCGGAGCCTCAGTCTCAGATATTAGTATCTCCCCTGCAGAGTACACGAGAGGCATTAGGTGAGTTTGAATTCTATTTTCAGCACTTTCTAGCCATGAGACTTTGGGCAAGTCACTTCCTTCTGTGCTTCAGTTTCCTCATCTGTTACGTGGAGGCTATTAATAGGATCTGCCTTTTAATTGGACCGGACCCTGTTTGCATTCTGCTGTGACGGAGAGCTGTGCTGTGGGTCCGAAGTGCCCTAACTGTGGGAGCAGCACCTGGAGCTGTTGCTTGGGTCTGTGCCCTGGCCGGTGCGGAAGTCCCTAACCCATGGGAAGATTCCGAAGCAGTCTGCCTGTGGGTCAGCAGTCAGCAGGTGGTCAAAGAAAAACTTCCAAGAGGACGCAGATGGCTAACCTTGATGAAAATGGTTCTAACAGAGCCTTACCTACCATAATCTCCAGACGTTCCATAGCCGAAGTACTTTATCCATGACAGAACACTGCGCCGAACCTAGAAACATTTATTTCTTCATTGGTTCAGCCCATCGGGGTTGAATGCTCGTACGGACTCTGCACTTCTAGGCGGTGGAGAGAACAAGTCAGACACAGTTCCCATCCTTATGGAACATACAGTTTTAGTGGCTGTAAGGCTACAGACAATAGCAATAATAGTAACAATAATGACTTCCGTGCTAGTCCAGACTACATGCTTTACCAACAATACCTTATTTAATCCTCACAGCATTTCCATGAGGTTAATACCCTAATTTTATGGACAAGGCACCTAAGGTTCAGAGAAGTTATGTGACTTTCCCTAGGTCACACAGCTAGTAAGTGGCAGTGGAGAAACTTGAATCCAGGTCCATCTGTTTCCATCACTTCATTGTTACTTTCTTTCTCAAAATTTGCTGCTGAGAAAGGAGAGTCCCCTGGGCTACCTGGGACCTTGTAGAGGAAGGAAGGGACTGACGAGGATAGGACAGGGGGACTGATCCTGAGGTCCCTTGCTCAGTGCCACAGGGTGGAGAAATTCTGTCCTGACACAGCTGGTGGGAGTCGTGGACACAGTGAGCGGTAATACATCCCAGCTCAGCATGCGGGAGGAAGGGCCGGCCCAGGGCTTGCTTGGGCAATGGCCCAAGCCAGTAGTGTGACATCTTTACTGTCTGATTAATAGAGCCTTGGGGACAGGAGGCATCTGAGGCAGCTCGGAGGTTATGGGTCCGGGGACCAGGAGAAATAAATAATCTTCAAAGGGCCGGGCCTGGTGTGGGGGGAGGATGTGGGGCTGAGGCAAGATGTCTGTCCCTCCATCCTCTGAGGGCTCTGTGAGGACACTAGGGAGGATTACGTGTCCCTGGAGCCTGGCAGGGACAATATTGATGGTCTGGGGGACGGGTCAGACATAGGACTCTCCCTCGGCCAGTAGCCTGGGGAAACAACTTTAAGTCTCTTAGTTGTGTGAATGGAGGCAGTGATCTCACTGGGGAGGGCCTGGGGCCTCAGGCTCAGGCTGTGTCTCTGGCTTCTGAGACTGGCAAGGACTCAGGAGCAGGGGGCAGCACCCCAGGCTCTCAGCTGCGCAGCGAGCTCACTGTATCACACAGAGCTCCCTCAGAGAAAAGGACCCACCATGAGCGCTCTGAGGGCCCTCTGCTGGGAGTGAGGCCTCTTGTGATCATGGGGGCTGGCGGGCAGTGACATCAGTCTGTACCTGTGTGCCTGCTCCAGGGCTGGGGTCAGTAGGGCTGGCTGTCGGGAAGGGAAGCTGCCCATGAAGAGGAGGTGAGCAAGGACAAAGTCAAATCTGGAAGGGTGACTTGGGACCCACAAGGAGGACATGCTGAGACCTGCATCCGTCTCTTACTGGGACCTGGTTGGTGTCCCCCTGCCTCCAAGCCTCCAGCTGATGCCATGGGTGACTTTCAGAAGAACCGGCCCACTTCACCGTGATGCTGCACACGACCAGGCCCAGAGTTCTGGGAACCCGAGGGAGGAAATCCCGTGGAGTCTGGAGTTGACACCCGTCTGGTTGCCGGCTCAGGCCGGCGAGGTGAGCCAGCCGGTGGACAGCAAATGCATGAGCTGTGGTGCTGCCTAATTCCACGTGGATCGGAGTGCCAGCATGGCTGCTGCTCCACTTCTACCTTCCAGAACTCCTGCCAATTTCCCTTGTGGCCTCTCCTAACCCAGAACCATGTGGGGAAAGGAATTCTGGGAAGTGTAGTTACGGCTTTGCTATGTCGCTGCACTACAAAGCCTGTACTTGCCCTGTGACTTTGACCATGTACTTGTCTTGCTCTGAGTTTCAGGTTCTTCATCTGTTGGAGGATGGACTCTTTAATGTTTCTTCTTTTAACACACACACACACACACACGTATGCACACACATAAACAAAAAGCACACAAGAAAATAGACAAAGAGGCACAGAATTCCTCCTCTCTCCTTGTGTACGTGGACCTGAGGTCCCTTTGAAACCAGTCTGCAGATCCCGGGACTCTGAGGCACCAGATGGGAGCACGTGCACGGATCAGCTTGCAGACACCCCTCGGCTCTGACCGTGGAAATGAGTATACGTGTGGCCGGGCTCACAGTCAGCAGACCTCAGCTCTCGCTTCGCTGGGAACCAGAGCAAGGTGCCAGGGCTCTCTGCCCTAGTTTCTCCAGGTGACCATCCCATGTCAGAGGCTGGGGCAGGGCTCAGAGTGTCTGGTGGACTTCTTAGGCGGTGACTCAGTGCCATCTCTGTGGGAGTCCCTGCGCTGTGCTGAGGACTGGGAGATGGTCAAGTCCGGGTGTCTTCCTCCTGGGAGCCCTCCAGCCTGTGGAGAGACAGGCGGTTCGTGCTATCAGAGCCACTTACACAAAAGTCGTAGGGCTCTGAGGAAGGAGGGGATACATCCCACCTGCGAAGGCTCCCTGGTGAAGGAAGCGTGTGAATCAGCCCTTGAGGACTGGATATGGCTGTGATGAGCCTAGGTGGAGGGGAAGGGTCCAAGGTGCAGCGTGTGTGGGGCTGGGGGAAGAGTGTGGTGCAGTGGAATAGAGGGCGTGTAGGGGAGGAGAGGAGGGGGATGGTGGACCAGGAGTGAGGAGCAGTGAGCACAGCCCCGAACGCATGCTGAAGATATTCACGCGGTGTTTGCCGAAGCATCAAGTAGGGACCCGGGTGAGGCACCAGCGGTCCCCACACCCTGCAGCCTTCTGGCGTCATTCCTTCACATCTAAAAAAGGTAAGTCAAACCCCTTCCCATGGAGAAGGCTCTGAAGTAGTTTGTGGATTCCCCAGGGGCTGCTTAACGTCCTTGCTTTCAGTCTATTGCGGCTGGTTTCCTGACCCACCAGCGGACCCTGCGGTCCCCTCTTCACGTGATGGCTTCACTGCAAGAGGGACTCTGCCCGCTTGCCTCTGCTCCTGAGAGCTCCACTGGCCCGAGGCTGTTGGGGGAGCAGACTTTTATCATCGGTTTACAGGATAATTGTGGGGCGCTTTGGGGTACCCTGGATCCAGCTCATGCCAACATAGGAATATTTACGCCCAGGAAATCAGAAAACAAATCGTTTGTTGTTAAACCTCGGCCGGCATAACACTGACCACAGCACAGTACAAACCGCACTCCGTAAGCGACAGGACGCTAAGTCCGCTGCCATCGCTCTGGCGTTCCTCTCCTCCATGAGATCCCCATACCCCAGACCCTTTGTGCAACTCCAGATTCCAAGCACAGTTCGACTCTGTCTTGGCTTTACTTCCACCAAGTTCTTTTCCTTTCTTGTGTGAAGGCAGTTGCAGGCAGGATAGCTTGAAGCAGATGTTCTCTTTCCTGCTGTGTGGGTCGGCTAAGTTGGATTCAAAAGGTGGTTGTGCAGAGATGAAAAGGGATCATGGAGATGCTGGAACAATATGGAGAACGTTCTAGGTCACATGCTAAGATCCTGCACCCTAGCTTCTGCGGCTCGATTCTGCAGAAACGTGCGCACAGATGTACGAGATGGGTGGATGATGGCCCTGCCGCACAGCTCGCAGTCAACACTGGAAATACCCCAAGTGCCTGGCAATGGAGGGATGAGTACAATAGGTGACGGGATGTATACAGTTGTGAGAAAGATAGAAGCGGGTCTCTGTACGTACTGACGTGGAAATACGTACACAACATTGTTAAGAGCAAGAGTTGCAGGACAGGATATATATACATATACAGTAAAGAAGTTTTAAAGTGTCCATATATGTGGATGCGTGTGTGTTTGTAGATACAGAAAGATATCCAGAAGGACACGCTGTAAATGGTTAATAGTGTCAATCTTAGAGGATGATGGGGGTCTGTGCACGGGGGAAAATGTTCTGTTTTACATCATGTATTCCTGAATCGTTCTCATTTCTTACCACGAGTCTGTATTGCTTATATGATTTGTAAAAACCCAATAATTTCTCCAAAGAGAAAATGTTTACAGCACAACGCAAATACCACTGGCAGAATATCAAGTGGTTTACATGCAGTGGCCATGACTCTACAGAAAGCTGCATCTGGGGGGACGGGAATGCAACGAGAGGGAATGGAATGAGAAGGAACATCCCAGAAGAAGTGACTGGTGGTTAAGGGCGGGATCCAGGGAGGGTTCTTCCTCCTTTTCCAGAAGGCTGGGCAGGGCTGAGGTCTGGGACCTCTCAAATTCTGCCCAGTACATCTCCTCATCCCAGCCCCAGCCCATGTTCCTATCACTTGCAAGTGGCAGTGGGTATCAACTATTCAATTATTTTCAAATAGTTGAGCTTGGGTCTGGATTGAATAAATCACCTTGATGCCAATTTCCAGGGAAGTCCTTTCATATTTTATGATTCGCCCCCACCCTTCCCCCCTTCCTTCCTAGTGCTCCTGTTAATGAACCTGGAGACTGTGAATGCTGCTCGGCCGTCCCCACCGCTAAGCCCCAGATGGAAAACCTGCTGCCGAAAGCATCGAAAGCATCGCGCTCTGGGTTTTTTCCTTTCCCTCCTCACAGTCCCGGGGAAATTGATATGCAGGCAGGATTATGCTTTGTTTAAATCTCAGCCCCGGCTTCTGAAAGAATACATTATCCAAATCGGTGCATGTGGTTGAAATTCTGCAAAACTCAGTTGTGACACACGTGGCTTGCCAATCAGTTGTCCGGCCGGGTCTCAGGCAGCAGAAATGCCCAGAATCAGAGCGTATAACCATGGGAAAACCATCCACTAGGGACTGCTACTGGAGTCGATAATGTATCCTGCTGCTGGTGGAAGGTGGGCTTCTGAGGCACCTCTGACCCCTCTGGGGCCACCCTCGTGCCGTCCAGCTCCCATCCTGGGGACAGCCACCCTTCCTTCTCTCCAGCTCCTTTAGCATCAAGACTTGTTCAAAGAACCGATTGAACATGAACATGGAGACCAGAGGGTTTCTTTTTTTACCTCTTTTCTCTTTTTGTAAACAGGTTTTAAAGGAGCCCCGTCGGATTTGGAACCTGGTACTGTGGAACCACCAGGGAAGGAACTGGATTGGCCCCGTGCGCGCCCGCATCTCCGCTGGTCTTGAATCTTGTCCGTGACTCGGGCACAGAGGGAACAACTCACCGGTGATAATTTGGGAGCCGCTGTAGTCCCACTTGCTCTTTAAATGTTAGACTTTTAATGATTTAGGAACCAAAAGAATAACTAAGGAGCCCAGCAGTCATTATCTCAAATAATGAGACTTTTTAATGCAAAATCAATGTTTGTTATAATGAAAATAGATTCCTCAGCTCCTGCAGGGCCAAATGTACAAATCTTTTCTGCTGTTAAATAAAATGTGACGGCTCATTTTCAGGAGGATGGTGAGCATTTTTATTCAAGAGTAAAAATAAAATGTCAGAACTTATTTACTTTTATTAAGTGCTCATTCTCAATCAGATACTCTAATCAATATCTAATTGGAGGCGAGGAAACGGAAAATAATTTTTATGCCAACTTGGGGAAGGGAAGGAGAGCAGAAGGAAAGAAGGTGAGAGAGAGCGGGAGAGAACATTGTCAGTCATCGTAATTGCAAATACTAACTGAGCAGACGCATAGCGTCCGGACGGCGCTAAAGGCTTGACCGGCCTTGTGTTGTCTACCTTCGGCTCAATCCTGTGAGATGTGCCCTCTGTGGTCCCCATTTACAGATGACAACACAAAGGCTTACGGAAGAGAATTATCCACAGGCTTGTGTTTATTGTGTGGGTGGAGCCAGGATTGACAGCCAGGTCTGTCTGACCCTTCAGCCCCAGCTCTTAACCACACTATTTATCTGTCCTCTCTCCCTTTTTAGAAAATGTCTTTTATTCACTTTTTTTAAACGAGTCATTCTTGAGAGGTTAGTTTTACCAATAAAAGCCTTACTCCTACGACACTGAAACTGTAAACGTAAAATGGTTTGTAGGGCAAGAGTTTTCTGCCAATACATTGCATACCTCTCTGTCTGGGGAAACAGAGTGCATCGAACTTAATTTCACTTGCTTTTAGTGACTCAGAACTGGTTTCCAGACTCAACTCGGATGTGAGGAATCTCTAGTCTAACGGGAGAGACAAAACACGCAAAGAAGTGAGTTGAAATCCTGGCTCTACTGCCCGGTACTGGGTACTTTGGGCAAGCCTTCTGCTCTCCCTGTGAGAGGCTGGACCTTGTAATGCTTTATGATTTTAAGTTGTAGGGATATCCGACTATATCCGCTTAAGGCAGAAGCTTCCAAGCATTCGGGTTATCTGAAAAAGGTCTGGGCTGCCTCAGGAGGAGGAGAAGTCCCCGTTCAGAGGATAAGGAATTAGACCAGTTATCTTCCCAGTGGGTCAGCAAACTTTTTCTGTGGAGGATCATTACTTTAGGCTTTGCAGGCCATGTAGTTTCTGTCCCAGTGACTCACCTGTCCCGTAGTGGAGCAGAAAGAAACAGCCAAAGACAGTACGGAAAGGAATGAGTGTGGCTGTGTTCCAATAAAACTTTATTTACTGAAACAGGTGGAGGGCCAGCGCAGGTCACCATTTACCAACCCCAGCTTTCGGTTCTTCTAATTAGAAACCTCGTGATTCTCTTCTGGTTCCTTTCGTTACTGTGCTGGGCTGATCACAGGCACCAGGGCTGGCCCTAGTGAATAATACTGGGTTCACGCCTACTTGATTCTTACTACGTGCTGGGCATCTTTTCAAGCTCTTTGTAGATATGCATTCCTTCACTGCTCACAACAATCTTTTTTTTTTTTTTAAAGATTTTATTTATTTATTTGACATAGAGACAGCCAGCAAGAGAGGGGACACAAGCAGGGGGAGTGGGAGAGGAAGAAGCAGGCTCCCAGCGGAGGAGCCTGATGTGGGGCTCGATCCCACAACGCTGGGATCACGCCCTGAGCCGAAGGCAGACGCTTAACAACTGCGCCACCCAGGCGCCCCAACAATCTTTTACTATTATTATTATTACTCCCATTTTACACATGAGGCTCCTGAGGCACAGGGAGGGTCAAGGAGCTCATCCAGGTTCATGCAGCTGCTCAGAGCTGGAGCTGGCTCTAACCACAGGCAATGCGGCTTCCGAGCTGTGCTCCCAACCACTGGGCCACCTGCCTATTACTACGTCACCTGGGGTAGGTTACTAGTCCTCATAGAACGGCAACTCTCACCCTTCGAGCCTAGTAGCTTTGCCATCTTAGGCAAGTCACCTACCCTCTCTGCACTTTGGCTGCCTCGCCAGACGATGGGAATCATGACATTCATCACACCGGGCTCACGTGAGGCTGCTTGAGGGTGAAGGCCTTGTTTAGGGCTTGGAACAAGGCAGGTGCTGAGAAAGGCTAAGTGCTGCTTCTCCTGTGGCCGTTTCTGGAGAATCTAGGGATTGCTGAGAAACAAGGAGGGCCTTGTCCTGGCAATTGAACTGATACGTTTCTACTGTCTCCTACAGTATTTGTTAAATTTTTTTTTAGAGTTTTGGTAAAATTTCACTTTTCCCATAAGGAAGTGCTCTGACTCTCATTGCTGGGTGGCTGATGTGAATTATGCCCTCATCAGGGGGTCTGAGTCTCTCTGGAGGTTCCTCTGTGACAGGCCCTTGTGGGGTCTGCTCTGGGAACTCTGGCCCCAGCCAAGGGCCAGACAAACATGGGGACCAGCCCTTTGGCCATCACACTACCAGATAAGGACTGTGAAGCATTTATTATTACCTGGCGAGCCCCTAATCCAGGGGTGGCTTCTGTCTCTATTGAAATGTATCCAGCGCTCCTTTATGCCTGGCCCTGTGCTTGGGATTCTTCGTACATTACCTCATTTTAGCCCAATAAGCCTCTGTTGTCATTTCTAGGGTTATTATTCCCATTCTGCAGAGGAGGAAACTAAGGCTCAGAGATGTGAAGTAACTTGTCCAAGATCACCAGTAGGCAGTGGAGCCACCGTGTGGCCCTGAGCAGCCCGAGTCTAAAGTTTGCTCCTTCCTCCCCTTCGCTGTGTTGTGGCAGCAAATCTTGTTGTTCCTACCTGAAAACCACTCCCCCGACCCAACTTCTTGTCATTCCACAGCTCCTTCCCTGGGCCAGGATGACTGCAGTAACCTGCCAGCTGGTTCTCCTGATGGCCTTCTTGCATCTTCCACAGTACTTGATTCTCAGAATACTAGTCCATACGATCCTTTTCTTAGAACTCAGCTCGACTGAGGCAAAATTTACATACAATAAAACTCACGAATCTGAAGCATACAATCCAATAAGTTTTGACAAATTTAAAGTTCACCACCACTACGATCAGGATATGGAACATCTCCACGAGTGTGTATTTTTAACAAATCTTTTCCGTTAGGGGCACCCAGGTGGTGCAGTCGGTTGAGCGTCCGACTCTTGGTTTCAGCTCAGGTCTGATCTTAGGGTCGTGAGATCGAGCCCCACGTCGGGCTCCCCGCTCAGCAAGGAGTCTACTTGGGCTTCTCTCTCCCTCTCCCTCTGCCCCTCCCTGCCTCTAAAATAAATAAATAAATCTTTAAGGGGCGCCTGGGTGGCACAGCGGTTAAGCATCTGCCTTCAGCTGAGGGCGTGATCCTGGCGTTATGGGATCGAGCCCCACATCAGGCTCCTCCGCTATGAGCCTGCTTCTTCCTCTCCCACTCCCCCTGCTTGTGTTCCCTCTCTCGCTGGCTGTCTCTATCTCTGTCAAATAAATAAATAAAATCTTTAAAAAAAAATCTTTAAAAAATATTTCTGTTAGGTCATGCCACTCAACATTTTCTATCCCTCAAGTAAAAGTCAAAATTCTTACAATGCCAGAGAGTACTCTGGCAAAGGAAAGGCGATGTGTTTACCAAACCTTTCTTTTTCCTCCTGGGCCCAAAGAAGGTCTTGTTTCTTATTGTCTGTGTGAAAAGTTGGGGCTGTATGACTCGTGCTGGCCACTGGAGAATGGAAAGAAGTGATGTCCACCTGTCCTAGTCCTGGGGGCTCAAATTTCTAGAAAGATCTCCACGGTTTCTCTCTTCCCATTGCCAGCTGGATGTGGAAGCCCTCATTCTGAGCATTCTGAGTCCTGGAGGATCTAGAGTCACTAGAAAGATGAGTTGAGCCCACATCAGGCTGGGATTCGAGAAGAGAGACATCCTTACTCTGGTGAACCCCTGAGATTTTGGAGGGGTTAGCAGCACAGCAGCAGTGTTGGCTCTGACACATATAGAGGCTCCGATGATTCTGCCCTGGGCCACACCTCTGACCTCATTACCCACTGCCTTCCCCTGAATTCTCTCCCTTCCAGCCACACCTGTTTCTGCCTCAGGGCCTTTGCACTTGCTGTTTGTGATAGGCTGAATAATGGTCCCTTAAAAGATATCCACGTCTTAATTTCTGGAACCGTGAATGTCACCTTATATGGCACAAGGGACTTTGCAGATATGATTAAGAATGTTGAAACAGAGAGAGTATCTTGGATTATCCCAGGTGGATCCAATGTTATCACGTGTGTTCTTATAAGAGGGAGATAGAGGGGGGTTCCTGGATACCTCTGTAGATTGAGTGTCTGCTTTTGGCTCAGGTCATGATCCTGGGGTCCTGGGATCAAGCCCCACGTCAGGCTCCCTGCTCAGTGGGAAGCCTACTTCTCTCTCTCCCTCTGCCCCTCCCCCTGCTCTTGCTCTCTTTCTCAAATATATAAAATCTTAAAAAAAAAAAAGAGCGAGGAAGAGGGAGATTTCACTGGAGGAGAGGAGAAAGCACATGGTGATGGAAGCAGAGCCTGCAATGATATGGCCACGAGCCAAGGAAGGCCAAGACATGCTGGCAGCTCTCAGAAGCTGGAAGAGAAAACGAGTAGATTCTCCCCTGAAACTGCCAGAAGGAACCAGTCTTTTGACACCTTGATTTTAGCTCTGGAAGACTCATTTCAGACTTCTGGTCTCCAGAACTATAAGAGAATAAATTTCTATTGTTTAGAGCCACTATGTTTGTGGCTTTTTTTTTCTTTAACAGCAGCAATAGGAAACTCTTACCTTATTCCTTCTGTCTGCAATGCTCCTTCCCCAGGTAGCTGAATGACTGCCCTCTTTACCTCCTTTATGACTTTGCTCAAATATTTGTCACCTTTTCAATGAAGCATTCCCTAACTACCCCATTTAAGACCACACCCTCTCCCCCTTCTCCATTTTTCTGTCTCCAGAGAATTTAATAACGTCTGACCTATCATATTCTACAGATTAATTTTGCTTACTTATTTCCTCTTCTCATTAGAATGTAAACCTTTATCTTTTTTAGTCATTGCTTTATTCCTTAGAGCACTGCCTGGCATGCAGGGAGCACACAGTGAACGTTTGTTGAATGAATGAAAAAGTGAATGGATGGGGTCCATGGGATGGGGAAGTGTCTGCCCTTGCAGGGCCAGTCAAGTACCCAGTGTTCAGGGCTCTTTGAAGAGGTCTCAGGCTTAGTGGCCCCTTCAATCCCCCTCTCCTGAGTATCTCCTGGGTGTGGCACTCCATGGGACCCTCCTCCCAAGGAACTGGGACATATGACTCTGATGTAGGTTAGCATAGTGCAGAATGGGGTGAGCACCATGGAGAGGCACAGCTGGAGAGCTCAGAGGGAGGTAGGGTGATCCCTGGAAGAAGGTCTTCCCGATGGGTGGAGAAGGTCATGATGGATCAAGGAAGAGAGAGGCTATTCAGGCAGTCATAGTGGGGATGTGTTGGGACATCTTAGCAGTTTCCTTTCATAGAAGTAGAAAATGTGTGTGTGTGTGTCAGGGGCAGAGAATTGTGAGGGGCTGAAGGGATAGGCAGGGGCTAGATTAGAATGGTCCTTCAATGTCACTCCAAGGAAAACAGACTTCATTCTGCAGGGAATGGGTGGGGGGCATTAAGGTTATGAAAGGAGTATTCAAATAGGGGAAAAAATAAACCTCTAATTCTAACATCAGACTTCACCAATCATCTCCACTTTTCTGAGAGCCCTTCTTGGGGTCTGCCTGTGTGTGTGTCCCATGGCAGCCCCTCGGGCACCTTTTGGAGCTGGCCTTGTCACTCCTCACATAGCCCCATCCATTGACCAGCGGGTTCCCGAGGGACCCTCCTTTGGAGCTGGCTTTTTCCCTGCTGCTGCTCTCTCTTTCTTTGGGCAGGGGCCCCATGCCAGGTTTCAGAATTCAGAATGAAAAAGTCATCTCTCTGAATCATGAAGTAACTGAGAAATCCTCACCGCACTGTGAAGAGAAGAGGGGGAGTGACCTCACCTGCCTAGAACCTGGTTCACAGCCTAGACTGGCTCCCTAGTACTGATCTTCATGCTAATGGTCCAGCTGCCTGTTGAGCACATACAGGTTCTGGGCACCACGTTAGGGGATCTACCAACAGGACAAGCGAGGAATGTCAGGCTAGCTCTGCATTTTCCAGATTAGGTGACTATGGCTTAGGGAGGTCACTCAGGAAGTGCCAGAGCCTCAGATGGAAGCCAGCCTGCCTAGCCCATGGTTTGGGTTCTGGACAGCTATGTGCGATTCTACGCCACCTGCAGGACTTCTTAAACTGGGGTCCATGGATGAATCCCTGGGGTTTGTGAATGGGAATGGGAGAAACAATTACATGTTCTTTTCACCAACATCTAACTGGCATGGAGGCCACAAACCGTGGTAGAATTTGTAGTGCTAGAACTCAGTCACTGATAAAAATCACAGATATGATAGCTGTTTCAACTACCTTGAAATATCATTTATACTACCTAGAATTTATATTTGTCTTAGGAGCACGACTAGATCTTACTACTTCATACATTAATCAGGAAACTCTTATATTTCCATTTCACAGATTAAATTTTTAATATTTTGGTATCTTTTTTTCAAAATGATTGGTTCTCCTTGTAATCCTAGGATTTTGTTCTCTGCATTTTGAAACGCCATCCCGAGACTACCTGCTCAGCTCTCCTCCTGTCCCATCTCATAGAATCCTCACAAGGACCCCACGAAGGAGGTATTACTTCTCCATTTCACAGATGAGGAAACAGGCTCAGAGAGGTTCCGGGACTTGTCCAGGATCTCCCAGCTAAGGCAGAGTGAGGATTTGAGCCCAGGTCCCACCAGGTCCTAACCGCCCAACTTCCTTTAGGATCTGTCCCCTCTTCCCTCTTGTTCTCGGGCTTGGGCCCCAGCACCCAGGTTAGTGTGTGTTTGGCAAGAGTAAAGAAGAGATCCTAGAGCCCCATGCTCCTTGCGGTCCTCCTCCCTTCCTTCCCCAACATCCCGCTTTCACCACACCATCTGCCTGGGAACCTATCCAGACTGATCACATTATCCCTTTATCCTTTTTCACGTTAGTCACCATGAAAATCCCGTTACCCCTCAGCCCTGCTGTCTCATCTCCATTTGACTCTGTATTTCCCCCGATGTGACTCCTTCCTTCCCGACTCTCTGGGGTTGGTCATCAGCGAAACCTTCTCTGTCCTCATGCTGGTCCCTGAATGATCTCCGTCGCCTTTGTACTCTAGTGGAAACCATGCTTCCCACCGAGGACCTAGCCTCCCCGCAGCCCTCTCCAGGGAGGGCTTCCTGTTCCAGCAGCTCTTGAACCACCAGGCCTGGTGGTGGGGGAGGTCCCCTCCTTGGTCGTCATTGTCACTTTCGGAATGTCCTTATTTGTGTGTCCCCACCAAAACTGCTGCTCTGAAGTCATGCCAACAAACCATCTCCCTTTGATACTCCTTGTTGCAGCCCCCTGTGGACCCCGAGGCATCCCCACCCCCATCCCTGAAGATGTGAAAATTCTAGTCCGCTGTTTCTCCAGCATGACCCTACCACCATTCTTGGTGATTCCAATCTCCATAGAAAGGATCCTTCTAACAGCCTTTCTTCTCACTTCCCTTACCTCCTTTCTCCGTCTCACCGCTGTCTTTCAGCCCCAAGGTCATATATTAGTGCTTTTGTTAATAATAACTGTTTCCCCTCCAAAATCTCAAGCAAAATCTCAGCCTCCTTTCTGAACACCATCGTGCCTCTGCAGCTCACTGAGTTTCGGGTGCTGTCCCTGCGTGGTCTCCAGGCGCGAGTAGGCTGCCTTCCACTGGCAGAAGGTGGCCGGGTGGGCAGGGGGCTGCTGCTTCTGGGGGCAGTTTGAAGTTCCAGACTTTTAGGCTTGTCTCCACGAATATCCTCATCCCGTATGTCAGAGCCCCACTCTTTATCTGTTACAGGACGTCTGTGAAACTATGCTTTCATCCCTTTGGCATTTCTCCTTCTTAATAACCAATCAAAGTTGCTCAGTCAAATCCTGGGTCCGGTTTTCAGCCCTGTGGCAGCAGGAGACGAGTCTCCTTTAAAGATGCCATGGGACTCTGGATTTCAAAGCTTACCTTACGCTGTCGCTTGGCCTCCCAGGGCCCACTGTTGTATTTTTGCAAGGCTTTCAAGCCACCTTCACCACAATCCTGATAATTGTAATTTCCTTCAGATCAATCAAGCCCCAAAGCCACTTGATAACCCCAATGCCTCACCTTCCCCGTAGCACGGGTTCAACTTTAGTATTTGCGGAGTCCACTCCACCTTCCACCAGCATGTGGGTCCCCGCTGTCTTCAGAAGGAGAGGCGATCCAACTGCCAAACCCCACTCTAAGGTCTGCTTCCTAGGACCACCCCTGGAACAAACTGCCTGAGCCCTGGGGCCCAGGAAACAGAGCCAGCTACAAAAGATTTTATGATCATACTCATGGCAAGTGCAATCCCAGGGTAGCAAGAGTGAGGGAAGGGGGGAGTAAGGCAGGGAGAGAGGGAGAGCCGACAGAGGGATGTGCAGGAGTGAGCTCTGCAAAACCCAGTTTTGTAACAAGGGCAGCCATGGCTGTTCTCAGGCGTATCTTCTTGTGTGCAGGACCACACGTGCTCTCTGGATAGACCGCCGATGGCAGAGCGGAGAGAGGGAACTTCTTCGAAGGCTCTCAAAGTTGGCCCGTCCATCTCAAAGTTGGCCCCATGGGACGTCTGCTCTCCTGCACTGCTGGATTGTGTTACCCAACCCTGCAGTGACCCCGAAGAAGCTAGAAACTATGCCACTGGGTGTGGTTTTTCTCAGGACACAGAAGTGGCAGGAGGACCAAGAGGATTCCTGGCACCCTACCATCTCCCGAGCACCGCCATATATATGGGGAGCTGTGCCAGGCCTCTTCATGCTCTGAGGGACCAGCGGCCCTGGAGGAGGTCTCTGGCTGCAGAACGGCCAGGTCCCTGAGGATGTGCTGGAGCGCAGCCCACCTGGAAGGGGGGCCACGGGGTGGCAATAGGGGCAAAACGAGAAGTCAAGGACACTAGAGATGGCCGGGCCAAGAGGACTGGAGTCACACACAGGAGGTCTGAGACATCCAGAGAAACACAGTCAGGTGATGCCATTCCTCAGCTCAGAACCAGCACAGCTTCTCATCTCCCAGTGGCTCCAGAACCTACCAACCTGACCTCTCCTACTCCCCACGTGCCTTATTTGCTGTAATAGCACTGAGCTCCCTGCTTGTCCTCAAACCCACCACGGCCTCCCTCCTTGGTACCTGCTTTCCTCTGCTTGAAGAGCTCTTCCCTCACCTACCTGACTTCCTGTCTCCTCATTCCCCTCAACCATGTCCCTTGGACTGGGAGGCGTCTGGCCACCTTCCATGAAAGAGTACTTTATTCCCTGACCTCACCCCAGTGCTCCTACCCTTCAACCTGGGTCATCCTGACGTCTTATACATTTAGTGGACTGTTTCTCCTCTGTCTTCCCTGAACTAGAAGGCCGCTCCACGAGGGCTGGGCACACGTAACAGAGCTTGGCACAGGGTAGGGACACCATAAATCTTTTGTTGAATGAATGAATAAGTAAGCCAATGACAGCTGCGTGATCTCCATTCCCCAACCAGGACTGATAGACCAGAAAGAACCCCCCAGTCTGAAGCCCTATCAGATTTTCTCTCCAGATAATTTGAAATCAGGCTTGAGAGTTGGCGGGATTCTGCAAGGGGCAGAAAAGCAAGGGCTGGGGAGTGGCACCTGTCACCACGTGCCAAACAAGCAGGAGGAGCTGGTGTGCAGAGAGGGGATTTAAGGTGCCCTGCAGAGAATAGAGAGAGGCTTGTGCTCTCCGGCCTTGGGGTCCAGAGATATCCCCAGGACCTTATACTAAATCCCTCCTTTCTGCCTAACTGGAGTGGTTTTATTTTTATTTGCAATGTAAGTCTTAACTATCAGTGTTGCCATTTATCAAGCATTTCTACTCAGGAGCTGTGCTGAACCTTATCATGCCCTGTGGGACCCAAGCAGGCCACTTCCTGCCCGTGCAGCCACGCAGGGCCCCTGGGCCAGGCGCAGGACCTCGGGTAGCATACGGCCCTCGATGAGGGAGAGTCTTCCCTGCCAATTTCCAATGCAGCTGCTCTCAGGCTGCCCTGAGGTCTTTTCCTGGCACCCAGGGGGTACCCCAGCTGCCCCAGAGCCCCAGGCCTCTCTCCTCCTCACCCTGACACATGCCCCCCCACCCCCAAGCTGTCACCACAGGCTCCCTGCTCCCTGTCACCTCTGTGCCTGAGGCTCCAGGTCTCAGCAAGGCTCTGGCTTGAACAGCCTCACCCCCTCTCCGTACCCAGCTCAGGCGCACCCAGTGCCTGGCTCCTTCTCCCCGTTGCCTCCGGAGCGCCACAGTCCCCTCCCCCCAGGCCTGACCCCAGAGCATGGAATCTATTGTCCTCCTCCATCCCAGCCAATCCCCAGCCCCGACCTGACAGCTCCCCCATTATGGATGCACATTTACAAACAGCTCATTTACATAGAACACGAGGGAACTGCTTCTGTCTTCAGAAAAGAGGAGACTCCCGGTCACCTAGACCGGGTGGATCCTGAGATTAGCCAGCCTCCTGCCCTTCCTCCCTCTTTCTGGGCCATTGGGCGGGCAGGCAGGCCAAGGGTGGGGGCAGGGAGGGTGAAATCAGCTTGACCGGAAAAGAAATGGGACGTGGGTCAGGCAGATGCTGTTTAACCTGCATTTATTCATTTGTTCCTTTTTTAGAACAATCTTATTTCTTATCTATATATGCCCTTGTGCAACTTGAGGGCCTGTGTTCTCGTCCCTCCCAGACCCCAGCCCTCACTGTTACCCTGTCCTCCCTCCAACCTCCCAGCACCATCCAGTTTGTATTTCAAAGACCTGTGATCAGGGAGCAGAAAGGCAGCGTGTGCTGTGGGGAAGAGGAGGGGCTTTGGAGCCCAGAAGTCCCCCACATTTGAATCCCAGAGCCATGTTTAACAAAGGACGCTTTCAGGGCCTCAGTTTCCCCATTGGTACCATGGGGATAATAATGTCAATTCCATCGAGAGCGTTTGAGGAAAGGGAGAGTCATTATACATAAAGCACCTGATGCGATGCTGGGTGGAGGATACAGATTTGTAAGTGGCGGTGGTGTTACTAAGGTTTAGGACACAGAAATACCCAACCACGTGCCCCAAGAGGGTGGGCTCCTCTCCCAGCCTTCCAAAAGACCACCTCTCGCTCTGACCCAGGCCCAGCTGCAGGCAGAGGATATAGTCCATTCGTTCCCCTGCATTTATTTGTTCACATTCTTCTCTGGAAACAGCCCCTCTCTTCTTGTTTTGTCCTTAACTGTTAGTTCCCTCTTCCCCCCACCCCACCCACGGCAAGAAGGTGACAGACGTGGACTATGGTGGGGTGGGGTGGGGTGGGCGGGCAGGGGCGGGACATGATAATGCAACAGTGTTGAACGTGCTACTCTGAGCCAGATGTTATGCTACGCCCTGCACATCTGTAATCCGCAATCCTTAATCACCAACATTGTGCACTCGCGGCAGGCATTTCCCACTGAGCCTGGGGAAGTCTTCAAAGGTGTCATGATCCATGAGTGATGTCTGCCATGGGGCAAGCCACGCAGTTGTCAAGGCTCCTTTTGCCTTCTCAGCTGGGTGCATTTGGGAATGTGTAGGAGGGGCCGTGGGCTCAGGCTGGGGCTCAGGTGGGCTTCCTGGGGAGTTGACCTTGACCTGACATCTGTAGGGTGAGTGGAGGGTGGTCAGCCAAAGGAGGGTGGGTGAGGGAGCAGCTCGAGATATGAAACAGCGTGCTAGGCAGGGAGGTATTACTGGAGCTTCAAACAGGAGGCAGGGAGAGATGGGAGACGGGGCCGGCAAGAAAGGCAATGAATTAGAACATGCAAAGCATCAGAACACATAGTACGTGCTCAGTAAATAGTCTCTGCCATCATTATTATTTATTATTATCATTATTAGTATTACTGGAGAGTTCCAATAAATGTTTCTTGGCTGACTGGCAGAGGGCGAGGTCCATTAAGCACCGAGTGGATACTGTTTGGTAAATCCCTAGTTGACTTATTGGCAGCTTGATCAATAATCGATCGACTCTGGGGGAGTCAAGCCGTGGCAGGTGACAATGTGTCAGGATGAAGACATAAGTGGCAGTAGGAACACCCTACCCCAAGGCCAAGGCCAGGTAAACTTTGCTTTTCGCTTAACCCTTCCTCTGAGGATGTCCTCTCAGCTCGCTCTGGGCCTACCTGCAGCCTGGGAGCCTCTGATTCTGGTGGCCTCTCTCTGTGGCACAGCTGTGTCCTCCCCTCGTCCAGGTCCTGGAGGGGGGACTGCCTCCAAGAGGAGCAAGAAGGGTTGTGGAGAGAAGGACAGAGAGAAGTCAGTTGCTCAGCCCTTGCTGTGGCAGTCCTGCTGACCCTGTGGGGGTGAGGAAGGGGAAGAGACTTGGAGGTGGGTGGCCTGAGAGTCCGGACTGGCTTCCTGCATGCCTAGAAACCGTGAGGGCTTGGACAGCTCCTGCAGGTCTGTGTGCTGAGGGGAGAACCGCAGAAGGGCAAGAGGGTCCTTAGAAGCCGTTGAACTCTGCTGCCTTCATCCCCTGCCCCGCTCCCCTAACCTTGCTCCAGTCAATCGAGTATCCTCTTCTGCAGAGACTCTGAGCTCTCCCCTCTGGAGCTCTTCCCTGGGACTGGGGACATCTCTGAGGGGGGCGAGGGCTGGGGTCAGTGGTTTTCCTGTGGGGAAATCCCATCAGCTTCCTGTGGGGGGAGGGGGCCCCAGTAAACTCTAGACGACACTTTTCCCCACTGTTATCATTTCTTGTCTCCTCTGCTCTGCAACTCAGACCCTACGTTTCTGCAAGCAGAGCTGGGACAGACCCTGCCCTCATTTTCCATACTGTGCTTCCTTATTTTACAGGATGGAGGGGCTGGGCCACTTCCTAATATCCAGGCTCTCCTCATGGGAGGGATTTGCATCTCCTTCCTTCCCTTCCTTCCCCACTCAGGGCACCATCCCTACTCCCACCCTCCCCGCCTAATTGAAGAGGCTCTGCCTGGCAGGGAAGATGGAAGCTTTATCTTCCCAGTCCATCCCAAAGCGCGTTAAGATGATGGATGAGCTTCCAGACCTTCAAGCTCCTCCCAGTGGCATTAACAAAATTGCCTTTCAGGATCCCAACTCCCATGTCAAGATGGGCTGCAGTGGAGATGGGAGGCACAGGCTTTGGTGCTCCATGGTGAGCATTAAAATCATTTTAATGCTGCATTTAGGGTTTGTGTTCCTTGTGTGCGAGCCAGTCCCATTGCTTGCTTTGGAAGAAGATGAATGATATTTCTTAAAAAGCTCTTTGGTGCAGCCTGATTGACCATTAGGAACACGTAGCTTGGAGCTGGGATGTGTGGGCCCAGCTTTGGGGTCTGGATGGGACCCATTGGAGATGTTGTCACTATCAGCCCTATTGGGTCATGGCCAAGTCTTTTCCTTTGGGCTTCTCGAACCTCCCCTGGGCTGATGCTGTCAAGGGGTCAGAGATAGAGCACGGGTACAAGAGTCTGGAGTTGGAACCTCATCCCTGACACCTGGCCACTGACCCTGCTTGGCCAATCCTTTCCCCCTGGCCGTCAGCATCCTCATTGATGAAATAAGGGGGGATGGTTAGCCGTCATGGGTTGAACCGTGTTCCCCCCAAATTTACATGTCAATGTCCTAGACCTATCAGTATCTCAGAATGTGATCTTATTTGGAAGTAGTGACTTTCTAGAGCGAATCAGCTTAAAATAAGGTCATCAGAGTGGGCCCTCCTGTGTTATGACTTGTGTCCTTATCATAAGGGGAAATTTGGACACAGACAGGCACAAAGGGAGAACGCCATGTGAAGATGTAGGTAGAGATTGGGGTACTATAAGCCAAAGAGCACCAAATATTTCCAGCAAACTACTGGAAGCTAGGAGAGGGGCATGGGCCAGATCTTCCTCAACAGTCCGCAGAAGGAACCAACATCACTGGCACCTTGATCTTGGACTTCCAGCCTCCAGAACTGTGACAACAAATTTCTGTGGTTTAAGCCACTCAGTTTGTGACACTTTGTTAGAGCAGTTCTAGAAAACGCATACCCTAGCTACAGCCTCTCTGGCTCCAATGTTCTCCAAGTCTACAGTTCTAGGATTCAGCCTTGGGTGCCTGCGAGGACAGGGATGCCTGCAGTAGGGCCAATGTGTTCTCTGCTGCTCTAGGATCTTGGAGCTGAAGGCACTGTCTTCGTTCCTAAAACCAAATTGGTTAAAAAGGCTCAGGAGGCCAGAGGGAAATGCTGGTCCTTTGGAAATAGTTGGGAGGAGGAAGGGCTACTTTTCAAGTATAGGAGCCCAAGTGGAGGTCTGGGGCTGAGTTTAGCGTCATCCATGTCTCTGGATGGGGGGCCTGGAATCCCCACCTAGAAATGTGAAACAGGGAGTAAGGGTGTCTGCTCTGGACACTCGGGGCAAAGTGGGTGCATTGGGTCAAACTCAGCTTCTTGACCCTCCCAGGTCAATTTGTTTTTCTCCCAAATGAGAAGTTAAAACATTTACAAGGAAACTCACCCCCTTGAGGTAGATAATAGCGTGCATTATAGAAAGATAAAGTTAAAATTCTTGCACACCTGAGTGTGTGGTCTGGAATACAGACCCACGCATATTTACAGAGCACCCAGCACCACCAGTTTGAACCATATTTATCAGTCCTGTTGACATTTCTGTTACCGTACGTCATACCACCTCCTCCATGTTACAGATGAGGACAGCTGAGATGCAGAGAAGTGACATGACTTACTCAAGTCGCACAGACAGTAAGTGGTACTGCTTGGATTGAACTCAGGGAGACTGATTCCAGACCCCACAGCGCCCAAGGGCGGGTACCTCAGAGGACTGGCACCCAGTGGTAAAGAATCTTCTCATGAGAGGCTAGGAGCTGGGGATCACAGAGCAGCCCAGAAAGAGTGAGGGACAATCATGATGTCATTGAGGGTTTGAAAAACTCTTCCTCGCTGCAAGATATCAGTTCTACAGCAGTGCCCTGGTGACCCTCGGGCTGCGTTTATTGTTGGGGCCACCCTATTTACCCAACACAGTCCTGGCCGCCGAGCAGGGACCATAAGCTCCCTGGTTCCTGGGAGGTGGCTGGGTGGGGGGCAGCATCTGCGTTTGGGCGATGAGAGACCTGTCTGGTGCGTGACTCACTCCCCGCCCTCTCCTGCATGGCAGGAAGCACCAGGTGTGTCTGGCAAAGCCGCTGGGGCAAGCCAATCAGCGAGAGTGAGCTGGGCTGTGCAGGGGCTCGGGATTGCTTGGGATTGCACTTGCAATCAGGGCATTTCACACAGCAAATTGTGGTCATTTAGGCTTCTCTACAGCGAGCTTAATTTCGGGTCCAAGCACGGAGGATATTCAGAGACACAATGAGGTAATTTCACATTTTAAAGCAGAGAATGCAGCGTAAATTAGTAGAAAAATCATGACACTTATAAACCCGTTCTAAAGATGTATTGTTCCTTTTTCTTCTGGGAGAAAAAAATCAGCTTCTATTAAGATTGAATTAACCGCTGGAGGAGAATTCCTCAGACGGCCAATTCATAAGGAGAAATCTATTTTAAACTTGGTCAAAAGGCTTTTGCAGAAAGTAGTAGGAAGAAGAGTTCCTAAGGAAAGGCAGGTGCTCTGGTAGTAATTCCACATCTGGCTGTGGAGGGTGGCCGCGCATGCCCACTGTGGGTGAACCCCTGGGTGCAGTCTTGAGCAGCCTAACTCCTGAGCTCAGATGTCCTCCACGCAATGGGGTCCACCTCCTTCAAGTGCTGTGACTCTGGACTTACTGTTTAGTGAAATGGTTAGGTACAGATTTTGGGGTCCTGCTGCTTGGATTCGAATCCCAGCTCTGACCGCAGTCAGCTCTGTGACCCTGAACAAGAACTGAACTTTCCATCCTCGGTCTCGTCATCTGCAAATGGAGTAATAAAAGCACCTATTTTATGGCTCATTAGAGGGGAGATGCTAGAAAGAGTCTGACACACAGGAAGCCCTCAGATAGGATGACTGTCTTAGTTTGGGATCCCCCAGGAGAGGACCCTGTGACAAGAACTCGAACACAAGTTTGAGCAGCAGAGAGGGGATGCGAGATGCCAAAGGCAAGACACATCAAAGGTATAGCAGCAAGGCAGCTACCCCCCGGGGCAACTGAGCTGCATCCCGCCAGGAAACTCTGGGCGCCATGCAGAAGATGCACCCTACAGTTAGCCGACACCAATTGTGAGGGAGCTGGGGTATGTATACACCACATCCCCAAGTCATTCTTGCAGGGCTGCTCCCGGTGGTTTAATTTCTTGGTGTTTCTGGCCTCTCCCTTGAGGTGTCAAAGTGAGCTCCAGGAGCCAGAGAAAGCCCCTGGCAAGGAATGGCAGGTCATGGGGAGTCAGGGTACAGGGACACAGGCGTCTATCTGCTGGCCTGCTCTTGGCATTGGTATTCCAAGCCCCACCCAAGGGCTCTTCCTTGGGCTTTAGCATTTCTTTTATTCCAGACAGGTGCCCTGCCGGCTGTCTCTGTCTCCTGTGCCATGCCTAAGAGATACGTTCTGGGTTCTAGTCCCAGCTTTTCCCTGAACGGCACACTCGAGCTCCTTCTCTCTCTTTCTCTGGGTCATAAGATGTTCCCGTGTATTTTGGGATGCCCTTTGAAGCCCTTTCTTGCTCTGAAATCATGGCTTAGATGGAGAGGGGTGGAGAGGTGATGGGTACCCAGCTCTGGCTCTTGGGCCTGGCAGGCTAGTGTGGCTTTGCTGCATGGGGCTGAAAATTAGAGCTTGGCCAGATGGACAGGGTCCTGATGTCCGGAGCCAGAGAACCATGCAACGGTCCTGCTGGCTCTGTGAGTGCCCAGGGTGGGGGGCCAGAAAGTGCTGGGGAGAGATGGCTCCAGGCCAGAAGCCTAACCTTGGGGACCAAGACATCAGGATCCCTCTTATCTTTAAAACAACATCCAATTCAAGGCGAATCCATGAGAGAACTGATGAATTTGCCCGCACATGGCAAACCCGGGAGCAGGAGACTAAACCTCACTGGGCGTCCCCCTCTCCTCCTACTGCTCCCTGCCTCTACTATGGCATGTAGGTTCAAAGCACACTCTGCCTTTAGTTCCTGCAAGCCTTTTGAATCCCCTGGGCTTTTCATGAAAAAACCCCAAGTACCAGAATATTCCTTGGCTCCCCCCACCCTTTAAGACAAGTTTCCAGTTCATTCTTTCAGAGAAATAAATTTTACTGTTGATCAAAAGGCTTTTTCAGAGAGTGGGTGACAGATCCCAAGAATTCAGTTCTCGAGGCAATGGCAGCTCCCCGAGCGGGTCCCCAGACTGGAAGTCGGGTGCAGGGGGTGGTGGGCTGTCCAGGCCATGGCAAGGCTGGCAGCCTCTCGGGGCCTGGTCCAGCCCGGGACTGCGGTGTCCCCAGTCCCCGTGACAGCCCATGGCAGTGAAACGGCTGCTCTGAGAGTCAGCTTTCTACAAAGACAGAAATAATCAGGTTGACCAAAGGGGAAAACAGGGGAAATTGGGCATTATGAGGGTGATAATTCAGAAAGTGTCAGCCTCAGAATAATTGAATCGGATGACATTTTGTGCTACGGGAAACAATAGCAACGAGCCCGCTGCCCGTCTGATTCATGTCTGGTTCGTGTTTAACAAAACAAGGGCAAGGGTCACGCAACCACGAGCCCCATAAATAACCCGTTAATGGGATTTCCAAACAAGCTGTCCTCAAAGTGGCTTTCCGTCTCACTGAGAGAATATTAAAATGCAAATGGATTCGGGCTGTGTCTTCATAAACAACCGTGTTCATTTAACCTCCGACCTCCCCGCTTAACTGCCCATTCCGGCAATTTGTACGGGCTCCTCGCCGGCTCCTCGCGGTAATTCAGGGAAAGGGCGTTAAAGGAAAGGGTTACAATTTGCGATGCTCAGTTAATCACACTATTGAGATGTTTATGGACAGAATCACGCTCCTCCTCACAGTTGTCTCAGGTCTTAGGCCCCGACCAGCCCAGAGGTGGCCCCGGTGGTTCCCTTTGTTGTCTGACAATCTGGTGAGTGGGTGCCGGCGCAGCCAGGAGCAGGCTGCCCTCCCAGCTGAGGGAGGGCCCCTCCTCACGCCTCCAGTCACCAGCCTGGTCGTCTTTCTTGGTTGCTGTCCCCCTTGAGGGCTGGCCAGAGACCCCCAGTTAAATGGTCCTCCTAGTGGACGGTCTCAAGGCCCATTCTCCTTTGCGGAAGGGCCCAGATTCTCCCTAGGCAAGTGTCCATCTCTTGTTTTCTTTTGGGGAGACCCCTGTGTGGTTTCCCCCAGGCCTGCCCAGACCCCAGCCCTGGCATTGGCCTGACAGAGGGCCCCTGCCTCCACCAGCTCGTTGAGAGGCAGCTTGGATGCACGTTTCCTCTCCAGCCTCTGGGCTTTCTCCCTGAGCCTCGACCCTCCATCTATCTAGTTGTGCAGAAAGACAAGACGCGCACGAAGGGAACAAGCGGGGATGTGAGCCAGGGGCCAGGGCACAAGGTCTGATACCCTGGGCATACGTTTCAGGGGCTGAGACAGGCGCTCTGCTGGAGGAGGGGCTCGTTATCTCCTCCAATGCCTGAGTGATCACGTGTGCCCCGTGCTCTCATTTACAGAGGACTTTTCGCAGAGACGATTCCAGCAGATGTGTTTGGCGTGCGGCATTTAGGGGCTCGAACACGACGTTTCTCTCCTCTCTAAGGATGAAGCTCCACCTCTAAGATGGAGAAAATTAACCTCAGAGGGGCCAAGTGACTTGCCTGTGGTCACCCAGTGAGTGAGCGGAAGGCAGGGCGAGCCTGCAGCCCTGGCCTGACTCCAGGTTCAGCTTTACTGCGCGCCCGGAGGACGTCCCGGCATCGGCGGCTCCTCTCTGAGGAGCCGGGAGAGCCCCTGAGAGAGCCTGGCCTGGAGTCTTCCTCCTCTCTGGGTCAGGAGGGGAGCCAGGGAGGGGAGGCCAAGCTGGGGAGAGCGTGGGGCAGTGCAGGGACGGTGTCCGTGTCCTTGGCGCCCCCTGGACCGATGGCCTCCCTCCAGACCTGCGCAGCCCCTGTCCTGCTGAATGTGTGCGCTGTACTTCGCGGGAGCCTCTGCCTCCTTCGGCTTTTCCTGCTACCCCTTTACAGGAAGGGAGGGGGAATGAATCCCCGAGAATTTCTCCAGTTCGCTGATGGAGACTTGGTCCTCTGGGGACGACCCAAGTGAGGAATATCCAACTGTGCCTTCCTCCCCTGCTTGAGAAACTCAAATACGCTCCCAGCTGCAGATCTGTCTCTGGGCACGTCAAGGCTGGAGTGGCAGATGGAAGCCGGTTATGGAGCTGGGCTGAGGCCATGGCCACCAGGCTGCGCAGGCCTGCTGAGGCAGCCCTCCCCGGCCTTCTCTGACCCACCCCATCCCTCATCTCCACTCCTCTCTCCTCCCTCCATCCCCCCTCTCCACTTCCCCCAGGCTCAGCACCTGAGGCCCAGCACAGAGGGTGGTGGGAGGGCTCCCAGGGGCAGGAGAGCCTAGACTCCTGTCCCCGACATTTCCTGCCAGGTCTCTCCCACTTTCCACGCTTGGATGGAATTTCTGTCTTTCTCTTCCTCCTCCCATTTACCTGTTTTTGTTTCTGTTTCTCTCTCTGTTCTCTACATTTCTTGGACTCTCTCTTATTCACAGTACCTTTGTCTCTCTCCCGGTTGTCCCTTCTTACGTATCTTTCCTCTGTCTCTCTGTCTCTGCTCTCTCATGGCCTCGTATCTCCCTAGTCGTCCCCCTGCCCCCCCGCTGCCCCCCCATTCAGCTCCTCATCTCCCACTGGGTTCCCCAGGCAGGACAGCCCACACTTGTTTCTTTGTCTCCAGGCTCACCCTGTTCCCTGCTCTGTTTGCACAGAGATTTATCTGAAACGCTCACTGGACTGCGTCCTTCCCTGACCTAAACTCCTGTAAGACTTCCTATTGCCTTCAGGATCCATCCCAAACTCCTTACTGACACATGTTGGGCCCTGATCAGAGAGGTCTCTGCCTCTCCACACCCATCCCTCTCTTCCCCCACCCTCCCCCATTCTGCAGAGTGTGTGTGTGTGTGTGTGTGTGTGTGTGTAGAGAGAGAGAGAAACACACACACACACACACACACACACACACACACACATATACAAACAATGGGAATCTGGGGGAGAAAGACACTTACCTAGAGAAATAGACACAGAGGGAGAGGGAGAGAGCGGAGAGAGATGGAGACAGAGAGACAGAGGAGCCGCTCTGTTGGAAGAGGAATGGGCCAACATGACCCCTGCAGGGTCAGGCTGTAAGTGCAGAGACTTTCCACCCACCCACACCATCTGACACCAGAATGTGTGCTCCTGACCGCCTTAATACACTGACTCTCCTGGAGTCACCTTGGGTGGGAAGAAGGAGGTCTCTCTGACTGTGGAAGGTGAGAGGAAGAAAGGGGCACAGGGAGGCGGGCAAGTCTGCAGGGGGCTGCAGGATCTTGGTGACCCTGTTTCTTGGTGAAATGGAAGGTGAGCTCCTGCCTGTGGAGTGTATAGGGCATTAAAGGGAGAGGAGAAGGGGGAAGGCTCAGACAGGCCTCAGGGTCATGGGACAGGAAGCCATCCAGGCAAACACGGAGGCCTGCTGGGCAGCCGGGGGACCTCGGGTGACGGCCATGAGATTGTCGGGGGGCCACCCCTGAGGCTGGACGATTGACTGGGGCCATGATGGGCACCATGGGTACAAAGCAGAGAAGGTGGTAGTGGGATTGATCCAGGAATGGGGTTCCTCTAAGGGTGTGATGGAAGGACAAGGGCCAAAGGAACCGAAGGCTTTGGCAGAAGAGTGGATGGTGTAACAGGCATGGGATCTAGGTGGGATTGGGAAGACGTGAAAGACAGGATGGGCAGATTGGGAAAGATCAGAGGGAAGAAAGGGTCAGTGGCGGTCCTGGTGAAACTGAAGAACAGGTGCAGTGACGATAGGAGGGTGAGGGGCTGCAAGGGAGTCCGGCTCAGGTCAGAGAGTGGGCGGACAGAGGCGTGTGGTCCTGGGTCACAGAAGGGTGGTTGAGGCGCAGTTCAGGGGGTTTGCTGCCACGTCACAAACCACTTGCAGACCTGGTGGCTCGAAGCAACCACAGTTTATCATTGCTTCCAAGTCCAGAGTCAGCTGGGAGGCTCTGCTGATCTCGGCCAGGCTTGGCTGGGCTTGCTCCCGTGTCTGAGGTCAGCTAGCATGCTGGGTGGCACTGGCTGCTCTAAGAGGGCCTCACTCACAGGTCTGGGGTTCCACTGGCTGTTGGCTAAGGTATTGGGGTGACCAGATATTGTGTCTGTCATCACCCAACTAGGCCAAGATTGAGGATGTGTGTGACTTCAGCTCTCCTGCATTCTATTGGCCAAAGTGAGTCATAAGCCCCGCCCCAAATCAAGGAGCCGAGAAGCGGGCTCCTCTTCCTGCTGAGGGAAGCTGAGGAGAAGGGTGGCCATTTTCCAGTGTAGCCCAGTTAAGACTCCGAGAGTCCAAGGGCTGGGATGGTTTGTCGGTCCCGACGTGGAGGTCCTCCAGGATAGAGACTAAGCTGCAGGTGCTAAGGTGTGGGAGAGTGAGGGGAAGTGACCCAGAGCGTCGGGAAGGACAGAGGTGGTTCAGGCCCTCAGGGGAGCGGCCGTGTGTGTGTGTGTGTGTGTGTGTGTGTGTTGTGGGCTGAGATGTGGGGGATTGAGAAGATGCCAACCTCTGATGGGGGGTGGGGGGCGGCAGTGACAACCCTGGGAAATAGTTCCTGGTACTTTGGGCAATCACAGCATTAGCAATTCTATCGCTTTCTTTGCCCTGCCCCACCCCCACCGCCGCTAACTGACAGAAGGTCACGGCCGTCAAGGCGCTGCCCAGGGGAAGGTTGCTACATCAGCTCTTTCTTATTGACCGGACTGTCTTCACTTTCTTTCACTCAACAAGTAATTATTGAGCATCAGTCATGTGCCAGGCTCCGTGCGGGGGACAGGAAAGAAGACACAGTCCCTGCCCTTGGGGCACTCAAACTCTGGGCGTTATATCCCAGGTGCGTCTGCATGCACTACTCCCCTGGCACCCACACGTGCCTTATGAATGAAAACATAGACACTTGCTAATTGAAAAAACCCAAAACTTCAAAATCATCCTGATCGTTTATTTACCTTTCTCCTTGAATCTCAGACAAGTCTGAGATTTTTCTAGAATAAAAGCCAATATTTTAAAAAGTAATCACGGCGTCTATTCTGTGGCTTCTTTGAAATCGCTCATATTCAGGCTGATTCTTGAATCTATTTCTATGAACAAAGGGAATGCCAGGGACCCTCCTTCAAAAATCAAAACTACAAGAATAACAACAGTTGCGTGACCTTCCTATTTGTGACACTCTGATTCCAGAAGCTCAGCCATGAATGTTATATCACTTATCCTGTAAATAGCAACTCAAGGTTAGCCTTGGGGCCGCTGGGAAGTTTCTGGAACCAAGTGTGGCTTCCAATCCCTGCTCCACCTGAAGGGTAGGCTGACCAGGTTGCTAGGTGCAAGCCAGCTTTGGAGGGTCAGGGTGGGCCCCTCTAAGGAGACGAAGAGGTGCTTCCTCTGTCCGCCAGGCCTGTTGCCTCTTTTCTAGCAGGCCAGAGAAGGGCTCCCAGCAGAAGACTCCAGAGCCTGGGCGGGTACTGGGTTCCATGGCCAGAGTCATGGCTGGTCTCCACGCATGAGGTCCGGGAACAGCCACTGAATCGAGGAGTGTTGGAGCTGGAGGGAAGGCTAGGAGACCTCTGGGCCTCAGTGGCCATCTGTCAGACAGGGCCACCATTCACCCTGGCTTCAGGGTTGTGGTGAAGTAGATATTCTACGGATTGGGATGACGTTGGGACAGATGCTGTAGGGACACTGACTGTGACACCAACAAGACTGTTGGTCCCACCTCCCCCAAGTGAGGTCTTCATGGAAATCTGTCTCTCTGACCACGCAGTCCACGCTACTTTCTCTTTTCCTCATCTCTGGAGACTTTGGCCAGGTCCCTAACTCCATGCTCTCCAGAGCTACCAGGGTGCTAAGCTTTCAACCCACGTCCCGGGGAGTGGAGGATCCAGCCCGCAGGCAAGCCTGAGCCAGCGCGGAGGCAGAGAAACGTCTCTCACGCCCTCAGCCATAGCGTGTGGGCTTCTGCTCTGGGTTAGGTCAAGTGCTGTACTTGGGGTAGAGATGAATCTGCAGGGGGCTCACAGTTGGCTCGGGGAGACAGACAACAGATGATCCCAAGGCAAAGAGTGCAAAAGGCATCAGGGGAGGAAGGGAAATGAAGCAAGTGCCTTGGTCTTCCTGGGAAATCTGGGAGGAGCTTCAGCTGAATAGAAGCGCAGAAGTGGGGAAGGGCAGTGCGGGCAGGGCGGACGGGGGTGGTGTGCTGGAGGAGGGGCCGGAGTAGGAGACCTATGAGGAACACATGGCAAGAAGGCAGGCTGGGGAAAGTGGGTAAGGGTCAGGTGAGGGAGGACCAGGTGGTCTGTCCCGTCTCCCTCCCCTAAGACTCCTCTATCCTTCAGGCTCAGGGATGGAATGAAGTTCTGGAATATCCATCTCATCTGTTATTTGGTAATAACCCAGAACGGAACAGTCAGTGATTTATTTTATAAGCCACATCAAAAATCCCTGCTTGAAATGACTACATAAAGAGAGAGCCCTGAGTCTGTCTATCAGGGGGGCCCTTCCTGGCACCAACCCAGATGCTGTAGAGACAGAAACGAACAAGTGTGGCCCCTCCCGAGTAGCTTCCACTTAGTGGGAGATGGACCAGGACATATGATTTTATCCCATATCATAGGAGCTTTGATAGAGGGGCTCAGAGGGTCTTTGGGGACTCCAAGAAAACAGACCTAACCCAGCTTGGGGTGGACGGGCATTCTAGGAAGCATCTCAGGTCGGCGTCTCTGGAGGTGGACTCTGAGGTAGACATTGTGTGGGGAAAGTTTCCAGGGCGCTGTTTCTGGTAACCACACCTGCGAGGAAGTGAGGGGAACAGTCTTGACAGAGGGAGAGGCCTAACTGCTAAGCAGTGCACTGGCGGCCTTCACCGATCCCACAGGAAGCCGTGGAACTCGGAAGGCCAGAGTTGTCCAGAATCAGGCAGGGGAGCTGGGCCTGCATCCCTCACAGACACCAGTTACCAGCTGTGGGCTGTCGGGGGGAGGGGGGGCATCCGCACTGGGAGCAGCCAGTGCTCCTGCTCCTGGAGTTGGGGCATGAGAGCTGTGGTCCTGAGGGCGGGGGTCCAGCACAGCCTCCCCCTTGGAAGGCCTCCCAGAGGGTGATGTCCATGCCCAGACTGGAAGAACAGGCAGGAGTGATTCAGGTGAGGTGGGTGGGGTAGTGGGAAGATACTGTGCAAAGGCCCAGAGGCCTTACTTTTTGGGAAAAGAGCGAGTAATTTAATGTGGCACAAGCCCAGAGCTCAGAAGGTGTGGTAAGAGAAGAGGCAGGATAAGGAAGCAGGGGGCAAAACCCCGGAAGGGCCTCGTTTGACAAAACCAGGTTCAGAAACTTGAACTTTGCCTCAATAGCAGTGAGGAGGCCAGAGGGTTAGGATGTCATCTGTCCTCCAGAGTCACTCTGGGTATATAATGAAGGGGACAAAATCAATGGAAGGCAGAACACTTAGGTGGTTGTTGAAGTAAGTCCTGGGACTTACGAGTATTGACAGTGTGGTGGAAGAGAAGAAAGATGGGGAAACATTTAGGGGACAGAACTGATCCAATTAGTGACTAATTGAATATGGAGGTTATTCTTCTAACTTTACATATATCAACTCACTTATGGTTCATAACAACTCACCAGGTGAGAACAATTGTTATCCCCCTTTTGCAGATGGGGAAACTGAGGCTCAGAGAAATAATTTGCTAAGATCACACAGCTGTTAATTGTTAGAGCCTGGATCGAAACCCAGATTTTCTTGCTTCCCAATCTCTGTCTCCGCCAATTGGATGGCTCTTGGTATTGTTCTGTGTGATGGAGGACACAGGAAGAGAGCTGGTTGGGGAGGATGGTGGTGACGTTTACTTTGACATGTTGACCCCATGTTTCCCTGAAAGTCATCTGAACAGGGATGTTCACAGGGCAGTTGCTCTGTGGGGCTAGGTAAGATGAGCACCGGCTGGAGTGGGCAATTTGGGGGCCAGGAGCCTGTAGGCGATACGTGAAGCCACAGGGCCGGGTGGGGTGAGAACACAGGATGGAAGCCAGAGGAACATGAACAGTTAAGAGGGAGGCAGAACAAGAAATCCCTGGTGCCTAAGACACCAGGAGCGATCGGCCAGGAATTTCGGGGGAAACTCAGAAGCCAGAGGAAGGGAATGTTTTCAGGTGAGCAGGGTCAGAGGCTGCAGACGTCCGCTGAGATGAGGACTAAAAATCGTCCTCGGCTCACTGAGGCACAGACCGGACTGCCCCAGCGCGCACTGCCTGGAGGAGACGGAAGGCCCAGGCACAGATCTCAACACCCGCTTCCTTGCTATCTCTTGGCAGCAGTAGAAGTGAAGGGCTTTCGGAACAAAATCTCTCTTCGGAGACTGATTGGAACAAACACCCTAGCACCTCTCTGCTGAGATAGAAATCTGACGCTTGTCATCAAAAAGGGGGAGACAGATCATGACAGCCCGTCCTCTGAAACCTGCCCGCTGCCTCCCACACCTGGAGAGCCCCCGGAGGCTTGGGTGCCGGCAGGCGGGGGAGCTGCCGCCACGGAATCTGCTCCCCCCCGGCTCCTGCGGGCAAACACCTGGAGCCCTCCTAGCAGGCTCAGGGCTGTCCTGCGACAAAACCCCACCTCTGACAGTGGTGTGTGGCTGCCGCGTCCCCACCTGCGAACACATGCATACAGGCACACACGGGTACGTGCACACACGCACCTTTTTATTTCCTCATTTGATAAAGTGAGCGTCCATTTTTATTTGATTGATGGATTGATTGATTTAAAGCATCCGATATGCAGTGACTATAGCAATAGTGAAAAGTGCTAGGGACCATGCAAAACGTTTTACATGCATTTGTCATGTAATCCTCGCCATAACGCCATCAGGTGGGTTCATTATCCTTCCCACCGCACAGAGGAGGACAGTGATGCTACACAAGGCGGCTTGCTCCAAATCTCACAGCTTGTAAGTTGCAGGGCTGGGATGCGAACCCAGGCAGCTGCGTGTTGAGCTTTCGGTCCCTTTCTTTCCCTCTCGCTTTTTTCTTTCCGGTCCACTCCTTGCACGTGGTCAGAGGCATTGGCTGATATTACATCTGCCCAGGCCACTCGTCAGCTCCAAGTCACACGCTGGCTTTCCTGCAGCTGCCTATTAAAACCCAGATGCCCTAGCTGGGCCTGTAAGGCCTCCTTTCTCATCCTTCCTCACATAGGCCTTGGATCCTAGCACCCGGCAAGATATGCTGTTTAACCAACATGTTGTGTGCAGTCCTGTCCAGGAGGAAGGTGGGGAGGGGTCCTGGGGGGGGCTCCTATTGCCTTATCTCTAAGCACTTCCAACTCTGGCATCTTCTCTCCCATGCCCATGACTTTTCCCATCCCCGATCCTAATGTTTGTGCAGTAAAAGCTATCCACGGGAATAATAGTAGCAGTGGGAATACCAGGAAAAGTTAAATGGAGCGGCTAACAAGCCCTGGGTGAGGGCCATCTACATACCCAAATTTGTGGTTGCCTTTGGGCCAAGAAAGAATAAAGACACTCTGTCTCTATTCTTAAGGGGATTCATGTCTATATAACATGCGGGAAACAAGGAGATAATAACAAGTGCAGCCTTGATGCTAGCTCTGGGTGGTAGCTTGCCAGGAAAGCAAGGAAAAATCAGGGCAGACTTCCTGGGAGAGATAGCCTTGACACTGAACTGTTTAGGACTGGGAATGGAGAGGGGATTCTGAGAGTGAGGAGAGACTTGCATATTAAAATGCTTCCAACCCTCGGGTCTGCCTCCTCCCCCCATACTCCATGTCCCTCACCCCCCACTCTATGGGCCTCTGCCAACCCCTGCAATTTTGCCTCTCACCACTTGCACACAGTAGGTACTCAATAAATGTCTACGGAATGAATGACTAAGTGCTTAACACATGGTAACTAGTCGCCTTCTTATCATCACCTTGAACACTCTTCCCGGTCAAAACCTTCCCCTCTGCCATTGACCCCTGCCTTGGTCTTCTGGGTCCTGGCTCCAGCCCCAGCCCGGGAGTAGAGAGTTGTGTCTGGGCCCCAGGGATGCTGGTGATGTCTTGAGAACGGGGCTGTGAAAGCCACAGTGGGCCTGATCCAGAGCACTTGTCCCTGCTAATTATTACGGACAAGCCTCCTTATTGAACCTCGTCCTCTTATTGACATTCGGATGCATGAGCTGGGGCTGTTGTTTTAAACGCACTCATTAGCCACACAAATCAGTCCTGTTGACAGAGCGCCTTTGAATTAAGCATCTCGCTGTAGTCATTGGACAAGGAGCAATTTATAATGCCATTAGCAACGCTTTCGAAGGTTACAGGCATCAAAAATTGTTCAGCCGTAATTATTCTTAATGGATACAAGAAATAAACTGACGCAGGACAGCTTTTTCATTAGCCTTCAATCAAGGCTGATGGCTTTGAGAAATGTACAGTAAGTGCGTTTTGGGGAGAAATAATGATGTTACAGCACCTTTCCCAGGAAAATGCTCTCGGTACACAGCTTAACTTTTAATGGCCTTAATTTGACATAATTAAAAAAAATTTGAATTTGTTTTTGAAGATCTTGAAATAAATTATTTTGTTCCCATTTTTAACCCTTGGGGGAACTAAATAGCAGTCAGGGAGCGAGGGAGGCAGCCTCTGGGGATGGAAGGGCCATGTGGGGAGCTGGGCTTGTAGGGCAGAGGACCCCAGAGAGCTCACCTAGCCTGCAATTGTGAGGTCTGTACCCCCACCCTAGGGTTCTTGAGTGACCTTGGGAGAAGGGATTGCTTTCCTGAGTAACCAGACGGAAAGGGATTTAAAGGCAGGTCTATACCTATAGGGCCCATTTGCATCATCCAGGAAGTGGGGCCCATATCGGGAGGGAGAAAGGAATCCCACTCCCTGGGGCGGGGCAGGCTAAGGAAATTGCAGAACTCGGAATAAACCCAGTCCTAAGGTATGGGACCTCAGACAAGTGATGACATCTCTCTGAGCCTTGATTTCTTCATCCATGAAATGAGGATGACAATACCTACATCTTAGGGCCATTGTGAGTTTATTTATTTATTTATTTTTAAAGATTTTTATTTACTTTTTTGTCAGAGAGAGAGAGAGCACGGGCAGGGGGAGTGGCAGGCAGAGGGAGAAGCAGGTTCTCTGCTGAGCAAGAAACCCAATGCGGACTCGATCCCAGGACCCTGGGATCAGGAGCTGAGCTGAAGACAGATGCTTAACCGACTGAGCCACCCAGGTGTCTCCATTGTGAGTTTAAAGCAAAAACTGGTATAGAAGCTGCTGGCCAGTGCCTGGCACATAGTAGGTAGTAAAATAAGTGTTCATTCTTGAGGTCAGGGCTTGATCCACCTTGCTATGGTAGTTCCTACTGGCCAAGCCTAGGGCACCCCAAACGCTAGAAATGCACCAAGAAGGGAACAATTACGTTTGTCAGAACTTGTCTCAGGGAGGATCCTGGATGTGGCTGAACAGAAGCTGCTTGGGGTGGGAATACGATGTCTCCTTGCAGCACCCCTCCAAGACTAAAGGAAAAAGCAGGCAACTTCTCACCTGCCTTCTAAGGACAACGGGTCAGTTGAATGCAGGACATTTGCTTGGCTAAGTGGAGATGTGCAAGTCTGGGGTAGAACGGAATTGCTGGGACAATGAGGACATGGCAGAAAGCAGAAGAGGCCGAGTATCCCTCATCAGGCAGGACTCAATTTCTCCCCCAAATAAACGTCAAACAAATCCTTTCAATCTATCGGGTTGGAGAGGGGTCAAATCCTGATTTGCCCGGAGAGTTCATGAGTCTGGTTGAGGCCTGAGTGTACTAAGACGGTACGCACGCAAGGTTCACGGCAAACCATGCTGAGCAACGAGGATGAGCCATCTTTACAGTCATCATCACTGGCTTCCTCAGTGCTTCCCCGGACTTGGTGGTGGACACCATGTGGCACCCTGGCCGGGCCCACACACCTGGCATCCGGGCTTGTCTCCACGTTGCCCACTGCAGGACCTAGCATATGATGCCTCTTCCCTCTGGGTCTCAGAGTCCTCATCTGAAAATGACAGAGTAGCTGGAAGTCACTATTTCAGACACCAGGACAACTCAGCACACTGACTGCTTATCAGGATGCGATCTTCATCAGGCCTGCCTAAGAGCAGAGGCATGCCCAGACAAAGACCTCAGAGCCTTTCGTGGCAGAAGTGTTGCAACCGGGAAGCATCTTGTCCATTGGCTTAGTGCCTTCTGGGACTTGGGGAGGCGGCCTCTGTTGTACCCAGCAGGCCATGGAGCATTCAGGCTAGCAGAAGCTGAGCTTGGTGCCACTCGTGTGCAGCCTCAAGGCCAAAGGCAGAAACAGTGACTAGAAGCTGGCAGCTCTGGGGTTCTGCTCCCGGCTTGGCCATAAATTCCTTGTGTGACCCCGTGTGTGTCTGTTAACCTCTCAGGGCTCAGACTCCTCATTGTTACATCCTATGGAGTTTGGACCTAATATTATTTATTCTTCTCTCTCCCTTCCTCTGTTCCTTCCTTTTTTCCTTCCCTTCTTCTTCCCTTCCTTCTTTTTACCTGTCAAATCCTATTTTCAAGTGTACCCTTATACAGATGTCTAATATAGGAAAGAAAGAAAGATAGAGCTCATCAGGCTGAAATGTGGGTAGAGCCCCTCTAAGTTTCCTTGGCAGACCCATTAGGCTCCTCAGAGCATGGATGACCCCTGACAAGATGGCCCTAGACTCTCCTTGAAGCTTTATCTCCTGCTGTCTCCTCACCACCCACCTGCTCAACACCAGCCAACTTGCTAGTCCCCAAAAGTGCTATGCACGGTTGTTCTTCCCTGTCTTTCTTCAAGTTGTTTCCTCTTCCCGGAATGCTCTTGCCTTGTTTGTCTGGCAAACTCCAACTCATCCTTCGAGGTCTGCCTCAAATGCAACCTTCTCAGGAAGCCGCCCCCACGGCCCCACGCACAACGAATCTCTCGCCTGTCTAGGTCCCTATAGGACTTTGTCAGCCGACTGGTTAAAGCTGGCCCAGAGGGAATTCTAGCTACTGGGTCATAGGTCTTTTCCCCCAAACTGTAAATGCCTGATAGACAGGGATGATCCCTGATTGAGCTTTAAGGCCCAGCACTTGGCTCATGAGCGTGGGACACCATGGAAGCCAGCCATTCCACGGTCTGGCACTCACTAGATGCCTACCTAGCATAGGTCCTGGTGTGCAGGTGATCCCCCATCCCAAGGCATGGCACAAAGTAAGCATTTATGGAGCCTGGCACACAGTAGGAGTGCAGGGCCTGGCTCTCAGTTGCTCCGTAACTATTGCCGAAGTGGAAATGCAATGGGATGGAAGCCCATTTCTGGGAAATCTGTTGGTTTTCCCCTAGTCAAAGAAAATGTATTTTCTCTCCCTTCACCACTGGTCAAAAGAGCAAATGTAATCAGCCCCTAAAGCCAGGACCAGACAGGGCTGCGGGTGTGAGGTGGTGGGAGAGGTCCCCGGGGTAATGAGCAGATACCGTTTCCTTATCGCCATCGGCATGTTCTCAAGCTATTACTCCCCGTCACCCTCGTGGCTCAGCCTCCATTTGGACTTCTTCTGATAAACACCAATATCTGTGCAAATTCTTGAGGCCGACTGCCTCCCCAGCCCAGGGGGTGCTCTGCTGGAACTCCAGATGTGAGATAAGGCCGGGAAATACATTTTCAGTCCACTAAGTCATCACATTTTCTGACAAGGATTCTCCGACGCGCACCGATCTCTGATGACTAATATTGCCTTCACTCAGCAGAGGGCTTCAGAAACCATCCAAACCATCACCAGGCTGTCAGGTGTCAGCTCATCCCTGGGCTTCACATTTTGAGAGGCCCTCTGAGGAGCTCTGAGTCCTGATAGGGGAAAGCAGCAGGCTCCGTGCAGAGGAAAAGGACTGGCCAGCGGTCAGCAGTCCTGGGGCCTGAACTGCTCGCCGTGGGTGACTTCGGTAGGTCTGTTAACCTCACCAGGCCTCAACTTCCCCACCTGCCCAGCGGGGGAAGGGATGGATTCCACAGTCCGAGGGACTTTTCTGTTCCAAGACTTGTGATTCTCTTACTTTCCTGCCGCTAGGAGCATCGGATGGCAGAATGTCATTGCTGGGAAATGTAAGGGAGGGCTCAGGATCCTGGGGAAAAGGCAGTAGGAATAGCTGTATTCATAGGAGTAGTAATAACAATGATCATAGAACTGCCACTTGCCATGGGTTATTTCACCCGTTTTTAGCTCTGGACGCAGGCAGACCTCGATTCAAAGCCCTGCGTGTCCCCCACTAGCTGTGTGACTTTGGGCAAGTTACTTAATCTCTCTGAGCCTCAGTTTCCTCCCACGAAATAAGGCGATAATAAGAATTTAATGAGATAGTATAAGGTACTTGTAGCACAGGGCTTAGAACACTGGAAGCACCAATAAATGTTGCCTTTTTAAAGATCAATGTTAATCATGATCCTTATAACCCTAATATGTGACTCCTTACAATCCTTACCAAGTAAGGATCTACTATCCTGATTTTGCCGATGAGGGACATGAAATATGGAGAGGTTAAATAACATTCCAGAAGGTCATGCACTTAACCCTTGCACTGTGCACCCTCGCAAGAACCCCTCGGCCCCCTGGCTCTGCACCCCTTGCTCAAAGCCCGCTTGGCCAGCCAGCACTGGCATCTGTGGGCATGAAGGTGATTGGCTGAGAGCTGGTGAGTTGGACAGGACTGTGGGGAAGCTGCCAGCCCTCGGGGGCTCTGGACCCCTGAAGGGGTGGGCTGGGACTGAGGTACGGGAGTCCCCTGGTCACTGCAATTTGGGCTTTTCTCTGGGGAAGAAAAAAGTTGGGAAGAAAATAGATTGCAGTCTGTTACAGACCCAGGGGCTGCAAATCATTCTGAAAATTAGCTTTCTATGGGAAAATCTATATACTAATTAACTCGATGGCCTCTCTAACGAGTTTAAGCACAATAAGGCCGCTGAAAATATCGAGGCATTTTGCAGCTGCCTTAAATTCTACCTTGGGAGACATGCTCACAGCTCACGAGGCTGGTTGAGAGGCTCCAGAATGAAAGAGGAATCTTAAATGATTCATTTCCAAGGGTAAAAGGTGGGGAGTTGTGACTTTGGTTTATTGCAGAGGGAAGCACCGAGCTCCAGGCTTGTCGGGACGGAAGGAGTGCCTGCCTCGGTGGCCTTGGTTGGCGCCTGGGTGCGGCCCAAGATTTCCCACTCCTTGGAACTCGGTCCTCAGCATGAAGACTGAGAAGCCATCACTGGGTTGAGACAGAGACAGGCTTCCTAGGGACTTGGCCACAGAAACCAAGATGGGAACATTCTGCCAACAGCTGTGCTGGAGGGACGTGATGTTCGGGCCAGGGAAGGTGGCAGCCACATTCCTACGTGCGATGCAGGAGACAGTCTTGTCAGCAGAGTCCTTGAACACTTTGCTTCTCCTAGGACACTGACTTCGCTCCTCCGGGGCTGCTGCCCGCTGCCCTCTGCCCTCCGGCCTTTGCCCAGGCTTCTTTTAGACCCCAGCTTGTGCAAGGAATCGCTGATGAGGTGCGGTACAGCACCCACGTGTGCTCACTCGAAGGCAGGTGCACAGCCATGTGTGCTCGCGAGCAGTCACCTGTGTGTGCAGCCACACCATGTACACCCCACACTTGTAAAAACCCACACACTCACACCCATATCTTCATCGATCCTTACACACCGCACTGAGGCGGGCTAGACGCCCTGACTGTTGTTCCCTGGAGACAGACCATCAACCCACAGCCCCAGGTAATCCTGGGGGGTAAACCTCTGCGTGTTTCTGGGGGGCAGGGGCCCAGGCCCCACTCTGCCTCTGACCCTTCCAGGAGGTGCACACTACTGCCACCCCTGCCACGCTTCAGAAAGCAACAGTCCAGCCGTGGCTCTGAACAGAAATCCCAGCAGGGCCTGTCCATGGTCCAGACGTCCCTGCAGATGTCCGTCTGGGTCCGGCCTGCTGCTGCGGCTCGCGGGGCTCCGCGGTGCCTTGCTCAGAGCAGGCCGCCAAGAAATGCCTCATTCTCCACAAGTGACTTGTGGTGTTAACATGGAAGTAAGAGGGCTCTTCGTGCTCAAAGGGAGGTGGGAGTCCATGGGGGATGCCCGAGCCTCCGCCAGCCATTCTTGTTCCCTGGGAGTCTGTCCCACCCACTCTAGAGAGGTGGGTATGGTCGTGTCTGTTTCCCGAGGAAGAGATCGAGGCTCAGGAAGATGGAGTGACCTGCCTAATCCCACGTCTGATCCCCAAGTCCGCTCTTTATGTTAACCCGCCCGCTGGGCGTGCTGGCTAAAATGTCTGAACCCCTCTCCAGCCACGAGGGAGAACGTCTACGAGGGGAAAAAGGAGGCCCCTCTGAACGGTACCCTTCTGAAAAGATGTGAGACCATCACACGCTGCCGTCTGAGCCGGATGGCAGGCCAGCTGTCACGCCCTGGCTGGATGACCTTGAGCAGCCAGTCCAACCCCAGGTCACTTCCTGGTCCCCCCTCACTAGGTCTCCCTCCCAGCTCGGGGCAGAGCTGACCACTTCCTCCTCCTTGAAACACCTCCTTCCACTTGGCTTCCTGGACATTACAGTGCTTTGGTTTTTCTCCTTCCTCGCTCGCCGCCCTTCCTCGGGCTTTTTGCTGGTTCACCTTCTCCTCTCCGGACTTTGAACCTGTAATGCCACAGCCCTGGCTCCTCAGCTCCCCATGATCTCACCCAGCCTCGTGGTTTTCAATACCATCTCGGGTTCATGCCTTCCAGATGCTCACTCCATCCCACAACTCCCTCCAACCCCAGACTCATATCTGACTGCCCACCAAATCTCCCCTTGGGCGCCTGATAACATCTCAGAAGAACACCTGCTGCCTGTTGCTCAGGTCAAAGAGACCTGGAGACCTCCTTGACCCCTCTCTTTCCCTCACCTGCCACACCTTCTCAATCGGGAAGCTTCGCTGCCTCTTCCTCCCACATACATCCACATCCGACCACTTCTCACCATGCTACTGCCTGGAACAGTTCTCTTCCCCACCTCGAGATATCCTTGGAGCATGCCTAGTCCAAGCCACTGTTCTGTCTCACCTGGATTATTCCAACTGCCTTCTTAACGAAGTGTGTTTCTGCCATTTTTGCCCTCTGTGGTGTTGTTCAGCGGCCAGAGAGATCCTTTAAAACACAACTCACATCATTTTCCTCTGCTCAGAAACATGCAATGGCTCCCCGGCTTCACTCAGAGCGAAATCCAAAGTCTACAATGGCTTGAAGGCCCCTAGGATCAGGCCTCCCCATGATCGGTGTACCCCCTGACCTTGTGACCACCTTTCTAGAGCCTTTCCCCCTCACTCACCATTTCAACCACAGGGCCTTTGCACCTCATGCCCCATTGCCTAGAACACTTCCCCAGATAGCCACGGGGCTGACACACTTACTGCTGTCATGTCACATTTTGGGTGAGGTCTACCCTGGTCCACCCTATTTTAAGTGCCCCCTCCCCAGATCCCATGACAGGTATTCCCATCACCCCCTTACCTTCTGTGTCCCATCCTCTCAGCATGATCTCCCTTCTAACTTGCTCTTTATGTATGCTTCTGCTTCTTGTTTCATTGCCCCTCACCTCCCGCTGGAACGCCTGCTCTGTCGAAACAGAAGTCTGCCTGCCTGCATTGTTCCCTGCACATCCCCAGTGCCTGTCCCTTGTGGGCATCCAAATCTCTTTATTGAATGATTATTGTTTCTTAACCTCTATGAGCCTTGGCTTCTTCATCTGTAGGAGTGGGTTACTTTGGGGATTAATTAATGTATTTAAATACCATGCTAGCGCCATCGCACCATCACTCCCTCGCTGAGGCGAGTGCCCTGACTTCTCTCTCAAGTCTCTGCCTCATTTCAGACACTGCTGGTGTTTCGGTGCCTTTGGCTTTCTGGGGGGAAAAGAGAGTGGTGTTGGGAGGGAAGACAGTGTCCGGGGCCTTGAAGCCCTTCCCCTGGAACCTCATCCCTGTTCCATCAGAGGCCCAGGGAGAGGATTCCCCAGGAGCTTTCTGGGTCCCTTTGGCCATAAGCACAGCATTGGACAGGAGTGTGGGAAAGCCCAGGTCCACGCCCGCCCTGCAGATGATTCCAGGAGAGGGGAAAAAAAACCAACCAACTTGTTTAAGGGTGGGAAAAGCAATAGAACGAAAGAAGAAATTTGCTTCATAAATAGTGAAACAGGTGATTTTAACGCTTAGTAAGGAAGGGCTAGGAAAGAGCAGTAAGATATGTATGAGAACCATTTACTCTGATCAGAGTAGCTCGCGACTGCAGCGCGGGCGTTTCCCTAATGAGGGCGTGCATAACGAGGGCGCCGTTTGTCCTCAAGGGTACATTATTGTTGTAACTTGGCAAGTTTAAATAAACTTTTTCCCTCTAAATCGCAACACAGCCAGAACACCAGTGACGCAGAAGCCACAACCGCTCTTCTTTTTCCATCAAGATGGAAAGTAAAATCGAAGACCTATGCAAAAACCTGAGTGGCTGAACAGGACTCACCCATGAGCTAGAGTCGGAACCACGAAGAGTGACGGGCGTGTCTGGCTCTTCCTTCCCCTTCCAGAAAAAGAAAGGTTATTACTGTATCTTGAGCTAATGGCATATGTAGGGGTCCACAGCGGGAGATGGCTACAACTTGCTGATGCTATTTCTCTTCCCTCCCCATCCTTTCCCTTCCCCTCCTAGCCCCTCCCCTCCCTTTCCCTTCCCCACCCTCTTTCTCCTTCCTTCTCTCCTTCCGTTCCATCTGTCCTTCCTCCCTCCCTCCCCTTCTTTAAATACGTTTGAACACTTGGGATGCCCTACCTTGTGCTTGGTGCTTGGGATACAAAGACGAAAGAGATACAAGAGCTCTGATCTCAAAGAGCTTTAGTTTGGTGGGAAGGGCAAGCTTGTGAGCGGGCAGCCACAATCCTACAGCAGATGTTCCCGCAAAGTTCTATGAAAACCCAGAGGAGGGAGGGGCTGGGAAGGCCTCACTGAGGAAGCACCACACCGAGCTGCTGCGGCTGGAGGGCTGGATGAGTGGTTAGGAGGGGTGGTAAAGGTTTCTAGGAGGAAAGAGAAGCAGGTACAGAGGCATGAAGGTTAAGCTTGTGATTTTGGTTTTGTGTGTGTGTGTGTGTGTGTGTGTGTGTGTGTGTGTGTGTGTGTGT
>NW_024425786.1:29080912-29083378 GCF_017311325.1 Ursus maritimus
ATGCCCCATTGCCTAGAACACTTCCCCAGATAGCCACGGGGCTGACACACTTACTGCTGTCATGTCACATTTTGGGTGAGGTCTACCCTGGTCCACCCTATTTTAAGTGCCCCCTCCCCAGATCCCATGACAGGTATTCCCATCACCCCCTTACCTTCTGTGTCCCATCCTCTCAGCATGATCTCCCTTCTAACTTGCTCTTTATGTATGCTTCTGCTTCTTGTTTCATTGCCCCTCACCTCCCGCTGGAACGCCTGCTCTGTCGAAACAGAAGTCTGCCTGCCTGCATTGTTCCCTGCACATCCCCAGTGCCTGTCCCTTGTGGGCATCCAAATCTCTTTATTGAATGATTATTGTTTCTTAACCTCTATGAGCCTTGGCTTCTTCATCTGTAGGAGTGGGTTACTTTGGGGATTAATTAATGTATTTAAATACCATGCTAGCGCCATCGCACCATCACTCCCTCGCTGAGGCGAGTGCCCTGACTTCTCTCTCAAGTCTCTGCCTCATTTCAGACACTGCTGGTGTTTCGGTGCCTTTGGCTTTCTGGGGGGAAAAGAGAGTGGTGTTGGGAGGGAAGACAGTGTCCGGGGCCTTGAAGCCCTTCCCCTGGAACCTCATCCCTGTTCCATCAGAGGCCCAGGGAGAGGATTCCCCAGGAGCTTTCTGGGTCCCTTTGGCCATAAGCACAGCATTGGACAGGAGTGTGGGAAAGCCCAGGTCCACGCCCGCCCTGCAGATGATTCCAGGAGAGGGGAAAAAAAACCAACCAACTTGTTTAAGGGTGGGAAAAGCAATAGAACGAAAGAAGAAATTTGCTTCATAAATAGTGAAACAGGTGATTTTAACGCTTAGTAAGGAAGGGCTAGGAAAGAGCAGTAAGATATGTATGAGAACCATTTACTCTGATCAGAGTAGCTCGCGACTGCAGCGCGGGCGTTTCCCTAATGAGGGCGTGCATAACGAGGGCGCCGTTTGTCCTCAAGGGTACATTATTGTTGTAACTTGGCAAGTTTAAATAAACTTTTTCCCTCTAAATCGCAACACAGCCAGAACACCAGTGACGCAGAAGCCACAACCGCTCTTCTTTTTCCATCAAGATGGAAAGTAAAATCGAAGACCTATGCAAAAACCTGAGTGGCTGAACAGGACTCACCCATGAGCTAGAGTCGGAACCACGAAGAGTGACGGGCGTGTCTGGCTCTTCCTTCCCCTTCCAGAAAAAGAAAGGTTATTACTGTATCTTGAGCTAATGGCATATGTAGGGGTCCACAGCGGGAGATGGCTACAACTTGCTGATGCTATTTCTCTTCCCTCCCCATCCTTTCCCTTCCCCTCCTAGCCCCTCCCCTCCCTTTCCCTTCCCCACCCTCTTTCTCCTTCCTTCTCTCCTTCCGTTCCATCTGTCCTTCCTCCCTCCCTCCCCTTCTTTAAATACGTTTGAACACTTGGGATGCCCTACCTTGTGCTTGGTGCTTGGGATACAAAGACGAAAGAGATACAAGAGCTCTGATCTCAAAGAGCTTTAGTTTGGTGGGAAGGGCAAGCTTGTGAGCGGGCAGCCACAATCCTACAGCAGATGTTCCCGCAAAGTTCTATGAAAACCCAGAGGAGGGAGGGGCTGGGAAGGCCTCACTGAGGAAGCACCACACCGAGCTGCTGCGGCTGGAGGGCTGGATGAGTGGTTAGGAGGGGTGGTAAAGGTTTCTAGGAGGAAAGAGAAGCAGGTACAGAGGCATGAAGGTTAAGCTTGTGATTTTGGTTTTGTGTGTGTGTGTGTGTGTGTGTGTGTGTGTGTGTGTGTGTGTGTGTATCTGTGTGTGCATGTCTGTGTCTGTTGGTGTGTATATGCACGTGTGTATCCGTGTGTGTACATATGTGCTGTGTGTGCATGTGTGTGTGTATTGCGGGGCAGTGGGACCGAAGAGGTGGCAGGACTGATGGGGACAGCCCAGCTGGTTGCCTCAGGAAGGCCTGCCCTGTGTGGGGTCCGTCCCTGGAGTCCTACCCTTGTCGCTGAAACGAGGCCATCGTCATGGAGGGGATGCGTCTCCTTGGAGGTCTTGGCATGGGAAGCACAGGGCACGGGTCATGGCCCTGGGACCTTTTCTGTCCCTATGCCAGATGGGGGGGGGTTCCCTTTCCCTGTCACTGGGTGGCCCTCTGTGGGGGCTGCTCTGCTTAGGGCTTTCAGGCCACGCAAAGACACTGTCTACAGCGCTCCTCATGGAACGTTTCATTTCGTGGCATCTCCTGAGATGTGGGACTCGTCAAGAGCAGGCTGAGCCATCCTGGGGCTGGCGGCTCCCCCCGTGGGGCGGCTGGGCTGGCTGGGTGGACCCTAATCCGCAGTGGATGGGGGCTTGCCCACCTCTAGGTCCCCTCTCCCCAGAACAGCTCAGGGCAGAGGAGGAGCGCAGCCAGGGGCCTCTGGAACCCGGTCCCAACCTTGACGCCCCCCCCCCC
>NW_024425786.1:29083388-29191010 GCF_017311325.1 Ursus maritimus
TGTGTGTGTGTGTGTGTGTGTGTGTGTGTGTGTGTGTGTGTGTGTATCTGTGTGTGCATGTCTGTGTCTGTTGGTGTGTATATGCACGTGTGTATCCGTGTGTGTACATATGTGCTGTGTGTGCATGTGTGTGTGTATTGCGGGGCAGTGGGACCGAAGAGGTGGCAGGACTGATGGGGACAGCCCAGCTGGTTGCCTCAGGAAGGCCTGCCCTGTGTGGGGTCCGTCCCTGGAGTCCTACCCTTGTCGCTGAAACGAGGCCATCGTCATGGAGGGGATGCGTCTCCTTGGAGGTCTTGGCATGGGAAGCACAGGGCACGGGTCATGGCCCTGGGACCTTTTCTGTCCCTATGCCAGATGGGGGGGGGTTCCCTTTCCCTGTCACTGGGTGGCCCTCTGTGGGGGCTGCTCTGCTTAGGGCTTTCAGGCCACGCAAAGACACTGTCTACAGCGCTCCTCATGGAACGTTTCATTTCGTGGCATCTCCTGAGATGTGGGACTCGTCAAGAGCAGGCTGAGCCATCCTGGGGCTGGCGGCTCCCCCCGTGGGGCGGCTGGGCTGGCTGGGTGGACCCTAATCCGCAGTGGATGGGGGCTTGCCCACCTCTAGGTCCCCTCTCCCCAGAACAGCTCAGGGCAGAGGAGGAGCGCAGCCAGGGGCCTCTGGAACCCGGTCCCAACCTTGACGCCCCCCCCCCCGCCCCCGCAGGCTCTGTCGTGGCAGCAGAAGTGCAAGAGGGCCCTGAGAGGGCCGCCTCCCTTTGCCCGAGGCCTGGCCTCGAGCCCTGGGAAGCCGCCGCCAGGGCAATGGAGAGGTGCCCCCTCCCATTCTGGGAAGGCCAGGGGCTTTGGCCCGGGGGAATCCGTGGGCACTGCAACAAGATCGGAGGCCTCTGGCAGCCTCAGGACAAAGGCTGAGGAAAGTTGAGGTGGAGTTTAGCACTTGGTAAGCACCGGTGGATGGTAGCCATGAGCTCCAGGAGCCCAGGGACATCTGTCTCTTTACAGCCACCTGGTACAGAGCCACATGGTTCAGAGGCGCTCGGGGGAACAGCTCCTGGATGCACGCATGCATACGTGAGTGATCTCATGAACCTTTCCTCCTGTTCCTTCAGTGAGCCTCACCATGCAAGGCCTCCGTCCCACTCCAGTCTGCTTCTCTGAGCTTGAGTCTGGCACGTTCTTCCCAAGGAGCCAGGCTCAGGTCCATTCCTCGTTCCCACTTTCTTGTCCAAGGCTGAAGTGAAACTCACTCACGCCCACAGTGCCCCGCGGACCCATTACCTGTTGTAGGCAGCCGCACATCTGCGAGAATCTCTCCTGTGACTCCCCAGATTTTTCCTTTATGAGCAGAAGAGCTGGAGGGACGTCAGATGGGCCTTCTCCGTCAGAGAAGCAGCCCAGCTTGTGGTGTGATCATCGAACCAGAGTGTAGACAAATGAAGTGGCTTGCCCAGAGCCCCTTAACCAGGACGTGGTGGTGGCGAGGAGCGGCTGTGACAACGTGCTGGCTGAGATCGCGGGAGTCAGTTGCCTGAGTCTGGCTGCCGGTTCCGGTACTTCAGCTCCTGGGGCCTCAGTTTCTCATCCATAAAATAGACATACTATTTCCCACCTCAGAGGGCTGTGGGGTGGATTCACAGAGTTCATGTGTACGAAGTGGTTAGAAGGGACTTGGGAGCTAGAAGGTGCCCACTGAGTGTTGACTGTTCCCATCGCTGGCTGCGTTGTACTGGCCCAGATCTAGAGCCCAGCGTTTTACTGGAGTGTCTGCCTGAATCCTCACCATAAATCTATGGAGTCCTACAGGTGAGGCCACCGAGGCCTCGGGAGACAACGTGGCTTGCCCCAAACCCCAGTGTTGGCTCCCACAGGTCTGGGTCAGGTGTGGACTCAGTCCCTGCTCACTCCAGAGCCCTTCCCCTGGCGGAGTGCTTAATCTTCCAGTCCCTCTGCCAGGTGGCAGGGGTGGGGGGTGGGAAGGGGAGGGGGGGCTGAGAAACAACTGCCAGTGTAGACAGTGCGTGGGCCTAAGAGCCAGTGGAAGAGGAAGCCATCAGCCCTGCACCTGCGGCAGCCCCACCTGAGCCCCNNNCCTCAGGTAAGCAGACCTGGCTGGAACTGGGAGCCAGGCCGGCAGCAGAGCCCCCGCCTGGCCCCTCCCCGGCGGCAGCAAGCTTCTTCTTTAAGTCAAATGTTGCCTGAAAGTCATTGCTTCAGCAATTACCTCTGAAACCCATTGTTTCCTCAGCCCCATTAACATGTCAGATCCTGGCAGCCGCTGACGGGGCAAACACCCCTCCGAGGGCTGCAATTCAATTTAAGATCGCCTCCCCTGCACAGACAGCCTCGGAGCCGGCCCATCTCCAGATTTCACCAAATCGAGGAAGGGTCTCAGGGCGCAGTTTGATCATGCTGCTTCCTAAATTAAAAACAAAATTCTAAGTGTTAAACATCTTTAACAAGTCATTAAGCCCCAGCCGTAAACCAGAAAAAGTCCCTTAATGAGTAATGACATATGTTGTGAGCGCAGTTATCTCCTAATGCCGGAGCCGAGACGGCGTGATGAAATGGCACAGTGCTCAGAAGGGATGGATCACCACCAACAGCAGGGTAATTCCAGCCTGTGGGGCTGGGGACCCTGGAGGGCCGAGGAGGCCAGGCACTCTCTGGACGGGGCGCTCCTCAGCCTCCCTGCCTGTCCTCGCCCTGGAACCCCCTGTCTGCATAAGGGACTGCCCCGTCCCCACTCGCAGACAGCTCGGCTCCGGGCTCTGCCCTGGGACGGCTGGGTCTGTGCAAATCCAGAGATGGGACACTAGCCCTCATGCATTGTCCTGTGGTTGCCGGTCCTCCCAAACCCTCCTTGTGTCCCAGCCCAAGTCCCCAGGCTCTTGAACAAGTCACGCATTTTCTCCCAGTCCTATTGATGTGAAAATGTTGGGGTTTGGAGCGAAGAGTCGAGAAAGAATTCTTGAGGCGCCTTTGGTGCAAGGTTTTATTAAAGCCGGGGACAGGACCTGTGGGCAGAAAGAGCTGCGCTGGGATTGTGAGGAGTGACTGATTATGTCCTTTCAAGCTGGGAAGGGGTTAGGGATTATGGAAGCGATGTTTCCGGGACCTTGAGGGGCTAGTTGCTGTTAGGAAAGGTCATTTACTACCGTCTAGTAAAACCTGAGTCATGAGACCCTTCAGATGTGTATCGGGAGCCATATGCTTGGAGGATGATTGCTAACATCTATCTTGCGGGGTAGAGATAAAGGAAGTTTCCAAAGGAATTTTTATATGTTAAAGGAGGCTTACAGGATCCTGGAGGTTGGGATAATGTTAAGCTAAGATTCCCTTTTGCCCTTAGCAAACGGTCAACATCAGGACAGTTGAGCTCCTAGAGGAAGGTCACTCTGTCTCAAGGACTTGTCTGTGGGCTGTAAGTTGTAAGGAAATTGCATCTTTTTTTTTTTGCCTTTGTTCTCCACAACATTATCACAGAGACTCTGCCTTGTCCCTCTGTCCCTGCTGGCCTCTCTCTCTGCTGCCCTTTCCTCCCTCCTGGCTTCTGGATCCTGCCCTTGATCCCCTCTCCATGTGCTGAGGCCCTGACTTGTTGTCTGGGCTCCCATTCCGTCTGTGCCCCAGAATGCCTGATGCAGTGCTCTGGCCCTGGCTGACCACCCTTCTGAGCCCCTGTCTGATGTTCATTTTCTCATCGTATCGTTCCAGTCATGTGAAGACACTAACTGGCTGGCCCTCACCGCCAAGTCCCAGTTCTCAAAAGAGAGACCCTGTTTGCCCAGCTTGGATCATGTGACCGCCCCCAGGGTCATGGGATGTGGCCCTCAGAGTGAGGGCTTCCTTATCACGGGGTGATAAACAGCCCTCAGAGAAAAGGGCTTCCTTCTTCCTCTTTGGACTCCTGCGACTTTGGCCCCACACATTCCACCCACCCACCTCCTCCTTGCTGGGTCCCTCCATGCACTGCTCTGGGATTTGCGGCTGGAGGATGTCTCTCGAGCCAATGAGTCTTGGATCAGAGAATCCAAAGCAGGCCCCAGCACTTCAGTAAGGGAAGGGGGAAGCAGGGCAAGGACGGGGACGAGGCCAACTGAGGGTATGACTTCAGGCCAAATCTGCAGAGAGTAGCTTCCCTCCATCACACAGGGAGCTCTGGAATGGAACTTTTACCCCAGAGCATTATCTGCCTGAGCCGAGCGGCAGGTGCTGGGAGTTAGAAGCAACGCACCCCCACCCCCAACTCGCTCACTCTCTCACTCCCTGGCCCACGGTTTATTCAACAAGTGTTCATCGCCACACTCTTATCTGAGTGTTTGCTGCCGGCCAACCCCACGGTGCCAAGAACTTCATATACCAAACCGAAAACACAATCGCCCCGTGACAGAGGTGTGATTATGAGCCACATTCTGTAAGAGAAGGAAACTGAGGCCCATAGAGGTTTAGAAAGTGATCTGCCCACGATCATGTGCTCTAGAAATTTTGGAGTCAAGATATGAACTCAGACTTCAGAGCCAGTGGGCTGGCATCTCTGAGAGAAGAGCTATGGAGAATATATATATGTGTATATATATATATATTTTTTTCTTTTTCTTTTTCTTTTTCTTTTTCTCTTCTTTCCTAAATCTCAGCCCTCTACAATTATTTGAGACAGCCTTGCTAAATACTAACACACTGGTCCCCAAACGAACCCAAATCATTTAAATTTTAACAGCCAATATAACAGTTGGAATTTCAGAGTTGGGAGGTAGTTGAGAGGTCTCCCGGCTTCACCCTTAGGTGGAACAGGTGAGGAAAACGAGGCTGGGAGAAGAACGGTCTGGTCCGAAGTCACTAAGCAAGCGCGTGACAGCGGCCGTGACGGCGACGTGCACAGGATGCCGCAGGACCCACGCTCCCCCGTTTCCCAGTGGTCGGCTGCTTTCACGAGAGCGCGGGAGAACGCCTGCCCGTGCAGTTTACTTAGAAACAGCAGAGCAACATCCTAGAAGAGGATCAATTCCTGACCATGCATTCAAAATTCGACACGAACAGGGGTTCCCCTCAGAGTCCTCGCGATTGGTGCCAAAAGGAAGCCGCGTTGCCCGTCAGGGGCCCGGGGCGGGGGGTGCGGCCAGGTAAGGCAGGAAGGGGGCTCGAGCCCAACTGAGACCCAGATGCTCTCAGCTCAGGCTGGTTGACTCCTGCCTGGCCTGTTGACCTTCTACCCCACTTATAGATCTTACCCTTCTGTCAGTCCTCAATTCTAAGCTTGACCCATATCTCGGATCCTTCTGCCTCAGTGGCTCTTTTGTACCTAAGAACTTCTTGGCTGTCCTGCCCTTGGGATCTCTGCTTTCTGACTTCATTGACGTCCTACAACCAGGCCTGTGCTTGGTGCTCAGAGGTCATCACTTGGCTACAAATCTAGCCCTGTAAGCCTCTCAGGGACCTTTAGTGTCAGAATAGTGCCCAGGGGCCCGCTTGTTGCTGGGACAATTAAAGGGGGGGTGGGCATTGAGGCTGAGTCACAGGCTTCAGCGTCAGGCAGGAGATGGTAGGGTGCTGGGGTGGGGGCACTGGACTGAGTCAGAAAGAGTTGCCACTTCCAGCAGGATAAAAGTTGGCTGTGTGACCTAAGGAGAATCCCTGCCCCTCTCTGAATGTTGAGTGGGACAGGCTAAGATACTTGCAAGCGCACACAGCTCCAGTTCTCTGGAGGAGAGGAAGAGTCTGCATTCTATAGTCCCTGCTTTCTCTTTCACATATTGGCCTTAGGGGACCTGCCCAGGCTCCAGATGGAAAAGGCTACTGAGAGGTCCACTGCAGGAGAAAGCTGCTGACCAGAGATTTCTCATTCCCGGCTTCTGAGCATCCAAGGTGGCTGGGATGGAGTGGGCTTTTCGGAGCCATCTGGCACTCACAGCATGATGGACGGAGGGCTGGTCAGATACTACGGAGCATTCCCCCAGCGTTCGCCCTGTAGCGCTCGCTCTCCCATCCTGGGACCCAAAGAGGGACAAGAAAACCCTCTTTGTTCTGGCCAGACAGTACAGAGCCTCGTTGCCATGGCAGCAACAGCCATTTCCTCCAGCTCTGAGACGGGGCAGCAGCTCAGCTGGGCCCAGGCTCAGGCCTCAAGAAGCCGGGAGCAGAGGTCACCACTGTATGTGGGGGGTCTGAGTCACTGAGACCCCAGCAATGCACGGGCTGAGCAACAAGAAGTCGGCAAGCACCAAGGCTGCCTTCCTGTCATCCAGAGCCGGGCTGGGGAGCAGCCAGGGGCTGGGGCTGAGGCCAGGACTCAGGGACCCAGCTGCAGAAACGGGGCTGCCCGGATGCCTGAACCTTGCTCAGCCAGGCAAGCACAGGGGTCTGGCCTAGCAGGGGCTGCAGAGCCCTGGAGGAAGTGGTGCAGAGAAGCCCTGAGGGGTGTGGGCAGGGGAAGGAAGGAGACAACAGTCCCGGACCTATCAGACCTGAAATCGAGTCCGCAACAAAGAATTCGGAAACTCCCTGCTGACCTGTCTCTCTCCCTTATCCATTCTTTTTTTAAAGATTTTATTTATTGGACAGAGAGGGAGACACAGCAAGAGAGGGAACACAAGCAAGGGGAATGGCAGAGGGGGAAGTAGGCTCCCCAGACCTGATGTGGAGCTCGATCCCGGGACCCTGGGACCATGACCTGAGCCGAAGGCAGACGCTTCACGACTGAGCCACCCAGGCGCCCCTCTCTCCCTTATCCACTGAGACCTGTGGGGTGTGGGGCTTGGGTGGGAAGGTTGGAAGGACTAAGGGGAGAGTCTAGGACTTCCAGGGATGAAATGGGCCGAATGGGAAGCGAGCACCTGGCTCAGCATGTGGCTTCTCTGCAGGGAACAGAGGTGCTCTATGCTCCCAGTTCCGCCCATTGCTGTGTGATGGGGTATGGGGTGCTCGCCTCCCAAAGCCTCAGCCTGCTCATCGGTAAGGTGGGAATCCACCCCTGAATGTTCTCTGAGAACATGAAGTGAGATAATACATGCAAAGTGCTAGGGGTACTGTTCGCCGCAGGAAGTACTCAGGACGTAGTGGTGACCGATAGTTTGAGGTTGAACTGGATCAAAATGCCACTTTGGTTAAGTCAGAAGTAGGCTGAATATCAGCAACTTCCTCTGCTTCAACCTACAGTCTGTGGGTGTGCTGCCCCCTGTGTCTGGGTGAGGCTGCGGGCGAGAGCTGAGCATTCTGCCACTTGCTCCGTGGGTAACCTTGGGCAAGTCACCCGACTTGTCTGGACCGCTGTTCCTCCTCTGAGAAACAGGGATGTAAAAGTGTCCTGTGCATTACAGGGACAAATCTAGGGCGAGCACTTAGAAGAATGCCTGGTCCGGGGCTGGTGCTGACGGCATGCTTGTTAAGTGAATAAATGCGGTCAGATGGGAGCGCAAGGTTATTCTTCCTGTTTACATGCAAGGGTCACACGCTTGGGCTGGAACCCACGCAGTAGGACTCTGGGTCCAGTGAGTGGTCTTGCCAGCACCCCAGCTCCTTGTCCTCTGTAGCCTCCTGTCCTGTCCAATCCTGTCCTTCTCTCCCTTCTGGTGATGGTCCGTCTGTCTGTCCAGCTGGCTGATGAGCTAGCCTGCCAGCCACCACTCATGGATCAATTCTTCCATGTATTTATCCAGCTCCTTCCTTCCTTCCTCATAAAGCCAACTTCTATCGCACACTTGAATTTGGTTGAGATAATCTAGAAAGCTAGAAATCCTTTTTTACAAGTCGGGTCTATTGAGGTATAATTTAAAGGCAGCAAAGCTCACCCTTCCAAGGGTGCAGCTTGATGAGTTGATGAGTGACAATCCTATATAATCACGTGGCCATCACCACAATCATGATACAGAACACTTCTGGGGCACCTGGATGGCTCATTCGGTTAAGCGTCTGCCTTTGGCTCAGGTCATGATCCCAGGGTCCTGGGATCAAGCCTGCTCAGCGGGTAGTCTGCTTGTCCCTCTCCTGCTTCCCCTGTTGTGCTCTCTCTTTCTCTGTCAAATGAATGAATGAATGAATGAATGAATGAATGAATGAATGAATAAATCTTAAAAAAAAAAGATACAGAGCACTTCCATCATCTTGTCTCCCATCCCCCCACCAAATTTCTGGAACTCTTTTGTCAACCACTTCCCTTATCCTCAGCTCCTTGATGGCTACTGATATGTTTACTTTCCTTATAGTTTTGCCTTTTCCAGAATGTAATAAATGGATTCAAACAGTATGTAACCTTTTGAATCTAGCTTCTTTCACTTAAGGCATTTGAGATTTACCTTCGTGGGTGTATATATGAGTAGGGTAATATTGCAGAATAGTAGTCCTCTGTATGGATATACCATAGTTTATCCATTCATTCATCGAAGGACTTCTGGATGGTTTCCATTTTTTGACAATTACAAATAAGGCTGCTGTTAACATTCACACATAGGTTTTTGTGTAAACTTGAGATTTCATTGCTCCTGGGAAAATGCTTAGGAGTGAGATGACTGGCTCATAAGGCAAGTTATGTTCAACTTTATGAAAAAGTGCCAAACTGTTTCCTAAAGTCACTATGCCATTTCACATTCCCATCAGCAATCTATGAGAGTGCCCGATGCTCTGTATCCTGATTAACCAGAGGTATTGCCATTTTAAGATAATTTTTAGCTATTCCAATGGGTATGTGATGCTATCTCGTTGTAGTTTTAATTTACATTTCCGTAATGACTAATACCGTTGGACATCTTTTTATGCATTGTGTGTGTGTGTGTGTGTGTGTTTCCATCCATATATCTTCTTTGGTAAAGTGAATGTTCAAAATGTTTGTCCATTTTAAAATTGGGTCATTTGTTTTCTAATTTCCGAGCTTTAAGAGTTCTCTAGTTTTATTTTATATGTTCTTTATCAGATACGTGCTTTGTGAATATTGTTCTCCCAAGCTGTGGCTTGCCCTTTCATTTCTTAACCGTGTCTTTCAAAGAGCAGAAGGTTTTAATCTTGTTGAAGTACAGCTTATCAATTTTTTCTTTTATGGATCATGCTTTTGGTGTCACATCTGTGAAGTCTTTTCCTAACTTAAAATTCATCCTTTGTTTTTTTTCTAAACATCTTAGGAGGTCATGATCCATTTTGTGTTCATTTTTATATATGGTACAAGGTATGAATCAATTTTCTTTTTTTCTTGGCTCATGGATGTGCAGTTGTTCCAGCACTATTTGTCAAGTTATCCTTTCTTCATTGGATTGCCTTTGTGCTTTTGTCAAAAATCAATTGACCATGTATGTAGGAGTCTACTGCTGGACACCATTCTGTTCTGTTGATCTCTGTGTTTATCCTTTTGCCAATAACAAATGTCTTGATTACTCTAGCTCTATAGAAAGTCTTAACATCAGATACTGTGATTTATCCAACTCTGTCCTTTTTCAAAATTGTTTTAGCTTTTCTCTTTCCTTCATTTTTCCATATAAAGTTTAGAACCAGTTTGGTAGTTTCTACAAAAAAAAATTGCTAGGATTTTGATAGGGATTTTGCTGAATCTATAGATCAATTTGGGGAAAATTTATATCTTAACAATATTCCAATCCATGAACACAGTACATTTCTCCATCTATTTAGGTTATATTTGAATTTTCCTTCAGTTTTTATAGTTTTTAGCATACAGATATTGCAATACTTGGCTAGATTTATAACAGTATTTTAAATATGTTGGTGCTATTATAAAATGGTTTCTTTAAAATCTTAATTTTCAAGTGCTCATTGCTGGTATATAGACAACAATTGATTCTTGTATATTAATTTTATATACTTTGAGCTTGCTAAACTCACTGATCTGTTCTAGTAACTTTTGTGTAGATTCTTGGGATTTTCTGTGTAGACAGTTGTGTCCCAGGAAATGGAGACAGGGTTATTTCTTCCTTTCTGTCTGTATGCTTTCGGTTTCTTTTTCTTGCCTTATTGCCCTGGCTGTAATCTCTAGTACCAAGTTGAACAGAAATCATTTTTGATTCCTCTCTTTTTTCTTTTGCTCCTAACTCCATCTGATCTGTCTTTGTGATTAAACTTCCAAAGTATATTTAGAATCTGAACATTTCTCACCATCTCTGCCACAAGCTCTTTTGCCTAAATATAGCCACCATCTCCTCACTGCTGTCCCTGCCTCCCTCTTGTCCCCTGTTGTCCCTTCTCCACAGAGCAGCTGATGTCATATTTCTCTTCCAGTTAAAACAAAACTCAAACATCTAACCACAGCCTGTAGGGTCCTATAAGAGTTGGCCCCTGGTCTCCTCTCTGACTTCGTTCTCCTCACTTTCTGCACCTCAACCATAGGAGCCTTCTTGCTGTTCCTCAAACATGCTGAACATATTCTCACCTTGGAGACTTTTTACTTGCTTTACCTCTGTCTGTCTGCTTCCTTTGAAGTGTCCCAGTTCTGCTTCAAATGCCACCCCCTCAAGGAGGCCTTCTTTAACCCTCTGAGTGAACACAGGCCTGCCGGTTGTCCCTTAGCTTTTTATTCCAATTTCATATTCCTCATAGCACTTATCAGTGCCTAAAATTATGCTTTTCTTATGTAAGTGTTTGTTTAATATCTTTTTCCACTGAAAGGCAGGGATTCTATCTATGTTGTGTGCCCCAGGCTAGATCAGTGTCTACTCTATGTATCAATGAGCAACTATGACATATATAAGTGTTTGTTGACCAACTTCTTTCAGCTCTATGACCCTATGAGTGAGCGAGATGCTCTCTCCAACATACCTCTCAACAAACTGGGTGCACTTCCTTTTTTAAAAATTTTTAAAAAGAGATTTGTTTATTTATTTATTGAGAAAGAGAGGGAGGGGAGAAGGACTCCATGCTGAGCATATAGTCCTATGTGGGACTGATCTCATGACCCTGAGATCACAGCCTGAGCTGAAACCAAGAGTCAGACACTCAACCAAGGTGCCCTGGGTACACTCCTTAAGGGAACTGTTTTTTCGTATGTGTTGAGTCTGCTTCCTGAGTTCCCATACACTCCCCACCTGACAATAGTTTGGCTTTGGCTGCCATCACTTTTTCTGGTAAAGGCAGTCTATGTTCCTTTTAAGACAATTCCAGCTCAGTCCTTGCATTACTAGAGACAGAGCATATGCCTCTACTGCAATTGATTTCTCCTTCTCTGATGAACTCTCTTTCCTCTTGGCTTCTGAGATACTACATGTGACTGATTCTCCTCTCATCTGTCTGACTGTTCCTTTTCTCATCGGTTGTAGACTATTGTTTCTTTCTCCTTACCCTTAAATATTTGTGCTCTCTAGGGTTATGGTGTGGACCCACTACCTATTCAACTAATCTTTTGATTTTAACCACCTTTTTACAAGCCATGTGTTTCAACGACTATTTATGGGTCTCCCAGTAGGTGTTAGGCACTGGGAAGACATAGGTGAGAAAGTCAAGCATGGTCCTTGTCCTGTTGGAGCTCATAGATCAGAATGTAAGCCTCATGGTTATTGCTGCCTCTCCAGTATCTAATCTGATGCCAGACACTCAACACATATATGGTGAATGAGTACATAGAAGGGGTAAAGAGACAATCAGCAGGAACTACACAAATGTTTACATAATTGTAATGATTTTAAGTGCTATAATGGGGAAATAAAAGGTGTTATGAGTATGTAAGTCCAGGAAATCTGATCTAGTTGGAATTGTGAGTTCTGGAAAACCCTCAGTAAGATGACACATAGGCTTAGCCATGAGAGATGAGCAGGTGTTGGTGAGTCAAGTGCAGATACTGGCAGATTAGAAGATCTGATCTGGTGGTGGGAAGCTGAGGAAATGACCAGTTTGATGGTTTCTGTGTCTGTATGAAATGTAAGGGAAATTTATCTACTGAGAATGGAGGATGGGTACAGAGAAGATTGGAGGTTTGCAGAGAGACATGAAGGTGTGAAGAGTGTGGGAAATGTAGGGGTAAGCTTAAATGTAGTACGATTTCCAGGCATTGCCCTTTGAAGTAGGAGATCATTGATTCATGGTGATTCCAGGCTGCTCAGAGGTGCGATTTCTTCGATGCATTCAACCTCTTGGGTCAAGTTGTGAAGAAGGGACAGTTGGGCTCATTCAAGGTTGGGCTTTTATTATGTGAGTGTAATGGCCAGAAGGATGGGCAGGGGAACTCGAGGACATTTGAAAAGAAGGACTACAATGACAAATTATGGAATTTAAGCTAGATGAGGAGGAAAATAAAGTCAGGTACCCAAAGAATCTTGATTTAGCTTGGGACAGCAGTGTGTTGAGCTTAAAATACCCCCTTCCCCACACACCCTTTCATCTAGACTGGCATGTGAAAGAGTTCTGGCCAATGACATATATGGAGACGTTGCTGGGTGTGGCTTTTCTGTGGGTTTTTTAAAGAGGAAAAACTCATGTGGGATGTGCCTTCTGCTCTTTGTCTTTCATTCCTAGAATGAAATAGTATGGCTACAGGTGAAGCTACTATCTTGGAGATCATGAGTGTATCTGTTAACCATTGCCACAATAATGCTGCAAAAAAACAAAAACAAAAACAAAACAACCCAAAACTTAATATCTCATGAAACTCTTGGTTGTCTGCAATTCAGCTGATCTGGGCAGGGCTGGTTGGCCAGCTCGGCCTCAGGCTGCAGCAGTTGGGGGGGCGTTGTTCCAACTGTCTCTTATCCTCCCTCTAGGGCAATGGAAGAAGCCCAAGAGGACAAGTGAAAATGCACAAAATCTCTTTGAAGGCCTAGGTTTAGAGCTGGTACATAGTCGCTTTCTGCCTCATCCTATTGGCCAAAGTATGGCTAAACCCACAGCCAAAGGGTGGGGACATATTTCTCTCCTTTAGTAGGAAGAATTGCAAAGTCACATGATAAAAGTCAGGAGCAAAGGAGGAGCAAAACATTGGGGTGAGTAATCTAATTGACTACAACGGAGGTGAAAGCTGCCCTCAAAACATGGCAAATCAGGAATCCAAAAGGAGTCTGATAACTTCTTCAAGATACCCTCCATATTGTTAGGGAAGGACAAATCAATTCCTACTTGGTTAAGTCACTGTGGTTGGGTTTCCATTACATGAGTACAATTTCTGAGTTACATAGGGAGCTTAAGAATGGGAAAAAAGTGGAGGGATCCCTGTTTTGGAGCCTTGGTGAGATCAAAGAAGGGTGCCCATGGAAAGAAACTCAAATGGTAATACATTTTGATTGGAGAGTGGGTATTTTTAATTAGTGATTTCAGAGGTGGTGCAGTTCCTGGTAATGACAAGTCCTGAAGTTTGACAAGTGTGGAAGAGAGGATGATGGAGATGAGGAGGTCAAGAATTGATAAGCCGGCATCCAGGAGGGATTCCCCATCTGAATAGTCAAGACATCACACATGCGTTGGGTAGAAAAAACTCTGGGATCCAGGGTTGGGAACCTTCCCTGTATAAGGAGGAGTTGTTAGTAGAGAACTGAAACAAGAAAGAGGGTGGGATAGCCAGATGGCAAGGGTCTCAAAGGACCGAGGGGTTTACAAGAAGGTGCGGGAGAAGTGAGGATGCCCAATTTCATATTTACAGTGAAGGCTGCCCCTTGAGATGTAGACACACAGCACAACCCTCTAGATCTTTGCATTTCATGCTCCCCAGGCATTTGCAGCTCAACATATCTGAGGCCAGGCTCATCCCATTTCTCTGCAAACCCACCTCTCTTCCTGCTGCCCCTCAGCAAACGAGCTGCTCTCACTCACTCAAACCAGAAAGTGGGGATCCTTCCAGGGTCTCCCTCTCCCTCATCCTCTCATTACATCCTACTAATTTTATATCACAAGTATGTTCCAACTCATTCCCTCTTCTTTGTACCCTGTTGCAGACCTCCATCATCTCCTACAAGCTCCTCTGCCTCATCCCTCTAACCATGCTCCCCGCCTCCAGTATCTCCCCGTGAAATCCATTATCTGACACCTCAGGGAACCACTCCAATGTTGGCTGAATCTGAAATCACACTCAGCACAAGAGACGATCATGAAATACCTGCTTTGTCTCTCAGACTCATGAATATGAAAATGGATTCCTGAAGCTAGCAGGCTGGGGGAGTAGGTATAGGGGATAAGGGTGCGTTGCCCTGAGAGGCAGGGGCTCACCCAGGGAAGCCCAGGCTTGTCCAGTCTTGGGGCAAGATGAGAGGTGAGTCCTCTCTCTACACTAACTGGATGGTCGCGGTTGCTGTGGGACCAAAATAGCCTGGCATTGCCAGCCGCCTTGGAGGTCCCGCAGATGTCTGAGTGTGGGACAGTGAGCGGATGTCTAGCAGAGAGGCCTGGGGGAGGGGAGGCCAGATGGCAAGATGTGGGGGGTGAGCATGGTGGGGAGGGGCTGGCGGCAGCTGGGAAGGATCAATGGCTTTTCCCTTTCTGTGTTTGCCTGTGTTGCTATCCCTGCTCAGATGAAAGAAATTCAAATAGTTATTGATTCCGCACGGAGAGGAGAGCGTGGGGATGTGGTCTGGCTTCCTTACAGCTGCACCCAGCCCCAGCGTCCTCCCCTGGGCTCTGCTCAGTCTCCTGCCTCAGGCCTATTCCCAGCCCCTGTCCCCACACCTACCCTAGTCTTTGGCTTGGGGTGGCCATGTGCTCAGTGAAAAATACTTCCCTATTCGCTTTTTCATTCAGAGCAGCCACGTGAAGCAGTTCTGGCCAAGGAGATGCAAACAGAAGTTTCTGGAACGTAAGTTCAGACCCTCCACCTACCCCCCCCCACCACTTAGCCCGGGATGATAGAGACATATTTGACCAGAGGTTGCAAACTGTGGGGACGGAGGGCCAATGCCAGCCTTCCCTGCCTGGGAGCTAAGAATGGCTTTTTTAAAGGGCTGTAAAAGAAAACAAAGATGAGTATGCAGCAGAGACTGTGTGTGTGTGTGTGTGTGTGTGTGTGTGTGTGTGTGTGTGTGTTGCAAGGCCTGAAGCATTTGCTATATGGCAGAAGTTTTACTTTACAGCAAACTTGTGCTGAGCCCTGGTTGACACTGTTGTCCTGCCTGTGGTTTTGCAGGCGAGTTTCCCGAGTCTGAGCATTAGGAGCTAAGAGCCTTGGGCTGCCTCCCCAACGACCTCAGCCCTCTGCATCTCCATCCCCTGAGGGGCAGAAAAGGGGTCAGTGTCCTCAGTGAGACCCTACAGCTCCTGGGCCACAGCAGCCCCAGTCGCCCCCCCCCACCTCCTCGCCTTTTGGGTGGACACACAGGGATGCCTTAACCAACCGAGGCCGGTCAAGGACTGGCTCCTTTCCAGGAGATGTTCAGTGAAGCGGTGGCCGCAGGGCAGACGGGGTCCAGATGCTCTGTGTTCCTCCCAGGGCGGCGTCCTGGGGCACACACAGCTCCTGGCCTGGGGCTTGTCCCGACTTCTCAGCAGCCTTCAGCTTTGTCGGCAGGATGGCAGAACTCCCGGGGCCTGGCAGTAAGACACAATCCAAGGGTTTTAGCCCCCAACGTGTTGTCATCCTTGCCAGGGGACCAAGGGCAAGCCAGCATGCTCCTCGGAGTCTCAACTTCCCCAGCTTGAAAATGGGGATAACCGTCATTCCCTGCAAGGGCCATTTTAAGTATTTAAAAGAAAAGATTCTGGTTTTGTTTCAGTATTTAGGAGAAATAAATGAACGGGAAAAAAATTGCATGATATGTATATTTCTGACCTGCTTTGCACGGGCTCAAAGGCTGGACATGCCAGGGTATAACGGGAAGATGGGCATCATCATGCCTGCTCTCAGGGCTGAGTCCCCTTGGGCAGGGCCCTGCTGAAGTTCACAGAGTGGGCTCAAAGTTGCCACCACAGGTCAATACAAGGAAAGGGTTTGGGGAGCACAGCTACACCTGAGGGTATGTGTGTATGGAACGGCCCCTGCTCAGGGCCAGGTGCTGGGAGGAAAAAGGCCACGGCTCCTGGGAGGTGCTGAGCTCGCAGCTGACCCCACCCCGTGGGATGTGCAGAAATCAGCAGGAAGGGGCATCGATCGCCATTGGCAGCTGGGCCACGTGGGCTGCCTATCGATTGAAGGCCTGTCTCTCCCCACCCCTCCCTCCCCCTTCCCCGGCGGGCAGCGAGAGTCCCTATTGCCTTCCGCTGCTTCTGACAGCACCTGGGAGGGGAGGGGAGAGGAGGGCAGAGAGAGACCAAGAAATCTTCCTGATCCCCCTGGACAAAGAGATCTGGCAGCTGCGGTAATTCGGGACTCCGATAATCCTTAATCCAGCCCCATTTGCACATAAATGCAGCGCCTGGCTTCTGACCCCGGGGGTCCTGGGAGCCCTTTGGGGGGTTTGCTCCCCTTTATTTACTCTGTGAGTTTTCATTGGCAGAAAGCCCCTCTGGCCTCCTGGCACTGAAAGGAAGAGGATTTCCCAAAGAAATCCCTTTCTTGGGATGGGAGAGAATCCCTACAAATGGAGCTCCTTAGTACCCAGGGCTCCAGACGGGCCCCAGAAGGGCTGGGAGGCGGTGCGCGCACGGGGCTGGTGTGACTGGCTGTGCTGTGGGTGGGACCTCAGCTTTCCGGAGCCTCGAAACTGGTGTGGGGCGGGGATAGGGGACTGAGATGGACCGTCCGGGTCAGAAAGACAGGCCTCTCAGCATTTGTTGCCGGAGCACCTGCAGCTGGGAAAACAGCCCCTCGAGGGTCTTCCTTGGGACGGACACAGGGACGCAGGGAGGTGTGTCTCTCTCTCTGACATTTATTGAGAATGTACTGTGTGCCCGGTTCTGAACTCAGTGTTTTAGAAACATGGGGTCAGCCTATGCCATGACAGCTCTTCAAAGTAAATTAGCTAAGATTATCCCCATTTTACAAGTCAGGACGCTGAAGCTCGGGTAGTTGGCGTGAGTTACTCAGTATCTTCGTGGTCATGAAGTGTCAGTTCTCCCGTGTCTGACTCCAAGAGCAGAGCAGTCCCACGCTGCAGGCTGCCTTCGTTCCTCCCACCGCTGGCTTGCCCCTCGGACACCCTCGGACACCAGGGACAGGCCGAGACATCTTCCAGGGACTTGGGGTGGTGGCTAAGTGTGTAGGCTCTGTAATCATATTGTCTGGGTTCAAATTCCAGCTGTGCCCTTCTCCTGCTTTCGAGGGAGCTGCTGCTCTGGCCCTCATCTGGCCTCGCCCCCTCCTTCCAGGCCAGGAATCCACCTGGAAACGTCTAGACGAACATCATGTTCCAGGTCCGTCAGACACCAGAGTTCCCCACCCGAATGGCCCACACTCACTGCCAGGGCCTGTGTGAGCCTCTTCCTTGGGTCTGTCGTCCTGGGGCAGGCCACTTTGGGGGATTCTGTATGGACAAAGGAGGAAGCCAGGCTGTGGCACGTGCGGCACTCTACGAAGTCCAAGAATTTAAATACAAATCTGCCTTTCCAGGTCCTCGTGAGTGTTTATGTGTGAAGGGATTTCATTAGATATATTTATAATTTTAAAATTCAAGCTTAGAGTACATGGGCCTCCCCTGGTGCTCATCAGATGTTAGGGGTGGCCCGGCTCAGAGTCTAGAACCAGACTGCCTGCCTGGGTTCAAATTCTGGGTTCTGCCTTTCCTAGCTATGTGGCCTCGAGGGAGTTACTAAGTCCATTTGTGCCTCCTGGGTTTTTCCATCTGTAAACTGACCCACAGCACTGACCCCATAAGGCTACTGCAAGAATTAAGAAAGATTCTACATGTGAAGTACTTAGAAATACTGCCTGGAACATAGTGACCTCTGACTTGGATTTTGCTTTTTTTCCATTTCAGAATGGCTATGTTTAGAAGGAGCTGCTGTGGCTTCGTGCAGCCCCGGTGGCCGGGCAGGGTGTGGGGAGGAGGGGAGGAGGTCAGGAGGACACAGAGCATGGTAGTTGAGCTCCAGGGCTCTGTGTCACCCTTTGCAACTTCCTTGGCCTCTCTGTGTCTCTTTCCTCATCTTTCAAATGGGGATGATTTGACCTACATCAAGATGGAGAGCAGGAAAGGATTCAATGAGAAAATATCTGGCCGTGCCCGACACAGTATCCAGCCCACGGTAGAGAGTTGACATTTGTCCAGTTTTTCTTGTAAAACATCCCCGTTTCATTCCATTGTCCTCCCTTCTGTCTCTACTCCTCACTCAGATTTATAGGCACTTGGTTCATTTGTGCAAGCCTGTGAGCTGGGGTTTCAGACGGGGAGACCGAGGCTCAGGGAGGGAGGTGATTTTCCCAAGGTCACACGGCGATCGGTGGAAGAGTCAGGGCTTGGGCAGCCAGCGGTGGGGAGGACAGAGGGCTGCTCCCACCCACTGCGCACTCACTCTGTGCTCAGTGCTCAGGTATGGGCACGCAGTGCCCGTGGTCACCCCTGGAGGGGGGGAGCCTTGTAGACCACCCCCCCCCCCCGCCTTTTACGACTGACGAGATGGAGCCTCAAGGATGTGAAGAGACCTTTCTGTAGTAGACTTCTCTCGGCTGCCAGCTTTCCATTTTGGAAAGTGTGGTAAGTAAGCATTCCTAAAGCTGGCTCCTGCTTTGAGTGGGCTCATCTTCGCGACCCGATTTCCCACTGTCTCCCAAAGGATGGGCATAACGACTACGCGATGATTGGTACCTTCCCTCCCTGGATTGGACACCGGTTTCAAGAGCTCCCTGAGGGGCCAACCTCTAATTTCAATATGTTAATGTGTGGAATCTAATGGCATATTTACTGCTTATGTAGGTGCTGGTTATTTACATGGGAAACTGATTTATCTATTAGATAATTAGCAAACTTCAATAATTGCAAAAACCTTTTAGCAATCAGTTGACATTTAATTAACATACAATAACTGTCTTATTAAATCTACATTAAATGCCTATTGGAGTTAATTAAAACACATACCTATGACTCCGCATTCTTTGGGAATCCTCATTAAAGCCCACCAGTAAGAATGCAGATGGGAAAAATCCCAGGAAAGCAGTTTGTAATGGAGCTCCTCGAGTCCATGAACTGGACTCAAGCATTCATTCAGCGCCTACTATGTACTTAAAACAAAGGCAAGCAAGACAGAAATGGGCCTTGCCTTCAAGGAACATACAATCGAGTGGGGGATATGGAGATTATTCAAATAGTCACGCTGGCACATGTTCCTCTGTAACTCTGACAGGTACAGTGAAGGGCAGGTGGTCAATGGGAAGACCCAGAGTAGGAGGATTTGACCTGGTCTTGGGGATCAAGTGGCTGCTTGAGCTATCCAGGGCAAGAGGGACAAGAAGGTGCTCCAAGCAGAGGGAACGGCACCTGCAACGGCTCTGGGGAGGGAACATGGCCAGTGGGAGGGACTAAAGGCCAGTGTTGTACAGCCAGGAACAAAGAAGAACGTGGAGACAAGGTGTCTGGTCCTTCTCCTACAAGCAACAGGAAGTGGGAATTAGTGTGCGTGCATGCGTGTGTGCGTGCAAGCAGCGTGATTCAATTTGTGTCTACAGAAGACATTCCAGCTGCAGCTAGGAAATTGGATTGGAGGGGGACCCGATGGCTATGTGCAAACCAGTCAGGAGGCTGTGGCAGTGGTCCGGTGGAGAGACTCCAGTAGCTTGGGCTGGAGGACACAGAAAGTGGTGGGAGCAGGGGGGGCTGTTGAAACTTTTGACGCTCAGTAGGAGCTGGATTGCAAGGGAGGGGGACTCAGGAGGACCTCTATGTGTCTGGCTTTTGCAACTGGTTGGCTGGTACCATTCAAAGGAAGCAGGAGCACTGGAAGAGGTTCAGGTTTGAAGACCAGGATAGTCTTGGATATGTTGAGGATGAGATGTTCAAGAAGAAATGCGGAAAAAATATATATATATATTTATGGGCCTTGAACTTAGAAGAATGTTAGGACTGAAGAGTTAAAAGATCCTCATGCTTGGGTTCACTCCAGAGATCCTGATTTAATCGGTCTGAGTTGCAGGTGATTCTAGCATGCAGCCCTGTTTGAGAACGACCGGTCTAAGTGAGAAACACAGACTTTATTGTCTACTGCCTCGATCTGAGCATCTCTCGCTGGTTCGATGCACCTCTACCAGAGCCCATTCTCATCTGCCCGTATATACGGGCTCATACATTGCTGATGCCACAAATAATAATCACGTCACCCGGTACAGGGTGCTTCCTGTTCTCTAGGTCCGCGCTGAATGCGTTTCCTCTGCTCTTTCATTTGCTCTTCACAACAAAATCATGAGCTAGGTATTATCTCTATTTCACAGGCAAGGAAGTGGAAGCTCTGAGAGGTGTAGTGCCTTGCCCACTGTCACGCAGGTGGTACTAAGTGGATTTGAACCCAGATCCATCGGACTCCAAAGTCTTCACGCTCCACACTCTGATAGGCTGCCAGTCTCATGGTGCAACAGGGAGAGGTTCCTTGATGTGGCTGTCTGTAAGGGTAAGTCTGATGAGTGGGATGGAAGGATCCATGATTGCCATACATGTCTGAGGCAGGGCCCTGGTCCGCAGCCGGAAGTTCTTGTTCTCTGCTGGAGAAAGATAAGAGGCAAGCTTGCCAGGGGCCCTCTCCCTTCCCTGCAAGCTGCCTTGGTTCGGAGCCGTAAAAAACTAACAGAGAAGAAAGAATAGAATTCACATGTACTGAATAGGTCAAGATATTGTTGTAGTGGAACCCAGTTCGCCTATGGATTATCAAGTCTTTGTTGAAAAGCCAGCACTTCTCAAAACATATTCCAAAATTACATGGTATTACTTGAGGGGAGAAAAAGGGCTTTTGTGGTCAAATAAGTTCAGACACTGCCGGATTGTCAGATCCTTTGTCATGCTTCCATGAAGCTCCAAGAGGGGTGGAGAAGGGTGGATCTTATTTAAACCAAAGAATGCTTCTTTAAAAAAAAATTTTTTTTTATTAAAACAGAACATCTAGCTCAGAGTTTCTCAAAGGGTGGGTCCCCAAACCACGTGCATGAGAGCCACCTGAGGGGGGATTCTTAAAAATGCAGGCTTGGGTCTCCACCTAGACCCTCAGACCCTTCATGGAAAGCTCCCCAGATGGGACCCAAGAGACCTGCCATTTTATCAAGTGCACCAGACGATTCCAGTACCCACTACACTTTTATAACCACTCTCCTGGAAGGCTGATGTTCTGAGAAACACACGTAGGGAAATGCTGCTATGGACTGCACTGAACTGCTATTTTGAAGTGGATGTAAATGGTGTAATAAACAAAATACAAATGTACTCGAATTGTTCCCCAAACCCAGAGTCCCTTCTGTTAAACACCGATGTTCTTGATCGGGGGGCTAAAAGTACAATCACCGTTCTGTGTGAGGTCGGTGGGACATCTGGAAGTTAACAAGGGGTTCTCAGAATGTGGGCTAGAGCAGCAGAAACCCCCCTCCTGCAGGGGCTGTCCAGCTGAGCTCTGCACAGCCCGGGATTCTGTACGCAGGGGCCTCAGAAGTCCTAGAGAGGGGAAGGGAAAAGTAACTCAGCCTGTCTGATTTCAATCGGAGCAGTCTTACTATGATCTGTTTAAATTTTGTTTGAAATCAGGGTCTAGCTGCTTAAAAAAAAAAAAAAATTTGCTGACCATTGATGCACTTCTTTCATTTGTCAGAGGAGGGATCTGTGACCCAGAGAGGGAGAGGGACTTTTCTGGAGTCACCCAGCAGGCCAGCAGCCTCCTGAGCCTCGCTGGCCAGCACTTGGCTGGAATCACTGTGCAGAGTGTCAGGGCTGTTAAGATGCAGCCCACGGCCCGTGTGGCCAAAGTCAGCTGTAAGTCAGAGCCGGGACGCAGCCCGAGGAGAGCCCGCGTCGTCCTCCTTGGGGCTGACCTCCCTCCCTGGCCTCACCGCTCCTCTCCTCGCTGCCTTTTCTGAGCACCTAAGCATATGTATGAAGCGGAAATCAAACGCCTGACTCGGACTTGACAGAACTGCTGAACTAAGAGCCATATAATGTCCTCTACTGAAGGACGTCACCTTGTCAAGATAAAGCTTGGTAAACGTTCCGCAGGAAGCCAGGCTTCCAGGGCGGGATCATGTATATTCATGGGGACTCCGAGCCTGCCCACTGCCCCACCGCCGGCTTCCTGCCAGCCTGCTGACCAGCTGGGCAGTCCCGGAGGCCGTGGAGCGCAGGGGACTCGGTTCCTCCACTGCCTACCTCTTACTGGGAAGGGGTGCTGGGGGGGAGCTCATCTCCTGCCTTCATGGATTTCAAGCCCCAGTTTCCCTTCACAGACCTCCTGTTAGCTTTCTCCATGCTCTCCAACTTTGGGGACGCAGAAAAGGAACCCAGCAAACTCCTAAAGTGTGGCATTCAAGGCCCCTTGTGAGTGATGCTGGCCTCCCTCCCTAGTGTTTCCATGGACCCTGTGCAGGAACCACATGGAGCGCTTTCTCTCCTTTGCTCTTTCCTCCAGACCCTCTCACACCTCCAGACCCTCGTACGCCCCTGTGCTTTTGCCTGTGACTCCTTTTCCCCTCTCTCCCCTGCTTGGAGAAGACTCATTGCCCCTTTAAGGTCCAGCTCAAAGGTCACCCTTTCCTGAAACCTCTCCAGGCCCCTGCAGACTGATCTATCCCTCCGTCCTCCCGGTGACCAGGCAACAGCCCCGCATGCCAGCACACTCTTCCTCACACACTTTGAATGCTCAATTCTATGTCTCTTTCCCCCTCTCCACCCAGAGCTCCTGAAGGTCAAGGCAGCCCCCCTCTGAACCCAGCCTCGGGCCTGGCCCGAGTGGGGACCAGAACGTGTGGCCTGATGCTCCGGTGGCCATTCTTCTGTGCAGTCGTGGGCTAGCGCAGCCATAACGAAGGACCACAGTCCGGCGGCTTCAGTGACAGACTTCTCTTTTTTCGTAGTCCGAGGCTGGAAGTCTGAGACCAAGGTGTGGGCAGGGTTGGTTTCTTCTGAGGCTTCTGTCCTTGGTTTGTAGATGACTGTCTTCTCTCTGTGTCTCCCTCTTCTCCCTCTGCCCTCTGTTCTTGTCTGTGTCCTAATCTCTTCTTGTAAGGACACTGATCATATTGGCTTAGGTCCACCCCAAATGTAATCACACCTCTAAAGAGCCTATCTCTAAATACAGCTATAGTCTGAGGTACTGGGTGTGAGGACTGCAACATATGACTTTTGGGGGACAGAACTCAGTATACAACACTGTATAATAAAATTTCCTCCAAACTTAGCATCTTAAAACAGCAATGTTAATATGCTCATAGATTCTGTGGGTCAGGACACCGTGGGGATGGCTAATCTCTGCTCTGTGATATCTGCGGTCTTGGCTAGGACAACGCCAAGGCTGGGGGCCGGAATCCTCCAAAGGCGTCTAGCACGCGGGCTGGGATGCCACAAAGACTGGGATAGGGACTGAGATGCCTACATGTGTCTTTTCCTCCAAGGTGGTTTGGCTTCTTCCCCGCATGGTGGCTTCTGGGGAGTTAAGCCTCTTACCTGGTGGCTCAGGGCTCTAAGAGCAAAGGTTTTAGTGAACAAGGCGGAGTCGTATCAGTTTTTAGGACCCAGCCCTGGGGGGTCATACAGCTCACTTCCCTTGTGCTCTATGCGTGGAAGCAGTCACATGCCCAGGCAGATTCAAGGGAGGGAAATCAGTCTCCACCCACCTTTTGATAAGGCAGTGACAAGGCCGCCTGGAAAAGAGCATGTTGGGAGTGGAGCATCGTTGTGGCCATCTTTTTAGAAAATGCAGGCTGCACGACTGAGCTAAACAGAAGTCAAAGGGTCACCGTGCAGTCATTACAGGACGTGTTGGAGCTGGTTGCATGCCAGGGGAAAATAATGTTGGTCCCGTTGTTTTCCTTGGAACATTATTTTGCACATACATATGCTTTGGGGTTCAGTGTCTTTAATCTTCACGTTTACCTGGGATAATGACCACACCTATCACCTATCACCCATCAGCTGCTAGCTGTGCGGCTTTGGAGGTCAGTGAAGTCACAGAGCACCCAACACAGGTCCTGGAGCATGGTTAAGACGCACGGTTTTTGAGCTGCCTGTGGGTTGAACATTTAGACTCAGCTGTCTCATCTGCATACATTTCTCCAGTGCCCGCAGGGGGCCCGACACTATGTTTAGGAATTTCTCTATCACTTGCACAGTAAACACTATTTGTGGATTTTGTCATTCAGCAAGCACGGTCATTGTTCAGTCATTCAACAAACACCATGATGGCATCCGCCGCAGGGAGAGAAGAGGCTGCTGGCAGAGGGCTGCTCTCCGGCGAACGCCACGCTCAGGATGCATTGGGCAGAATTCTAATAGCATCCGTGTGTTTCATTTTGCCCATTACGACACCATTATATTTTAAAGCTTGTCTTTCTAACTCTCTTATTTTTCTTCTAGACTGCACTCCTGCTAGATGGCTCCAGTTTCTCTAACCATTAGGAGGGTATTATAGTTACTGGAGATTCATCTATCATTTTATGAGCCTCTTTCAAGAGAGGAAATAACAGGTTGTTTCAAGTGTGAAGTGGCAGCTCACAGAGCCCCGTGAAACAGGCGTCCTGCTCCCGGGGGACCAGCCAAGCGGTGTTTATCTTTGACACAATAAGCAAAAGATCAGAAATGATTACAACAAATGGCAGAGTAAACAAGCCATCCGCAGCGAAGGGCACCTGCCCAAATGCCGGAAATTGGATCCACACACAGCTGCCGATTCCAGACTGTGGCCCTGACGGCTTCTTGGCGCCTCCGAGGGATGCAGAGGGTGGCAGGACCCAGGCTCACCCCGTTCCTGCCCTAAATGTCTCGGCTGGAAGGACCCAAATCTGAATCCCTTCAGGGGCTCGTGTGCCCTTAGACTTCAGTCCAGCCTCCTTGACCCTGGCTCAAAAAGCCCTCACGAGCTTGTCTATGTGATCCACTGCTTTGTCCCCATTGCCTAGAACAATGTCTGGCATAGACCAGACATGCAGTAACTATCTGTTGGCAGCGGGGATGAATGGTCTGGCCCCTGCCTACCTCCCCAGCTCCAGCTCTTGCTTCCCCCTCCCTACGGTCTCTACTGAATTTCTTTTAGTTCCTAGAACACAGCGTACTTTGCTTTTCCCTCCTTTGTGGGTTCTGCCTTCTCTGCTTGGAACGCTCTATTTCCTTCTTCCTGGCTAACTCCACACCCCTTGTAGGTCTCCTCTTGGATGCCTCTTCTTCCAAGAAGCCCTGAGCCCAGTGCCCCCAGGCCCGCCCACCCCCATAGCACCGTCTCTAGCACACTCCTTTTTGGAGCCTCTTGTCTACCTCCCCACCAGAGCGTAAGCTCTCTGAGAGCAGCAGCGGGGCTCTGTTCACTGCCAACCATCAGAGGCTCACGCTCCCCTTCCACAGGGTACAGCTGCTGCAGCCAGACCTGCCCTTCTCCACGTGACTGCCTTTTGCAGTGGAGGGTGAGTGGAAATGACATGTGTCCCTTCTGGACCAACAAAATCAAGTAAGGGGCACCCAGTCCTTCCCACCCTCTCTCTTCCCTCATTCTTGGACTGGATGCAAGTGGTCTGGTGAAGAGCTCAGAAGAAGCACTAGCTGGAAGCACCAGGGTCCCCAAGCTCCCCGGGAGAGATGACCAGAGGCAACATACGCATTGGACGTTGCATGAGTGTCAGATGAGCTCTTACTATGTTAAGCCACTGATATTTTGGGGATGCTCCTTACAGCGGCTGGCATTAGCCGACACATCAATCTATAGCATTGCCTCAACAGGAATTTGTTAAGAGTTTCCTGGCCACACAGCCTCACACCACGTCTGCATAGTTCTTCCCTGGAACCGTCAGTCTGACTGTGGGGAGGAGTTCAGGAATCAGTTCACATCATCATTAAAAGCATCAATTTATTGGAGTAAATGGATTGAGCCTTGTACCCTTGAGCAACGTAAAGATTCTTTGCTCCTGGACAGAAATGGCATCTTAATTAAAATAGCCAAATAATGGCACTGACGTAGTATATTAAATAGGGGGAGCTCTATCTCCTTCAACCCTTGTTCCGTTACGTCCTGTAGATTGCAGTTTTCCCTCTGTCCTCTCTCCAGCTGCACAGCCCAGCTACAGTTCAGTCCTTCTCATCCGTCCACAGAACCGCCCGAGAGCCTCTGGACTGGTCTGCCCCTCCCCAGGGTCAGGTGTGTTCCCTGCGCTCACCTATCTCGCATCACAGCCAACCAGTTCTTCTAAAACCCACAACTGACCTCTTTGCCACCTGTTGCCTTCAGAAGTCCACACTCCTTACTGAACATTAGGAACCCTTCAAGGTATGATTTCTGCTTCTCTTTCCCATATTATTTTCCACAAAGTTTCCTTTATCCACACAGTTTCAGAGAACCTAAGCCCTGGGTATTTCTGCATCGAAGACCACTCAGGCCTTTCCTCCCATCACTGCATGGCCAGGCTTCAAGGCTCCACCCAAATGCCACCTTTTCCTGGAAGCCTACCTAGATTGTCCTCTGAAATCCCATAGCCCCTTAGCTGTGTCTCTCTTAGGATCTCTCTTAGCCTGTGTGTCCTGAGAGCAGAGCTCGAGGAACAGGCTCTTGTGTGTTTAATTTATCTAGAAAGGGGTTCCTGGGAGTGAAATGAGGAAGCAAGGAGATGCTGAACGGCTTGCTCAAGGTTCTATGGTTGTGTGCAGGAGGGCTGGGGTTTGCATCTGGGTGGTGGTCTGATGCCCACATCTGGGTGCACCCTCCCTAGGCGTGACAGGCAGTACATGGGGCCAGGGTGGGGTGGCTGCCAGGGATGTCCTTACCACTGAGACCCCATAAGCTGGAAGGGGCATGGGTTTGTTGGGGTTTATGTTCGCAAAAGCTTTGATCAAAGTCTGCAGATATAACGTTCTTATTAGCTCCTGCCTCTGCCCACAGGATGGGAATGAAATGAACGATTTTATCTTCTGTTTTGCCTTCTCTTTCTCTCTCTTTTCTTACAAACCGATAAGAAATAAAAATACTGATTTGAATCATAGACAAAGGATATTCACAAAAGAAGAAATGCAAATAATCAATAAGGAAGTAAAAACTTTACTTCCAAACAAAAAAATAAGTTAAAACAATAGTATGCCAGGGGCGCCTGGGTAGCGCAGTCGTTAAGCGTCTGCCTTCGGCTCAGGGCGTGATCCCGGCGTTCCGGGATCGAGCCCCACATCAGGCTCCTCCACTATGAGCCTGCTTCTTCCTCTCACACTCCCCCTGCTTGTGTTCCCTCTCTCGCTGGATGTCTCTCTGTCACATAAATAAATAAAAAATCTTAAAAAAAAAAAAACCAATAGTATGCCACCCATCCCATACCCCACCGCCACCAAATGCTGACTTCTTATTTTCTTACCGCGTGGTGGTAGCCTCGGTTGGCCAAGGCCCCAGGGAACAGGTTCTTTCGTTCACTACTGGCGAGTCTTTCCAGGGGTAATTTGGCAATACACATCAGAAGTCTTAAACGTGTGTACATGCTTTGATCTGATGGTTCCTTCTGGAACAGATTGTAAAGAAACAGCCGGGGCTGTGCACAGAGATTTAATTATAAGTGTATTTACCGCAACGTTGTAGCTGGTAGTGAAAATGGGAAAGTAACTTACATGTCCGACAGTCGGGCTGTTCCGTATCGCAGCGGGTCATGAGGCTGTCAGTAAAGGTGATGTGGCAGAATAATATTCAATGGCATGGAAAGATGTACACGGTACAGTGTTCAGTGGGAAAAAGCAGCTTACAGAACAGATGAGCTGGTGGACGGGATAAGACATGTACAGAGACAGCTCAAACAGGAGGGCTCCGAAGGACTCCAATCAGCCGAGCGCCGTCCGAGAAAGAGAAGTAGGCTCCACAAAGCAGTTGTCCACATTCCGACCTCGGTTCTGTTATAAACTAGCTCCATGAGCTCAGGTCAGTGTCTCCGTCTCTCTGTGCCTTAGTTTCCCCATCTGTAAAATGGAAATTCATCATAGCACCTACCTAAATAAGTCAGCAAGTGTGCCTGGCACGGAGAAAGTGAGAGTTTGTTAAGCAGAAATTGAGGGGGCGAGGTCAGCAATAGAAGGAAAGGCCTGCAGAGAGGGGAGCTCCTTCTCTTGCAGGAGACGAAGGCCAGCCCCAGAGACGCAGCCACACTTTTGGGTTCTGAATGACGAGAAGGGCTTCCATAAGTGGAGAAGGAGCGGGTTGAAGGCCCTCCTTCCCCAGTTTTCCCTAGGACGCCAGCTCTGAGGCTTCCCCTGGAGAGAGGCTGGGAGGGTCCTTTCCACTGAGCCGCACTGAGCCCGGGATGCACATGGCTTTGCAGGGGAAGCTGCTGCCTTGAGTAGCTCCTCTCTGCTACCCTGGCCAGGGCTTCTCTTTGCCTGTGCAGTGCATTTTCCGTCTTGGTGAATGGAGCAGGCTTACCAGGCAAGTTTTAGGACAAAATGGTAAGTCTTTTTTCTAAAGAAATATCTACACTTTTTAAAGAGGTGAATTTTATTAAATAAAATAGTTATGTCTTTCCAAAAGGTTCTGCTGAGCCAAAGTTTTGGAAATACATTTATCTTACAGAATTCTTGGCTATCAGAGCCTGGACTGACCATTCCCAAAACATGCAGTTCATAGATGGAGAGATGATAGCAAGAGCCTGGGAAGGTCATGCCAGAGTGAGGACCAGGGTCTGGGGGTTTGGTTTGGACTCCCAGCTGAGTACATGAGGGCAAAGCTACCACCCGGGTGCTGGAACCATGAGCAGTAAAAGGAGGCACATTGTGGGCACGGAATGAGGAGGACTGTTTCAACAGGCCAAGTCTGTCCAGAACTGAAGTGGGTTGCCTGAAGATAATGAGCTCCCCATCACCAGGGGCATGAAAGCCAAGACTGGAGGAGGACTCTTGGGAAATGGTATAGCGGGATTAATATACTTCCGAGTTTTCTTTCGAGTCTGAGGTTCCCCTGAGCCATGATCTTTCATCTTTTTTAAAAAACACATCATTTTAACAATAAAATAGTTTGAACATGCACCAGTGAAGGTAAAAAATAATCTGAGAGACATTCCTGTCTCATCAGCCAGATTTCAGCGGGTAACATTTTGCTGTATTTGTTGTAATACACCTCTCTTCTTTTCCTAAGGAAGAAAAATCATGACTCTGGCTAACGTCCTCACCTTTTCTGTCCTCCCCAGAGGTAACCATTTGCTTAAAGTTGCTTTTTTAAAAAAAATCACTCCGTACCAGTTTTTATTCATTTAATGCATACATATGTAACCATAAACCATATGTAGTATTGCTTTTTGGGTTCTTAAAATCAACACCAATTATAACCTACTGTGTCCTTTTGCAACCGATGTTTTCCATTTCATGTTATGTTTTGGACACTCGTCCACCTCGAGTATGCACTTTTGATTTACTTACTGAAACAGCTGTACAGTAGTTCACTGCATGAATGAACTGCCCTTGACTTATTTATTCTCTGTTTATGGACCTCTGGGTTGCTTCCTAATTTTTTTTCCATCAGAAAAATCAAACGGTGGAATTGCTGGATCATCTTATGTACAATCTTCAACTTTCCCAGATGGGAACACTTTATTCTTCGAAGTGGTGTGCCCATTTATAGCCTTGTGCCCACAGTGAGCGAGCTCCTCATTTCCTCCCATCCTCCAAAGTATGCAGTATCAGCAGCCATTCCGATTTCTGCCAATCTGATGAGCACGAAACATGATCTCAGCGATGCTTACATTTACTTTTCTTCCCCCCATGCCCTCACATGACACCAGGACCTCCAGACATCTTTGTTCTTGACTTAAAAAAAAAACAAAAAACACCACCACCAAGATGTCACCATTATGTATGATATTTGCTATTGGTTTTTGGTAGAGAATTCTTATCAGGTTAAGATTTTCTTCCCGGTTTAAGAAGTTTTTTTGTTTTTGTTTTTTAAACTATGAATTAGTGTTGTTGAATTTTATTGAATGCTTTTTCTGAATCTATTGAGATGATCTCATGTTTCTTCTATCGTAACTTGTTAATCTGGTGAATTAAAATGACAGGTTTTCTTTTCTTTCTGTTTTGGTACTTCTTAAATAAGTAAAATATTTCAGACATAATTGAAGCTCTGTATGCTCTGCATGGATCTCATGTTTTCCCCTCCCTCCCCCGAGGCAAATACCACCCTAAATTCAGTGTTTATCATTCTCCTGCATATTTTTGTACTATTGCTACATATGTATGCATCATAAACAATATGTGGTGTTGTTTTGCATGTTTTCAAAGTTTATACAAATGGTATGTTACTATGCATACTCTCCAATTTGCTTTCCATTTTGATACTTGAGTCTCTAGTTCATTCTACTGCTGTATGACATCGCATTGTGTTGATGTAATTGCGTTACTGCTGTTTATCCCTTCTTTTGTTTAGGAACAGGAAAGTTGTTTCGAATTTTGCTATTGCGAACAATAGCAAGGCTAAATATTCTTACAAAAGGCTCTTCTGCGCCATGCAAAACTGCTTTGTTGGGTCATAGGATATGCTCTTTTTTAAAGTCGTTAAATATGGCCAAATTGCTCCCCAAAGCACACTTCCAGGAGTGTAAGCAGAGATCTGTGTTTCCATATCCTCATCAATACTTGGTGTTGTCAGGCTTTTAATGTTTGCTGGTCTGATGGCTATAAAATGACATTTCATCATTGTTTTAATTTGAATTTTCCCAATTTACTATTGACCAAGAAGAAGCTATGAAGCAACCATCGGGGGTTTAGGGATTGCAATCCCGGAGACACAGAGCAGACTAAAATGGAAAGTGTGCTCCAAATTGCAAGTGGGGAGTACAGGCTTGTGAAGAAAAACCCAGAAGGTTACATGACTTAGTTTTGAATGGGTTATGATTTTACTGACAGAGTTAAACTAATACATGGTTGGCTCTTTGACTAGTAGATATTCCATTATTTCTGTTTTAATCCAAAGTAAAAAAATGTGTACCAAAAGGTGCTTCACGTGCAATTGACAAATTGCAATTGACAAAGTCCGGTTCCTGGTGTTCAAGAATTGAAAAGTAGGAGTTCCATAGGCTTTGCTTCCCCACTCTCCTCCCCACCCTATTTTGGATGACTCTCTTAACAATGCTTACTCTTTTTTTTTTTTTAAATCTTCTTTCACATTACTAATGAGACTGAGAATTTTTAGTATCTATTAAATTAAATATTTAATATTTAACATATATATTAATTTATAGCTTTTATAAATAATAGGAATAAAATTATGTATATATAATTATCACATTGCTATTCATATCTTTTGCCCTCCTCTTCTTACTGATTTGAACTTAAAAAATATATATGTGAATTCTGAAAGCTAATCGTTTGTTAGTCATATGTATTACAAAGATATTCTCCTAGTCTGTGGTTTCAGCTTAAGATGTGTTTGTATAATTACAAAGTGAATACTCATGGAAGTTACCAATTTAAGAAGTAGAAAGTTACCAGCTCCAGAAATCCATCATGTGTCCCTTCCTAATACTTATTTCCCCTCTCCTGGATGTACCACCGTCTTGATTTTTATTTATCATATCCTTGCTTTTTTGTATAGTTTAGCTACCCACGTAGAAATCCCCGAACACACTATAGGTTAGTTTTGTCCACTTTCGAGCTTTGTAGAAGCAAAATCGTTTTGTACTTTTCCGTTTACTTTGTGTTTCTTTGACTCAACCTGGGTTTATTCAATTCATTCTTGCGATGTGCACCCATAGTTACTTATTTTTCCGGCCGACACGATTTTATCCAACAAACATTCTGTGGGTTAGCCATCCTGCTGATTTCTGTTTTTCCACCTGGTTTTTGAATATTTCAAACAATATCACCCAGAACGTCCTTGTACATATCTCCCTGTGCACACGTACACGAGTCTCTCCAGGGACTATACCTAGGAGACGAATGTCTCCATCTTCAGGTTTATATCTCCAGTTTTATTGGAGAGTGCCAAACCATTTTCCATAGTGGTGGTTGTAGCTTGTCTTCCCCTTTGCTTGTGGTAGCTATTGTTGAACAAAGTTTTTAATTAAAAGGCAGTCAGATCTATCAATATTTCTCTTCTTTTAATAATGCTTTGTCTAAGAAATCCTTCTCTGCCCTGAAGACATTTTCCTCTTTTTTTGGTTAAGTGTTTAAAAATTTTGCCTCTTTGATTTTGGTTCTTAATTTACTGGGAAATACTTTCTCTCTATGATGAAATCATAGGAACCTAGTTTTTACTTTTTTCAGTAGGGATGGCCAATTGTCTCAGTCTCGTTGAGCGAAGAATTCATTCTTTCCCTATCAGCTTGTGGCGTTCCCTTTGTCACATATCAAGTTTCTACTGAAGGACAAATCTTTTTCTTGATGAAGGGTTGCTTCCGTTTACCACCTTATTTCTTTAATGGCTTGACTTATTCAGGTTTCCTGTTCCTTCTTAAGCTAATTTTGGCAATTTTTATTTGCTAGAAATATGAAATTTCTTTAGGTTTTCACATTTAAAAACAGAAAGCCAACTGTCCTTTATTGTGATTTTTAAAGTCTCTCTTTTAGTTATAGCTCCTCTTTATTCCCAATTTTGGATATTTATGCCTTTTCTCTTTGTTCCTTTGTTCAACCTTGTTGGAAGCCAATTTTATTAGTTTTTTGAAAAGAGAAATAGCTTTTGTCTTTGTTGATCTTTTCTATTGTTTCCTTGTTTTTTTTATTTCATTAGCTTCTGCTCTTAAATTTTAGTATTTTCTTTTCTTGCTTCTTGTTTCTGTTTCTGATCTTTTCATCGGTCCCTGAGTTGAACACCACTGATTCATTTTCTACCTTTTGTTTTACTCAGTGCATGTGCAGTTACAAATTCTCTCCTAAGTACTCTTCTAGCTACATAGGTCTCGCATGCAACTTTCAATGAAAGGCCATGCTAGATATTTTGTAATTTCTGTGGTTCTGCCCTTGTCCACAATGCGTTGCTTAGTAATGCAGTCTGAAGTTTCCAAAATGCTTGCTTGTTTTGTTTTCTTTGGAGTTAACTTTTTTTTTTAAGATTTTATTTATTTATTTGACAGAGAGAGAGAGAGTCAGCGAGAGAGGGAACACAAGCAGGGGGAGTGGGAGAGGAAGAAGCAGGCTCATAGCGGAGGAGCCTGATGTGGGGCTTGATCCCAGAACGCTGGGATCACGCCCTGAGCCGAAGGCAGACGCTTAACCGCTGTGCCACCCAGGCGCCCCTGGAGTTAACTTTTATGGGTGCTTTCTAATTTGGTTTTATTGTCACAAGAGGAAATGGTCTCTAGATATTGATTTTTTTGGTGTTGAGATTTCTCTCTCTTAGGTTTATATATGGTCATTTTTTGGTAACTGCTTCACGTGTACTAGAAAAGAATATATTTTCTCTATTTGTGGGCTGAAAATTCTCTATACATTTATTAGAAGATATGTGTCGATGTCATTGTTCAAACTTTTTATACTTTAAAAACATTCTGTCTGCTTATATATAATTCCTAAAATGGCTTGTTAAAATCTTCCATCACGTTTCTATATTGGTCTTTTTCTTCTTTGTAATTTTGTCTGTTTCTGTATTGTGTACTTTGAGGTAATTTTGCAAGGTAAATATGAATTCATTATTGTTATATTTCCTCGATGGATTGATTTCTTTGTGTAATATATAAGTACACAATATATAATAGATTACTTAATATGTTGTATTAAGTAATTAAATAAAAATTAAATTTTATTTTGTTTGATGTTCCTATTGTTACAGCAGTTTTGTGGTCGTGGTAGTGGTGGCCGTGGCGTATCTTTCTTATGTTTTCATTTCAACATTCTAACTGATTTTATTTCAAGTGTGTCTCTTGTGAGTGTTTTACTGGATTTAAATGAGATTTTATAATCTCTTTATTTTAATAGGTGGACTTTTCTTTTTTCTCTTTCTCTTTCTCCCTTCCCTCCCCTCCCCTCCCTTTTCTTTTCTTTTCTTTTTTCTTTTCTTTTCTTTTCTTTTCTTTTCTTTTCTTTTCTTTTCTTTCTTCTCTTCTCTTCTCTTCTCTTTTCTTTTCTTTTCTTTTTTTTCTTTTCTTTTTTTCGTAGTTGTCTTAAAGACAGAACCTAAAGCAATCCTGGGTGTTAAGAGAGAGAGAGAGAAAAGAACCAAGGCAGGGAGAATGGAAAGCACATGTGAGGACTTCACAACAAGCCATGAGATGGTGCTAGCGCTTGACAGGTGTACTTGCTTTGCCCCTTGGAACATCTCCACACGTGCTGCATGGACATACGCATGCCTTGGAAAAGTCCGTTGAAGAGAGGACAGGAGGAGGAATTTTTCTGCTGGCTTTTTCCTAACTCCTGTCTCTAATTAGTCAAAGTTTGCTCCTTGGGGATTTAACTCACCTGAACTACAGGTTGAAACACCTCGTCCGTGCGCTGGGGCGTAACATGTCGACTGAGCTGGAGAAGGCAGAGAACGTGGGCAGTGCTCTTTGCTACAAACCCACACAGCGCTGACCATCGCTCGGCAGTGGCCGTCGCAGGGCCTGAGGCTGTGTCTGGGAGGCAGACGAAGCCAAGGGAATTTGAAGGTGTGCACAAGACGCATCTCCTGCAACTTTCACTGTGATTACTTCCATATTTGTACTTATTTTTTTTCCACCTTATTTTGTGTTCTCTATTTTCTGTTCTTGTCTTCATCCCCCCCCCTCCTTTTCCTGCCCTCTGTTGAACTGAGAAAGTTTTTTACATCTTCCTCCACCCCCAACCCTTTTCTCCCCCTATGGCAGTTTGGAAAATAGACCGTATTTTTATTTTTATAGTGGTTATCCTGGAGTTTGTAGGTGCTTAATGACATACATATACTTAACGACCCATTTTTCTATCAGATTTAAAAGTCATTCAGTATTTCTATCCTCTTCCAAAACATGACACAGACTTTAACCGTCTTTAACGGAGTACCATTCCCATCTAGTTACTGTTGTTTCTAATGTTAGTTTCCTATCAGTAACAAAATTGTTGTCTATTTCTTAAAGTTTAATTAAGTTGACTGACATATTTTTTTCCTATCTCATTAGCTCCCCCCTAAACTCACTTGTCATCTCGTTGAAGTATATCCTTCAATGGCTTAAGTCATACTTTATTCGTATTTTCTCAGTTTTTACCTAATGTCCTTTTCCTGTTCGGGGACCCCATCTAGGACACCACATTACATCTAGTCATCGTGTCTCCTTAGGCTCTTCTCAGCTGATGCATTTTCTCAGACTTTCCTTCTTGTTTTCGATGACCGTGACAGTTTTGCAGGGTACTGGTTAGGTATTGAGCAGAATGCCCCACTATTGGCATTTGTCTGGTGTTTTCTTCTCATAAGACTGAGGTCATGGGTTGATGGGAGGAAGATCATAGAGGTAAAGTGACATTTTCATTACGTCATATCAAGGGTACCGACCCTACTATCAACATGATTTATGATGGTCGATGTTGGCCCTGATCACCTGGCTGAGCTAGTGTTCGTCAGGTTTCTCCGTTGTGAAATGTATTCCTCCCCTGGTCACGCCCTTTCTCTATTATATACTTTGGAAAGAAGTCACTATGCACAGCCCACAGCTCCAGAGTGGGGAGTTACTCCCCTTCCTTGAGGGCAGAGCACGTATACAAACTATTTGGAATTCTTCTGTGTGGGAGATTTATCTTTTCTCGATCATTTATTAATTTATTCAATCATTTATTTACATTGATAGAGATTCAACTGATTCCCAAAGTGGCTTGGTCCACACCTTGTTCCCTCAGCCTTTTCTGTGAGGCGATTTCATACATTTATAATACTGTTAGTGTCTCTTGTCATAGTTTGCATTCCTTTCTGGTATCCCTGACTTAAATAATTGAATTTTTTTAGAGGGGGGTTAAGGGAGGTGCAGAGGGAGAGGGAGAGAGAGAACCTCGAGCAGGCTCCATGTCCCAGCGTGGAGCCCGATGTGGGGCTCGATCTCACGACCCTGAGATCATGACCTGAGCCAAAATCAAGAGTCTAATGCTTAACCGAATGAGCCAGCCAGGCATCCTTTAATAATTGAATTTTTAAAAAAATTTGCATGCATTAGGTTTCATTCACCGTAAAGGTTTGACAAATGCATGTTGTTATGTGTCCTCCATTACAATGTCACACCGTATAGTTTCCCCGCTCTGAAATACCCCCTGGGCTCCATGGGTTCATTGCTTGCCCCTACTCCCAAGCCCCTGGCCACCACTGATCATTTCGTTATTTCAGTATTTTGCCTTTTCCAGATAGTCACAGAATTGAAATCACACAACAGGTAGCCTTTTCATACAGTCTGCTGTCATTGAGCAATGTGTATTTAAGTTTCCTCCCCATCTCCTTGTGGCTCGATGGCCCATTTCTTTTTTATTCCGAACACTCTTCTATTGATGGACAGGCCAGTTTGTTTACCCGTTCACCCATTGAAGGACATCTTGGTTGCTTCCAGTTTTTGAAGGTTCTGAATAAAACTGCTGTAAACATTCACATGCAGGTCTTTCTATGAACATAAATTTTCAAATCAATTGGATAAATACCTAGGAGTGTGCCTGCTGGATTGTACGGGAAGGCTATGTTTAGCTTTGTAAGAGACTGCCAAACTGTCTTCCAAAGTGACTGGACCATTTGACATTTCTACCATCAATGGAGGAGAGTTTCTGTTGCTCCCCATCCCCTCCAGCATTTGATATTTCAGGTTTGACTTTTCTTTTTTCTTCTAAAAAGTGTATTGTGGTATCTCCTTGTTTTTAATTTGCAATTCTCTGATGATAAATGATGTTAAACATATTTTTGTATGCTTATTTGCCATTTATATATCCTCTTTGGTGAGGTGTCTGTTCAGATCTGTGGCCCATTTTTAAATTAGGTTGTTTGTTTTCTTACTCTTAAGTGTGAAGTGCACTTTATATATTTTGGATCGATAGATATATGTGTTACAAATATTTTCTCAGTCTGTGGCTTGCATTTTGATTTTCTTTACAGTGCCTTTCACAGAGCAGAACACTTTAATTTTAATAAAATTCAACAGATTAATTTTTTCTTTTGTTGGTCATGCTTTTGGTGCGGTATCTAAAATCCCATTGTCAAACCCAGGGTCACATAGATGTGCTTTGTCACATGGATCAATGTTTCCCTCTAGAAATTTTATAGAATTACATTTTATATTTAGGTCTAGGATTTCACTTTGAGTTAATTTTTCTGAAAAATGTGAGATCTGCATCAAGATATATATATATATTTTTAATTGGAAATCCATTTGTTCTAACGCTATTTATTGAAAAGACTATCCTTTCTCCATTAAAATGTCTTTGCTCCCTTTGTCAAAGATTAGTTGGTTTTAGTTGTGTGGGTTTATTTTTGGGCTCTCTATTCCCTTGATCTCTGTGTCTATTCTTCTTTTTTTAAATCTCTGTGTCTATTCTTTTCTTTTCTTTTTTTTTTAATACTACCCTGTCTTGATTAGTGTAGATTTAGAGTAAGTTTTGAAATCGGGTAGTTGTCAGTCCCACAGTTTTGTTCCTCTTCATGTGTTCACTGTTCTGGGTCTTTCGCCTTTCCGTATAAACTTTAGACTCAGTTTGTGGATATCCATAAACTAACTTTTTGGATTTTGATTGGGATGGTGTTGCATCCATATGTTGAGTTGGGTAGAATTGACATCTTAATGATTTGGAGTCTTGCTATCCATGAACGTGGAATATCTCTCCATTCGTTTAGATCTTGTTTGATTTCTTTCATCAGGATTTTGTAGTTTTTCCTATATAGATTCTGTACATATTTGTTTAGCTTATATCTAAGCATTTCATTTTTTTCATACTATTATAAATGATATGGTTTTAAATTTCAAATTCCAATGATTAATTTTTAGTATATAAAGAAGCCATTGACTTTTGTATATTAGCCTATATCCTGCAAACCTGTCATAATTACTTATTAGTTCCAGCTGTTTTTTGGTTGGTTCTTTGGAATTTTCCACCCAGACAATCACGTCACCTGCAAAAACAGGTAATTTTCTTTCTTCTTTCCAAATTTGTATACCTTTTAGTTCCTTTTTTGTCTTATTATATTTGTGAGGACTTCCAGTACAAATGGCAAGAGGGAACATATTTGCCTTTTTCCCAATGTTAGGGAAAAAATGTTCAAATTTTTTGCCTTTAAGTTAAGTGAGTTTGTATTTCTTAATCATATGTGAGCATACATTAATATATTTATAAGCCCTTCATATTTCAATTTTTCTGAAAACACTGAGCTTTTATGTTAAAAATATTTCCATCTCCATTGAGGTATGGTTGACAAGTAAAAAATTGCATATATTTAAGAGGCACAACATGATGTTTTGATATATGTATACATTATGAAATGATTAGCACAATGAAGCTGATTAATATATCCATCACCTCACATAGTTACCTTTCCTTGTGTGTGGTGGCGGTGAGAACACTTGTGACCTACTCTCTTAGCAAATTTCAAGTATATAGCACATTATTATTAACTATAGTCACCACGCTGTACATTAGGTCGCCAGCACTTACTCGTCTTATAACTGAATGTTTTTACCCTTTAACAATAGCTCCCCTTTGCCCCGTTCCCCTGCCTGTGGTAATCACCATTCTATTCTCTGTTACTACGAGCTAAACTTTTTTTTTTTGAGATTTCACATGTAAGTGGGATCGTGCGGTATTTGTCTTTCTGTGTCTGGCTTATTTCACTTAGCATAATTTCCTTCAGCTTCATCCGTGCTGTTGCAAATGGCAGGATTTCTTTCTTTTTAAAGGGTAAATAATATTCCATTTTATATATATGCCACACTTTCTTTATCCATTCATCTGTTGATGAACACTTAGGATGTTTTCATATCTTGGCTATGTGAATAATGCTACAATGGACACAGTAGTGTAGATATGTCTCTGAGATAGTAATCTTATTTCTTTCAGATTTATGCCCAGAAATGGGATTGCTGGATCATATGGTCATTCTATTTTTAATTTTTTGAGGAACTTCCATACTCTTTTCCATAATGGCTGTACTAATTTACTAATTTACATTTCCATAATGGCTGTACTAATTCCACCAACAGTACCTGAGGGTTCCCTTTTCTCCACATCCTCACCAATACCTGTTATCTTCCAATTTTTTGATAATAGACATCCTAACAGATGTAAGGTGATATCTCATTGTGGTTTTGATTTCCATTTCCCTGGTGAGTAGCGATGTGAGTGTCTTTTCATATACATTTTGGCCATTTGTATGTCTTCTCTGGGAAAAAAAAAAGTCTATTCAGGTCCTTTGTCCATTTTTTAAATTGGGTAATTTATTTATCTTTTGCTGTTGAGTTGTATGTGTCCCTCATATATTTTGGATATTAACCCCTTATCAGACACATGGTCTGCAGATATTTTCTCCAGTTCCATAGGTTGCCTTTTCATTTTGTTAATTGTTTCCTTTGCTGTGCAGAAATTTTTTAGTTTGATGTAGTCCCACTTATTTAATTTTGTTGCATGTGCTTTGGTGTCAAGTCCAAAAAAATCATTGCCAAGACCAAAGTCTATCCGCCTATTTTCCTCTATGTTTTCTTCTAGGAATTTTATGATTTGGGGTCTTGTGTTTAAAACCTTAATCCATTTTGAGTTGATTTTGTGTATGTCGTAAGATAAAAGTTCTATTATGTTCTTTTTCAGGTGGATATCCAGTTTTCCCAACACCATTTATTGAAGAGACTATCCTTTCCCCATTGTATGTTCTTGGTGCCTTTGTCAAAAATTAGTTGGCCATATATGCCTAGGTTTATGTTGGGGCTTTCTATTCTGTTCCACTGGTCTATGTGTTTGTTTTCATGCCGATACCATGCTGTTTTGATTACTATCGCGTTGTAATATAATTTGAAATCTAGAAGAGTGATATGTCCAATATTTTGTTCATCTTACTTAAGATTGCTTTAGCTGTTCAGGGTCTTTTGTGGTTTTTTTAATTTTAGGGTTTTTTCTATTTCTGTGAAAAATACCTTTTGAATTTTGGTAGGAATTGCACTAAATCTGTATCTTGTTTTGGTTAGAATGGATATTTTAAAAATATTAATTATTTTAATCTGTGACATGGATTTTTAAAAATTTATTTGTCTTCGGTTTCTTTCATCAATGTTTTATAGTTTTCAGTGTACAGATCTTTTACCTCCTTGGTTAAATTTATTCCTAAGTATTTTATTCTTTTTGATGCTATTGTAGAAGGGAATGTTTTCTTCATTTTTTGGATAGTTTGTTGTTTGTGTATAGAAATGCAACTGATTATTATTTGCTGATTTTCTACCCTGGAACTTTACTAAATTTATTCATTAGTTTTAATAGTTTATTTTGGTGGAGCATTTAGGGTTTTATATATATAAGACCATGTTATCTGTAAAAGCAGCAATTTTATTTCTTCCTATTCGATTTGTATGTCAAGCCTTATCAATTTCAAAGAATCAGCTTTTGGTTTGGTTGATTTTCTTTATTTTCCTGCTTTCAATTTCAATAATTTTTGCTCTAATTATTACTTCTTTCCTTATGCTTGCTTTAGGCTTCAATTTCTCTTCTTTCTCTAATTTTCTAAGGTGAAAGCTTAGATTGTTGATATTTAGATCTTTCTTCTTTCCTAATATATGCATTCAATGCTATAAATTTCCCTCTCAGCACTACTTTTACTGCATCCCACAATTTTTGATAATTTATACCTTCAGTTAGCTCAAAATATTTTAAAATTTCTCTTAAGATTTCTTTTTTTTTTAAGATTTTATTTATTTATTTGACAGAGAGAGAGACAGCCAGTGAGAGAGGGAACACAAGCAGGGGGAGTGGGAGAGGAAGAAGCAGGCTCATAGCAGAGGAGCCTGATGTGGGGCTCGATCCCACAACGCCGGGATCACGCCCTGAGCCAAAGGCAGACGCTTAACCGCTGTGCCACCCAGGCGCCCCAAGATTTCTTTTTTTTAACCCATGTGTTATGCAGAAGTGTATTGTTTAATTTCCAGGTATTTTGAGATTTTCTACCTATCTTTCTGTTATTGATTTTTTTTTTTTGCTTAATTCCATTGTTGTATTAAGAGCAGACATTGTATAAGTTCTATTCTTTTCAGTTTGTTAAGTTGTGTTTTATGGCCCAACATATGGTCTGTCTTGGTGAATGTTCCATGTGAGCCTGAGAAGTGTGTGTTCTGTTGTTATCAGATGAGGTAGTTGATAGACGTCAATTATTCCCAGTTGACTGATGATGCTGTTGCGTTCCACTGTGTCCTTACTGATATTCTGCTTGCTTGATCTGTCAGTTACGCTTGAAAGAGGGGTGTTGAAGCCTCCAGCTATAATAACGGATGTGTCTATCGTCCTTGCAGTTCTATTGGTTTTTGTCTCACATATTTCAATGTGCTATTATTAGATGCATGCATGTTAAGGACTGGTAACGTCTTTTTTTTCTTTTAAGACTTTATTTATATATTTGAGAGAGAGGGAGAGAGAGAGCACGAGTGGGGGGAGTGGGGCTTGATTCCAGGACCCCAGGATCAGGACCTGAGCCAAAGGCAGACACTTAACTGACTGAACTCCCCAGGTGCCCCCATCCTTCTGGTTTTAATTGAGCATTTTACATGATCTTATTTTGTCTCTTCTTTTAGCATATCAATCATATATTTTTTCTTTCTTTCTTTCTTTTTTTTTTTTTTTTTTGTCTTTCCAGCTTTAATTTAATGGCATTGGTCTACGATGGATTTTAGATCTTGTGGAAAGCAGCCCTGTCCATGGACTGCACATAGTCTTCAAAAGCAGGGATCCACTCCGCCAGCACAGCTGGTCCAACTTTGTTGCCTTCCACTACACACTGTACTTAACGTTCTTTAATTCCAAATAGGAGGATCGGTAGGGGAAGAAAGGGATAAAGAAAGGGGGGTAATCAGAAGGGGGAATGAAACATGAGAGACTATGGACTCTGAGAAACAAACTGAGGGCCTCAGAGGGGAGGGGGGTGGGGGAATGGGATAGACCGGTGATGGGTAGTAAGGAGGGCACGTATTGCATGGTGCACTGGGTGTTATACGCAACTAATGAATCATCGAACTTTACATCGGAAACCGGGGATGTACTCTATGGTGACTAACATAATATAATAAAAAATCATTAAAAAAAAAATAAAGTTCTTTAATTCCATCCTCCATTGGAACTAGTTCAGAAGAGCCCCAGAGCAAGCTGTCTGCTTGAATGCTCCTGATGCACTCCTCTAGTGTGGCCATACCTGTCTCAGCCCAAGGTTTCACATCCAGTAAGGTGGAAGACCTGGCAACAAGGGGAGGAACCACAGTTTATTTATCGAGTCACCTACTGAAGGACACCTTGGTTGCTTCCAACTTTTGGTGATTATGAAGTTACAACTTTATTTGTTTGTTTGTTTATAACATGTTTGTATTCTTTCATAGATTTTTCTGTCTCTTTGCTTTTATTGCCCATCTGCTTTTGGATACTGTCTGCTTTTTCCATTGAGTCTTTAAATATTAATCATAGTTATTTTAAATTCTCAGTCTGATAATTCCAAAATTTCTGCCATATCTGAGTCTGATTATGGTGATTGCTTTGTCTATTCAGATCATACATTTTTTTTCTTGCTTTGTATCATGCCTTGTAATTTTTTGTTGAAAGCAGAATGTGATGTATTAGGTAATATGAACTGAGGTAAGTAGGCCTTTAGTGTGGAGTTTTCTGTTAACAGGGCTAGGAATTGAGCTGTGTTTAATGTTTGTTGTAGCTGTAGGTTTCAAAAGTTTTGATTTCCTCTAGTATGCTTGTTTTTAAAATTATCTTTTATCTTTGGGTTTCCCTGAAAACTTTCTTAAATAGAGTCTGGGTCTTATAGCTGTTTCACCTGCAATCCACAGTTAACATACTAGAGCCCTATTGATGGGGTGGTAAGGTGTGGGGGAGGAGAAAACATCTATAATCCTGTGAATAAGTCTTAGTCTTGAGCTTGTGTCCCTGAGCTGTGACCTTCACAAATGATTCTTAGGCTCTTTTTTTCCTTTGAGTGAGACAGAAAGACTAGAGGGGATTAGAGTTGGATAAATTCCCTTGCCCCACATCAAATAAAGCTCTTTGCCATTGACATAATAGGACTTTGTTAAGAAAAATGCTCTGGACATTATTTCAAAACGATTACTATTCCCTCCCCCCTGCCAAAGACATGGGATTGTTGTTTCAACTCTTCATCATGACAACTTGGTGGGGTTCCTGGAGGTAAGACCCACAGAAGTGCAAGGTGCCCTATGACTGCAGCTCTAAAGAGTTTCTCACTTACACTAATTTATACCCCATCTCCAGCAATTCATTAAAATTACTGTTTAAGTTTACCTACCATCTATGGCTCTAGCAGCTTTTGCTCAAGGTGAGTTGCTCTGGGCTGTGATTCTCTGTATTAACCTATATCTCCAGATTTCAAGGTAGTGGTTTATACTTTGCCCTTAATTCCTTAATGGATCCAAGAAAAGTCACAATTTTCAATTTGTTCGGCTTTAGTGTTGTTGTAAGGATGAGAATTATGGCTTTATGTGTTGGAGATGAAATTTCAAGTCTCTAAGAGTTCTTTTAATGAGTTGGGAAACTTATAGTCTTTGTATGTCTAAAAAAGTCTTTTTTCCCCTTTCCCTTTGAATGATCATTTATCTGGGTATAAAATTCAAGATTGCCAGCTATTTTCCTTCAGCATTTTACAACGACTACTTTGCTGTCTTTTTGCTGTATATTATTGCTGCTAAGAATTTTGCTGTTTCTCCAGCTATCATTTCTTTGTAAATTATCTGTCTTTTGGTAGCTTTAAAGATTTAATTTTTTCCTTGATACTTCATACACTTTCTATACTATGTCTCTGTGTGTAGAATTATCTTCAGTTGATCTATTTTTTTATATAATGAATTATATATTCTTTAATTCTGAAAATTTTCAGTTCTGATATTTTCAAATGTTCCATTTCTATCATTTCTTTCATTCTCCTTTTATGAAGTGCCATTAGACTAATATTAGCTTGTCAATCCATTCTCCATGTCTCTACACTTCTATTTACTCAAATCATATGTTTATTCTATGTTCTTGGAATATTCTTAAGCATTATTTCCTATGAATTTTCTCTTTGTCTCTATGTCCATTCTGGAGTTTATCCCATTATACTCTTTTTGTCCATGAGGAAGATGTTCTATTGAGCCAAAATTTTTCTCCATTCCTAGTGTGTCCTCTGAAGACACCTGTTCAAATCTGCCTTCAAAACTCCTTTGAAATATTTGAAGACCAAGATGCCATCCTCCCCCTTTTTCTTAGGTTAAACACCACAGTTAAAGGTCATTGTGAATGTAAGCAGGTCACAGTGAATACTACCTTTTACAATATAGTAATGGGAAATTTGAAAAGTAGATCGATGTCTAAATTTTAATCAATTATTCTAGAAGTGTTCATTGGGAACCTGGGGAGCAGCTTGGAAAATTCTCCTGTGGTATGTAAATTAATTCTATGTGTCTCATCTGGGTTTCATTCATTTATTAAACAATAATTTATTATATGTTTAGTTTGTATTAATTACCCTTCTAAGTGCAGGAGCTTTGCTGGGGATCAAAGCATGGTCCTCAGTTGTGTCAGGGCAGGAGAAAAGAGGTTGAGATGGTGAGTGGGGTGGAAAGGGATGTGATTGTCCAGGCAGAGAGTACAGAATGAGAAGGGTGCCCAGAGAGCACTCTGAAGACCCTACTATTTTCAGATTCCCATGCAATAGTTAGTAGCACTCCAAACATAGTAAGTGGGGCTGTGTGTAGCCTCAGGGACCATCCAATGAAGTTATTATCCCTTCATTATGGAGTTACAGACGGTCAGGCTCAGCTCTTACAGCATTTAAGCCAGTCCTGATCAAGGGCAGGAAGAATAAGTGACTTCATTCCACCAGCAAGTAAGTCTGGATTTAGTTTTGCTCCATTGACTTCTGCCTCAAACGTTTGTTGATTTACTCACTGGGGTGGATTAATGACACCAATGGCCCCTAGTAATGGTCTTTCTGTATCCAAAACCTTGCCCTGTAACTTTGTAGTCCCCTCCTACCCTGACTCTGGGCTTGGCCACATGACTTGCTAGGGCTAATGCAATATTTGTAAATGTGATACGGGCAGAAGCTGGAAAAGTACTTGTAGATTTCCACATCTTCTCTTGTATCTCTGCCTTCCCTGTGATAACCAGACTAGTTTTCTTTTGGAACCTTGTCCAAGGCTAACTCTCTCTTGTCTTGGTTTCTCTTATATCTTGTCTTGACCCTGCTGCTGACATAAGAAGATGCTTGAACTATCCTGATGCAGGGATGTGAGGGACACATGGAGGAGAGCTGTGTTGTTCCAGATGAGGCCGTCCTAGACCATCCAGCCCCCAGCTCACTTCCAGTTCACAGTAGATACCTGAGACAGCCCAGCTGAGATCAGTTAAACCTGGCCCAGATTGGTAGAAGGCTGGCTCAAGTGAACAGAAAGCTTAACTGAACCTATAGGCTTATGAGTAATATTAAATGGCTGTTGTTTTAGACTACTAAGTTGTAGGCTACTTTGTTACAGAGCAGTGCTAACTCATACAGAAATGGTAGTTATCTGATGCTCAGTTATTCCACAAATCTTTGTGGAATAACTACTTTGCTCCTATGGGCTTGTGGAAAGCTCTGCAAGGACTTTTTCTATCTGCTGCCACTCTGGTTCTGTTGGCATGACCAAGATTCTACCTCTGCGTCCTTGTCCAGAACTTTGTATCCCTGCTGGGACTGGAGATACCCTAACACCCGATGGGCTTGGCTGGGCCCCTGATCCTCAAGTTCTTTTCAGCACCCTTCCCTTCCCTACTGGGTTCATTCTTTGAATGGACGAATGACTTGGAATCCCTATACCTCACATCTAGAGCATTTTTTATCACCTAGCTGTCCACGACTTTGCCTCCCTGGTTGGGTTGGACTTGTTTGGGTATGCACAGTGGCCTGCAGTATGTGCCTCTTTATTGCCCTTCTTTGGACACTGTCCTCACAGCTGGATGAAGAATCATCCTCTGTGAGAGTTTGTTCCCTGTATTGGTTTCCTAGGGCTGCTATTCGAAGTACCGTGGGCTGCATGGCTTAAACAACAGAAATTCATTGTCTCACAATTCAGGAGGCCAGAAATCTGAGATAAAAGTGTTGGCAGAATTGGTTTCCTCTGAGGCTTCTCTTCTCAGTTTGTAGATGGCCACCTTCTTTCTCCCGTGTCCTCACATGGTCTTCTCTCACTCTGTGTCGATATCCAAATGTCCTGTTCCTGTGAGATCACCAGTCATGTTGGATTCAGGCCCACCCTAGTGACTTCATTTTAACTTAGTTACCACTTTACAGACCCTCTCTCCAAATACAGTCACATTCTGAAGTACTAGGGGTGAGGAATTCAACATATGAATTGGGGGGGGGTACATAATTCTCCCCTTACCAGCTGCTGTGCTCAAATCTAGCTTTCCTGTTCTCCCCCCTGGCCTACGTGTTTCAGGTCTGAGCTTGCTGGGCTTTCAAGCCGCCTGAGCTGTGGGAGTTAAGCTCCCGGATATGTTGTCCCTCACGTAGAGCCTCTTGGTCATTGCAGTTTTGAGGTGATAACGCCCAGTTTTCTTCTCTTTGCATTGGTTGGACCTAATTGGCTCTCGTGCTTGTTAGCCACAGTAGCTTCGAGGAGAGCAGCTGAAGGCTCAAATGGTACCGCTTGCCGGCTGGAATGAAAAGGTGTACGAGAGTATTAGCTGCTCAGACCAAGCCCACGGGGGTGCTTCCTGGGAGATGTTTTATCCTGGATACAGTAGCTGCTCTTGCCCATTCAGCCTGTCAGGAGACCAGAGCCAAGATGGCGCATGCCTGGAGGTGGGGCTGAGGGAGAGTAGTGCCACGTCGGCTCCGAGGAGCCGCGCGATCTCTGATAAGAGGAAGACACCCAGGAGGCAGCAGGGTGTCGCAGAAGGGGTTTTGGAATGAGGCAAGACTGTGTTTGATCCTGACTGCACCATTTGCTATTGATGACCTTGAGCAAGCCATTTAACCTTTCTGGACCTCAGTTTCCTTATCTGTAAAACAGGGAGAGGACCCCCTACCTCACAGGGCTGCTGTAGAGCTAGTAGTGCCAAGCACCGCGCCCGACCCTATCAGGGATCCGTGTATGTGCTGACCGAAAATGAATGACCCCACGCTGGGAAGCTAGGAGGGGCCCATCTGAGACTTTGGGGGGTTACTGACATGTCACAGGGTGGTTGAATAACGTCAGTCTGAAAGCCTGTCCAGAATTTCTCTTTCCTTAAGCTCCCCTCTATGTGCATGTACTTGTGTGCACGCATGCACACATACGCACGCACACGGATGCACGTGATGTGTGCTGAACAAGTAAGCACCATACCTGGGCCACGGACACACACACATGTGACTACACACAGCACACACGCCCATGCGCATAGGAATTTGTACAGCCCCAGTTGGTCCCTCTATTACAGATAGACACACGTACACAAGTGTGTGCACAAAAACACACTCCCAGGCCCCATTCACGGTGGCTGTTTTCCCTTCGTAAAATGGGACCCTGAGTTCTTCACCATACGGTCTCCAATTATATCTAAACATCGGAGACCATAATATATATCTAAGTACTGCGGACCATATATTGAGTTGTCCCCCTCAATATATCTACAATGAAATAGGAAGAGGGGGAAAACCCCAGCGGAGAATGAGAAGCCGTACATACAGATTGCAATCACCACCCAATGTTGCTGGTGGAGAGAAATGGAGGTTGAGCATTGAATGTTAAAAATTGTGTTGAATTAGATAAGAAAATCCCGTGTAGACTTTGTTAATGATTCATAATCAGCTAATAAGCTCATCTTGAGGAGAATAATGATCCGCGGACCTGTTGGCTCGTTTATCACTGTGTTTTACAACATTGGCAAAGAAACTAATTAAATCCCCGCATCATTACAGAGAATCCCTTTTAATAGAGATACAATGATGCACTAGAGGCTACAGATTACACTGCAAATTGTACCAAGAGATTTTGGACAGCGGGTTTTAATTAACATGTGAGCCAGAAGCAGCTCGCTTAAATAATAACCAACACTGAGACCATCTGCATGGAGGAGCCAGGCCGGAGGAGGGGGCAAGCACGGAGGCGCGGGAGGCCGGGAGAGCGTGGGCTGGGGCTGGAAGGTGTTTCCGAGTCAGGGCTGTAGGGAGAGGGGAGACACCGAGCCGGGGCTGGAGTCCAGGCGGGGAAGGCAAGCAGAAGCTGGCGCATGTCAAGGTCAAGAATCAGACCAGGTGAAGGAATGCAGCTGTGTCTGGGGAAGCTGGAGATGGGGATCCACACTGATGACAGCAGCAGAGTCCCATGAGCTCTGGACAAAGTCTCCAGGTCCCCTCATTTTCCATCTGGACAAACAAAACCGAGAGAGAGCACCCTGTGAATGGGCATCACAGACCACTGTCTGGATTCCAACCCTTGGCCGTTGGATCAGCAAGTTGCTGGGAGCTGGTCTAAAGCAGGCAGGGTAGGTGCCCCGAGGGGGACCCAGCACTCTAGTTTCTGCTTGGGAGCAGGGAGATGCCTTAAGTGGCATAGCCAGTGAGCCTTTGATAGCTGGAGTCCAAGCCTTTCTTCCCATGCTCTTTCTGTAGCCGGCTTTCAGGGAGAAACTTCAGCCAGTAAGCCAGCAGACAGACTGAAGGACAAGGGGGCTAGAAGGCCGGTGAGTGAAGAATAAAGCCGGGAATGCTGCTTAGCCATGAGTTGCATGTGCGTTCTTGGAAATGAGTTCACGGCAAACCTGGGGGGAACTTTATTACCTTAAGGCAATGCTGGTACCCCAGCGAGGCCTAAAGAGTTCTCCTGCAGGGGCTACTCCTGTTGAGCTGGACTTCCCGAGGGCCCAGGCCCGCGTGGGGACTGCCTGGGTCACACGGCTTTGCCTTAGCCGGAGCAGCGGGTCATGCATTTTCCTTGGCAGTCCCCGAGTCTGGTACTTTCCTGTTCCACCTTCCTCAGAATCCAGACTTTCCTTCCCAGGCTGAGGCTCAACACTGAGGTGGCCTGTGCCACGGGCGGCATCACAGACTTCAAAGAGGCTTTTCTGACAGTTGTGGGCCGATCCAGTGTCTGCGCAGGCAAGACGCGGGAAAGAATTCTCCCCAAGTTCATGTCCCTCTCTCTCAGAAAATAAGCTGAAGGCTTCCTCCTCTGAGGCTTGTATATTATTATTTTTTTAAGATCGGCAGCAAAATGATTCATAAAACCTTGGAAACAGATTTCTTGTAAAGCCTCAAAGAACAATGGCTCATTGTGTACCGAGACTCCCACCTGATATTCTGCCAAAGGCGTGAGGCAGGCTCCTTCGAGATGGAGCTGCACCCAGCAGTCATTTCCCAGCCTGCTCTTCTCCTGGGGTTCCATGGCAACACCGCTGAGATCCCAGTACCTTCTAGCATTCCCCAGGCAGCTTTCACCTTTGTGCCCAGGCCCCAGGACTGCCTCACGGCTGGGGCGCTATTCATATGTCAGAAGTACTGCCAGCACCGTGCATTCAGGCTCCCAAAGCCAACCTCACCCCCCCCCACATGTCCACGCATTCACACGTGCATGCACACTCCTGCCCTCTTCCCACCCTCGAAGCTGGCAGTCTGAGCCCCTGGGCGCTCCTCCTCTCCTCTCCGCCCCATCCAGGTCAGCCGGCACAGGTCCCTCACGCTTACCCTCTTCTCCTTCTCCTCCCCCTCCACTGGGTCTCCCTTCCCCGGTGATGGAGAAGTCACATACCGTGTAGTTCGGCCTCCTCACTTTATAGACTTTATAGGAGAGGGAGGCACCTATCAGCGAGGGAGGTGACCGCCATCACGGACGTCATCTTGGGGAACAGGGCAAGCGCTGGAGGGTGTGTACTCCCAGGCAGGCTTTGTTCCACTATGCAGAAAAGTGGCCATTGTCGCCCTTTCAGCTGCCCCTTTGGGACTTCTCAAGGAAGCCCGCACGATTCCTCCCTCCCTGGTCTCTGCCTCCAGTCCAGCCCCCTCTGGCACATCCCTGGGCTCCCGCTGTGAGCCTGCCACACCCCTGCCTCTGAAGCTGGCAGAGCCTCCAGCTGCCTTTATAGATCGTGCCTGTTCCAGAAACTTTGGATCTGGAAGGGACTTTCAAGGTTGGCTGGTCCAGCCCACTCCTTTTGATGGATGAGTACATTGAGGCTCTGGGAGGTTGAGTGAGGGGGAACAGGGGGACCAGTGTGGTCCGGCGCTTGGGAGGACGAGGCAGTGCCGGGCCCGCATACAGGCTTCACTGTGCTTTTATTACAAAAGCTGCTGCAGGCTTTGAGCAACAGAGGCAGGCCAGGTGGCTGCTACCGGAGCTGAAGCCAAGCCTTGCGCCTTGGTGGGACGGAAGCCTTGCCGACTTTCTTCCTTGCGGTGCCTGCCGAGGGGCATCCCCTCCCTCCTCCCTCACAGGGCCCCGGCTGCCAAGCAATTCGGGGCAGCTCCTAGTACAGGCAGGCAGCTGGCCACGCCGGTGCGGACTCTGGAGTCTGGCGGCCCTGGGTTTGAATCCCAACTTCACCCCTTCACTCAGCACTGGTATAGCCACTGTTACCGGCGGTGTGCTGGAGCTGGCTCGTGAGTGCTGCTTGTTAGACTTGAGGAATTTTGTAAACCACTGGTTAAATACAGCCATTATTAAAAATTAAATGATATAAACTCATAATTAAATAAATTATGCTTAAAACAAAGGCAATAAACACTCAAACAAAATCATTTTCTAATTATTTTATTATCATCTGTACTCTAGAGCTAATACTCCAGAGGCTGTTTATGTCTGTTGTATCTGTATGGAGGGAGCACCGTGGAAAGCCCCCCGCGATACAGTGGTGTGCGCCCCACCTCTCTTCCCCACGCCAGGATCCGTGATGTCACATTAGTGGCTTCCTACTGGCCCTGGTGCAAGCATTTATACCACGGAAGTCAGCGGACACCGCAAATCTGGGCGGATCCTCCCCCTCCTCCTTCCCCCTCCTTAGTCCTCCTCCTGTCCCTCCTCCTCCCCCTCCCCCTCTCCCTTCACCTCCCCCACTCCTTCCCCCTCCTCTCCTCCTCCCCCCTTCTCCTTCCCTTGTGCCTCTTCCTCCCCCTCTCCCTCCCCTGTCCCTCCTCCTTCTCTCCCTTCTCCTCCTCCTTCTCCTCCTCCTTCTTATTTATTTATTTTTTTTTGGAGAGCCAGCCTCTAAACACTTACCAGCATGCCCCTAATTGTGTCTGACCCTTCCAACGACCCTATGATGGAGGGATTCTAGCTTCACAGAGCCGGAAGCTCACACTCACAGCATGACGCCGCATCTCCCAGGTGGAGCTGTGGGGCTAACAGCCAGGAATGGATGGAACTCACCCGTGACTTATGGCTCCGCGTCAAGTGCTATCTGAAAAAATGTTTTGACTTGTATGTTTAACAGTGTGTGGTCACGGGGCTGTTCCCTGCCAGGCCACAGCGGGCAGGAGGCCTTGTCCAGGTGAGCGGGACACAGGCCGCGGTGTAGCTGCCACGTGGTGCAGATCCTCGTGGGTCTGAGCGGTGGTGGAGGCAGAATCTCCTGGAAGCAGAATGTGCGGGGGGAGGGGTGCCCGCTGCGGAGGGAAGATGGACCTGGACTGCAAGCTCCCCACTCGTCATCCTCTCTCTGCAGACGTGTGAGTAACCACCCAGAGCCTCGGGTTTCTCACCCCTGCAGCAGGGATAACACCACCTCACTTGGTCGGTTTGAGAATTAAATAAGTGAATATTCCCAAAGCCCCCGGCATGGCTCTGCGCACACCAAGTATGAATGAGATAAATGTTGCTTTCCTTCCTCTCTCCCCGTTCTCCTCCTCCTTCCCTCCCTCTCTCCTTCCCTCCTCTCCTCCTAGCGATCAAAATTCTCTATTGCCATCCAGGCTGACAGCAACCTGGGTACACCGGTGTGGCACAGGCCACTTCCCTCTGGAGATGGCTTCTTGGTCTCTGCGCCAACGCGGGTCCACCTGCTTCCCGGTGGCTGAGGCCCTCGGAGCTTCCTGCCTGCTGCTGGGCTTCAGGAGGCTTCCGAGGCAGAGGGGAGAGAAGGTCAGAGAAGCGATTAGAAGCTGCAGTCTAGGAAGCGGAAAGCACTCAGCACGCCCCGCCCACCCTGGATCCCTGGCCCTGCCCTCTGTCCCTCACTTCGCAGAGGCCACTGGACCCCGTCTGCCTCCACCCTGAGGCACCACCATAGCTGCCACCGCAAGCCCGGCACATTAGATGAGGCATTCTAAGGCTTCTGCCATGTCCAGAGTTAGGCCACTGGGACCCTCACTCTCCACTTCATGGCTGAAGACCTCCTTCCATGTCTCCCCTCCCTCTAGCTTCTCAACCAGAAACTCTCCAGGGCTACCCCCGTGCCTGCCCCCCTTCCTCCCATCTAGGAGGCAGAGCTGTCCTTCCTGCTCTGCTGTCCTGGCCAGTCCTGACACCCCGCCCTCCTCTGGCCCCCCAGCCTCCCCGTCCATCTTACTCTTCCAGCCACCTCCTCCCTGTCTCACACTTCCTCTCCCCCTCTCCTGGATGTTTCTTCTCAGATTATGAACAAACTGAACATTTTACATCTAAAAATAAATCCTCCCTCCCTCAACCCAGTGATTATTTGTCCTCCCTCATCGCCTTTTTTGTCTTTTGTTCAGAGCCAGATTCTTGGAAGGGTGGGCCCTGTCTCCACTTCCTCACCTCCACAGATGCTCTCCCACCACACTTGTCTTCACTCCCATGGAAACCAATCCCATTAAGACCGCCATGTTGCTTTATCTGAATCTAATGGCTATTTTCAGCCTCTCCAGGAAATCTCTGAGCCATCTGACACCTGACCACCTTCTCTTTTATTGAAACCCTTTTCTCATGTCCAATGTTCCTGGATCTCCTTTTGTCTTTCAGACTGGTCCTTCCCAGGCTCCTCTGCCTCAGCCCTTCCTACTTCTTCAATGTTGGTGGTCCTTCAGTTTTGGTGATCCTGTCCTCAGCTCTCTCTCTGCATGATAACCACGCTCATTGCCCCCACCCCATCCTGTGACCTCAGCCCCCACGAGTACTCGGAAGACTCAACATGTCAGGTTAATCTCCCAAGCCTCAGACCTGTAGACACAACCATCCTAGCATGGTGACACTCGGTGACACTCAGCAGCTCAGATCCAATATAACTGAAAAGTGATCATTTTCCCCATGAATCTCCACTTCTTTCTGCATTCTGCTTAGTGCCTGCACTGCCCTCCCCACCCAGGTACCTGCATGAGAACCCTTTCTTTTTTCCTCCAACAGATCATCCAATTCAATTGACTCAACCTCTTACAGATCCCTCAATTTTATCTGCTTCTTTCTATCCCCATTGTAGCTCCTCTTGTTTCGCATTTACAATATTTCAGCAGTCTCTTAACTACAGTCTCTCAGTGTTGAGTCTTACTCTACCTTCAACCTAACTATAGCCTAATAAAAATTCAGGCCGTAGCTGTGTGAAGTTGTTCAGTGGCCTTTCTCCAGCGTTCAAGGTAAGCTCCAAACTTCCTGTCCTAGAATAGATGGCCTTTAGGACTTCAGCCCTGCACATCTCCTTACCCTTTTTTAACGCTTTCAGACCTTTGGTTCTAACTGTGGAAAAATGCACAGTCCCCTGCACACAGCATGGTTACCCTTCCTCCAGAATGTATGCTGGATACACTGGGGACTTGGGGTGCTTTGTTCTCATTTGCAGCACCAGCCCATAGAACAGTGCCTCACAGAGACAGCCAGGGAATGAATGAATGAATACCTTCTTATCTTTTCTGGACATGCCTCTCCCACTTAATTCTACTCATTCTGTAAGACTCAGCTCAGACATCTTCCTCCTTAGAAAGCCTTCCCTGACCTCAGTGGGCTGGGTCTTCCTGCACCCTTCCCTTCCATTCCCACAACCCTCATATCACATTGCTTCCTTCTTTTCTTTGGAGCTATGTCTTTTCTGTCTAGGTTACCCCTGCCAAACACAGAACTTGACACCCAGTAGTACTTGTTCAATACATGCTTGTTGAGTGAATGAAGTGCTGGATGGGGGTAACCAACCCCAAGCCTGCTTCTCTTTGTGCCCACCATCCTCCCCTTTCCTCAGTGACCACAACTCCTACCTTCGACTTCTTTTCTGATGCCTCCAACATGGTACTTTGTGGCTTTATCATCCCTATGGAAGCTTTGCAGAGCCAAAAGGGCTGTGAACTCTGGCTGGATGCAGCTGAAGTCATCACTAGCCACGTGTTCCTCTCTAGAGGGCTAGGACAGTTCTTAAGACTTGATCGATGGTGTTGGGTCTCTCTGGCATCTGCCTCAGAGGATCCAGTATAGGACCCCATCTCCCAGGGAAGGGGCCTACAAGATCCAAACAAAGAAAGGGTCCAGGTGAGTCTATACTTACAGGCTGAGATTTGGGGATGCTTCTGTTCTTACAAGAACTCAGGGCACTGGCCATGGAAACTGGTGGGAACTCTGACATACCTTGGAGGAAGCCTGGGGAGGAAGCACAAGGGAGCCAAGAATTCGCCCCAGGAATACCAGATACTAAGGCTAGTGAGGCAGTACAGAGGAACCCAGCGCAGGAGCAGGACCCCATTGATAGTCACCAAGCCAGCCTGAGGTCAGTCTTGAAATCGACTGACCCCCAAGTTCCCTTGCCTTCCCATCTCCTGTTCCATTCCTCTGAATCTTCTCTTCATCCTCAGCAGGGTCTTCACTCCCCTGCTTCTCTTGATCTCTTCATCTGTCCTCCTCCTCTATGCTCCCAACCCCAACCCTATGATCAGCTTTTCCATCAAATGTCTCTCCCTACCTCTGAGCAACCTTTATGCCCTTGACTGCCCACAGCTCCCTGCTAATCCTGAACTCTGGGGAAACCATTCTGCTGTTCTATTTCTTCCTGGGCAGAGCCTGGCAGCTTGCTGATTGAGTCTCCTGAAGATGGTCATTGGGATGCCTGAGAGGGACCCTCTCTAATCCTATTATGCTGAGTGACCCGGGGTTGAGAGCTCTAGTGTGGCTGCTCCAAATCTTCTCCACTTTCCTCCAGGCACTGGTCCAAGATGAGTGAGGTCTCCTGGTCTTCTCAGAGAACAGGACAAGGAGAAACTGAATCTCCTCCATTCCTCTCTTTTCCACTTCAAAAACGCTGGGCATCTCCATTGCTCCCTCCTGCCTATTAGAGGTAAGGTCTGGCTCCTGTTCTGAGGATCCCCTCCTCCTCTTCCTGTTATTCTGTTATCACCCCTCTCCTGAGACATCACTCCATCAGTCACCTTCCCTTTCTTGCATTTCCAATCTTTCCCATTTCAGTTGACATCTTCCTAGAAACTTATAAACGTGCTCAAGTCCTCCTGACCCCCCTGAGTGACTGCTCTATCTCTCTCCATCATTCAACTTGTCACTGCTGCCACTTCCTCACCACCCACTCCTTCCTTCATCCTTGTGCAATCTGGCTTCCACCCCCACTTCTCTATGGAAACTGCTCTTCTGATTTCTCGAGCAGCATTCTCATCACCAAACTGAATGTGTTCCTGGCCCACAGGAAGCACTGAGAAGGTGGGGCCTCCCTCCCAGGACTGGCTTGGGCTCTGGTGAGAGACCATACCCAGCAATGGAGTAGCTTACAGGTAGGTTGGTCTTCAAATAGCTGCCCTCTTGTGCCTTATATCCAGTGATCTTTGTGCGACCCTATTAGGTCAACAAACAAATGGCTTCTCTCAGTGGCATCATACTGGTTCACTTTTCTCCAGGCATAATATCTCCAGTTTCTTAACATCTCCATAATTCACTCCTGTTCAGGAACAATGCACAGGCTCCTCCCCATTCTTCCTAGCCTCCTCTGATGGAAGATTTGATCAACCAAACTGACCCCTGCCCTTTCTGTGAAGAACTGGTCAACGGCAGCTTTGTCCACTAAAAAGAACGAGGTGTTCTTAAGCTATTTGTCATACTGACTCTGATCAGAAGTACGTAACAGTACATCCAACAAGTATGGCGTCTTGGTATAGAAAGATTATCTTTGCCATGAGTCTGTATGCAATTGGAAGGAATATACTTCTACTTCTTTTAAAACATCCTGTAAATTTAGGTTCTCTTTTCTTTCATTCACCTACTTGGAGAGATATTATTACAGCTTTACTTTTTGGTGCATTTTATCTTCAATGGGTACTTGATAAATGCTGAATAAATGGATAAATTCATGAATGAGTGAATAAGTATTGCAAATATCAGGTCTTTCTTTCTAAGTTTATCCTTAGCCAATTCTCCCTTGATGATGCTAAGAATATGCTCAATATTCACCTTAGCCAGGGCCAGTCTTTCGAAGTAACACATATGAAGATTTGTCCTTGATGAATAGAAAAATTTGACTACATCCAACGGTGCCTGGAAGGGTCACCACTTTGTGGACTGTGCTCCCCTGAGAGGACAATGACCTCTAGCCCTGTTCTACAAGCTAAGGAAGGGAGCTGGGAGGCAGATCTGTAGAGACATGTCCTGCCTGGACATTCTTCAACCCTTCCTACCTCTAAAGGGTATCGTGGGGGAAGTTCCGGTGCTGCCTGGAGCACTGGGCTGGTGCCCATCGGAGTGACCAGCCTCCTGTGGAATCCTGCTGCCTTCCTCCCATTGATTTGGCCGGGATCTTTATTGTCTGCTCAAATGTAATTAAAGAGTCCTCTGATGGTGCCAATTAAAGACTCGGAGGGACGGGAGCGGGTGCTCACGGCATCACATGGTGCGGCGCAGTGAAGCTGTAAACATCCATTAGCCATTACAGTTCTCATTAGTCCTTGAAAAACAACTCATTAGTGTCCATAGAACTGACAGGTAAATACAGCTAATGGGCTAAATCTATCAATAAATTCATTGTGTGCAAAATCAGGGTTTCTGTCATTGTGCTGCTTGCGGTGACTAATCAGAAGGTTAAATACTCCTCCTGCAAAAATATATATAAGTTGCAAAGCACTTAGCCTGATAGACTGTGAAAAAATGGCATGTGAGAAACTAATGAAGACATCAAAGGCTTTATTTATACGTAGGGTGGGTTCATTTCAAGTTCAGGTTGCTATGAACTGTCACAGCTGTTTAGCTGAGACTAAATTTTAGAAAGCATATTGATTTGTTTTAATTTAAACGGGGCAGTTTACAAAAGCTGCTTGAATCTGAAGTTATTCCAGAAATGATTGCTCAGTGCATGGCGGTGGGGGGGGGGTTCTCAGCATGCTTCTGCTGCCCCCCCATAGGGCATCTCCGGAAAGGCTGCTTATCCTGCAGATATTGGGGTGCAGGATCTGAGCAGTGTAGGATGGAAGAGTTGGACATGCTTTTAGGGCTCATCTAGCCCCAGCTCCTCATGGGGCAGAGGGGAAACTGAGGCCAGGGAAGGCTGGCAATAGGCGAAGGGTCATTTGATGCATTAGTGGCAGAGCCCAGGTCTCTGAGGCTTCCTCCTGTCTAATGCTGCCTCTTTCTCTCCAGAGGAACCATAATGCTCCTGGGACAGACAGGGCCACCCAAAGATGAGGGCTGTTTCCCTGTGCATTTGCTGTTCTTCCATGCCCTTGACCTTCTCCAGCTATGCTACTTTAATCCACAGGTGCCACATCTTCCTGTTCTCAGAATTCAGTTCAGCCTCTGCCCTTGGACTTCCATACTTTGGGAAGCAGTAGAAGCTCAGCTGCCTCCTTCCAGCCAAGAAGCTTCTCTCTCCAGCTGTTTGTCTCCTGGGCCTCTGCTAAAATGTCCCCCTCTCACCTTGTTAGATGGAGGGGAGCACTTCCTGATCTCAAAAGGATAAAACAGGAGAACTTATAAGCTGGCCACTGGCAAGTTGTGTCTGACCTCTCTGCCCCAACCTGCAGGGTTTTTGAAATTTTCATTTGTAATCAGCATAAAAACCAGGAGATTTACATAAAATTTTGGCTTTCTAGCTTCTTCTGGGAAATTGGAAGATCTGGCCACACTGGGCTTGATTTCTAGCCTGGTTCAGGTCGCTGGGGCTGATCAGTGGTTGCCCCTTCAGATGGGGCCGTGCTTTTCCAAACCCCCTGGTGTCCTCTGGCCCGCAGCCTGCATGAGGACAGAACAGCATCTCCTCTGATGGTCACAGTGACAGTCGTGATGCAGTATGCCACTGCCCCTGCAGTGGAATGACTTCTGGGATGGCCCTGGTCGCTCTGCGTCACCAGCTCCAGACTCAAACCCCAGGCAGGAGCAGCTAGGTGACTGTCCTGGCTCATCCCCTCTCTAGCTGTAGAGGTCAAGGAAAATAAGTCCCTGCCTTTTTAGCTTCAGGGATGAGGAACTGTCCCTGCCTCCCCGCCAGACTGAGTGATGGGTCCCCAAATCTGACTAGGGCCTTCAGAGGTTCATAGAAATCACGTGTCTACTCCTGCCTCCTCACCCATCTCCTTCAACCTGCCTTGTCCCCTCCAGTCCATGCTTTATGTGGCTTCTTTTAAAGAAGAAAATCTGGGCACAGGGCTCCCCTGCGTAAAGCCTTCATCATCCTTCTGTTGTTTTAGGATAAAATCCCGAACTGTCACAACGTGGCACAGAGCTCTGCAGCCCCGGCCCTGCATCCTCCCCCACTCTGCGCAGGCCCCTCTCCTCTGCCTCACTCCAGCCTCAGTGGCCCCTTTCAGTCCCTCCGAACAGCCTTAGTACCTTCCCCCTCCTGATGACCTGGGCACCTGCAGTTCCTTCCAACTGGAATGTTCTTCCCCAGATATTTGCCTGTCCAGCTCCTTCACCCTAACCTCCCAGCCTCTCTCCTTTCCCTCAAAATTGCGATACTTATCTTGAGGCCTCTACGGTTTCTGTTCCTTCTGCTTGGAATGCATTTCCCTAGATCTTTCCATCGCCAGCTTCATCTCATCTGTCAGGTGCCAGCTTAAGTATCATTTCAGAAAGGCTTTTTGCACCAGCCCCTCCCACCCATCACTCTGCTTCAGGGCATGGAGCATGGTCTGAATTTACATCATTTACTTGTTGTGTCCTTGTCCATTTTCTGCCTCGTCTTCATAAAATACAAGCTTCGTGAGAGCAAGACTCTGTCTCCATTGTTTTCAGACATCGCTTCTGTGCCTAGACAGGTGCCTGGCCTATAGAGCCCTCCGTGAACAGCTGTCACCTGAAACCTGAGCTGCGTCAGAGAACATCTCCCAGCTTGTAGAGGACCCGATCTCAGTTGTCAGAAGGGCACTGGGGCCCAGAGAGGCAAACCCAATGTGACAATGAGCAAAGATGAAGCCAAGTCAAAGGAAACGTGAAAAGAAACTCGACCTTATTAATAATCAGGGACATACAAACAAGAACAGCAGGATACCACTTTCGCCCCTCAAGCTGGCAAAACTTGTGTTGGAGAGGATCTGGGAAAATGGGAAGGTCGATGCCAGCCACCTTGGACAGCAACTCAGCTGTCCCTAGGAAAACTGAAAATGCACACACTCTGTCAGTGAGCAGTTTTGTTCGTATGTCTGACCTGGAGAAACCAGGTGTGCACACAGATGTTATACAGATGTTCATTCATTCCATGAACAGTTACTACGCACCTACTATGCATTCTACATACCAGGGATAGAACAATAAATGAAATGCAAGTAGCCCCTTCCTTCATACAGCTTACATTCTACTTGGGGAGAGACAGGCAATAATCAATAAATGAGTCAATAAGTTAAAGAGTATGTCAGGTGGTGGTAAGTGCTATGGAGGAGAGTGAAGCCAGGTAAGGTGCAAAGGGAGCCTGGGGGACAGGGCTGCTGTTCTTTGGAGGGCCTTTCTGATGGGGAGACATCTGGGCAGAGTGAAGCATGTGGATATGTCTGTGTGTGGGGAGGGAAAATATGTTGGGCAGAGAGACTAGCCAGTGCAAAGGCCCTGAGGCAGGAGTGGGCATGGTGAGTTTGAGGAACTGAAAGTAGGTCAGTGTGACTGAAGCAGGGAAGGTGGGGGAGAGAAGGAAGAGTAGTTAGAGATGAAGTCCAAGGCAGAGCCAGAGCCCAGCTCATGTAGCACTTGTCCGTTACTGTAAGGAGGTTGGCTTTTACTCTGAGTGAGATGGGAAGCCATCGGAGGGCTTTGAGCAGAGCAACGGCCTGATATCACATTGTTTTATAAAGATCATTCCGGCTGCTATGGCTGTGTTGAAAGGAGACTGGGGAGAGGGACAGGGTGAGGCATGATGAGATTTGGATGAAGTAGAGATGGTGGAGAAGTATCCAGAATTAAAACTGAAGATGACAGGACTGGCTGAAAATTGGATGTAGCATTGGAGAAAAAGACAAGTCCAGACTGACGCCATGGTTTTGGCATGAGCACGTGGAAGAATGGAACTGCCCTTTATGAGGTGGGTGTGGGGGGTTGGGGGGGAGGAATAGAAACATCAGGATTTGGGATGCCTGGGAGGGTGTGTGCATGTCACATTTAATAAGCCTGCTAGACATTCAGGTGAAGGCGAGAGAAGGCAGCTGAACGTCTGGGGCCGGTGTTGAGGGCAGAGGTCAGATGGGTGGTGGATATCTGGGAGTCTGCAGCATGCAGACAGTAGTCAGGGCTGCAGGGACACACAAATCACCCAGGGAATGAATGAGTGTGAGCAGTGAAGAGAAGTCTAAGGACTGAGTCCCAGGACCTGCTGTCATTTGGAGCACAGGGACATCAAGGGAAATCAGAAAAGCAGACTGAGAAAAAGGGCCCTTCTTAGAACAAAGACCAAGAAAGAAGGAAATGAAAACAGTTTCCAAGAAGGAGGTCGTGATCCGATGTGCTAAACGACACCGACAATGAAGGAGGACGAGCCCGCGGAGCTCCGCCAGCTGGATCCGGCCTCGCGAGGTCGCTGGCCACCTGGCCAGGTGTTTTGGTGGAGTGGTGGGTGAGAGCCCCTTGTCAGTGGGCTCAAGAGAAAGTCAGAAAGAGAAAACATGGAAGCACTGAGTAAAAGCAGGTCCTTGAGGACTTTTGCTGTGAAGAGAGGCAGAGAAGTGGGGTGGTCATGGAAGACGATGTAGAAGGATGGAATTTTTATTACTATTTTGTTAAGATGGGAGAAATTACAATGTGTTTGTTGGCCGGTAGGAACAACCCAGTGGAGAGGAAAAGATCCGATGGTGAAGCAGTGAAGGGATAACTGTTGAATTATTTGCCCAGCAAAAAATTAGAAACAGCCTAAATGTCCATCAAGAGAAAAATAGATAAATAAAATATGTTACATTCAAAATGATGAGATTCTCTACAGCAGACTCATTGCCTGGAGGAACAAATTTCAACAGCAAGAAGGGGCCTCCGTGGTATACTAGCTTCAGGGTGCTTGTGCCAAGATCCCTTGTACTGTAGACAGACCTTAACTCAGATCACGCAAGTCCCTTTGCCTGCTGTCCCCAAACACCTTCATATATCCCAGTGGGAACATGGTGGTGTCAGGCTATCTTGGAAGGTCTGTCTCCTTCTGTTTGCCTTGATCAGAAGAATCCTTTGTGACAGTGTTGATGATGATGGTGATGTTGATAAAAATAAAATGAAAATAGCAGGTACTGAGTATGGAGTGTTTCATCCCCTCCTCGCCCTCACGGAACTTACATTGTAGATGGACGTTCACCGATCCTAACAATTTTTAATTTCAGTTACGGTGAATGCTACAGAGTATCAAAGAGGGGCCTGGCCCAATCTAGAAGGGCCAAGAAATGTTGTTTATGTGGAAACCAGAAGAACGAGCATGTGTGTGCCAGGCAGAGGTGGGGAGAGAAGAGAGGGAGAGGAGTGGAAGAGCATGGTAAACAGAAGGGACGGCATCCCTCCCTCCATTGATTCAACAGTTGCTGAGCACCAGCTGTATCCTCAGTGGACAAGGCTCAGATCCCTGCTTTCTTTGGGGCTGCTGTTCTAATGGAGGAAGACAGAGAGCGACCACATAAATGATGCCTGATTTCAGTGGGTGATGAGTGCCGTGAAAATAATAAATCAGGGTAACGGGGGTGGGGGTGGGGAGGGATTGGTAGAGGACTTTGAAAAGATCTCGAGAGAAAGAGGTGACCTCTCACCTGAGACCAGCCAGGCACATGTCCCAGCAGAGTGTCCCAAGCAGAGGAAACAGCAGATGCAAACGCCTAGAAGTGGGAATGAAGGTGTTGTGGTGCGGGAACAGCAAGGCCAGTGTGCCTGGACCTATGAACAAGGTGGGGCTTGGTGAGACTGGGGATATGGAGCCCAGCTCATGTAGGGCTTTGAAATGGTGTTTTAAGCTTCAGCAACCTGAGGTCTTAGCCGTGGATGCAAATGGAATATTGCTTGGAAAAAGTCCAGGAGCCCCAGGTCCTCAGTGAATAGGTGGGCTGGGGCTGGCTTGGCTCTCCTCAGCTGCAGAGGCAGAGTTTCCCCGTGCACCCCCACCCCCCGCTTCCAGCCATATATCTTACCTTATCACTCCCGTCCGTTTAGCATGAGCCATATACTCCACTCCAGAGGAGAACTCTCACTTAATTAATTTTAGATTTAAAGCAACAAGAAGTCCTTATATTAAAAACGGAGTGGGGGGAGAACAGCTTGTTAATTAAAATGTCAGTTAGGGTGTTCCTGGCGAAAACTATGATTAGTGGGTGTTTCCTTTGGTTACGAGCCCTTGTGCTTTGATATTTCATGTGTGAACATAAAGAACTTCACACATGTGCCCAACACCCAGAGATGGGCTACATTTCAAGGTGGTTTCAATGGGTCATTCTGTTCTGCAAACTTCAGTGTGTTCCAGGCCTTCTGGATTGTTCCCCATGCCAGTCTTTCCACCCCAGACCCCACACCTCTAGCCTCAGAAGGCTCTCCCCATTCCCACCCCCACCCTCACTGCATGCCATTCCCACCCCTAGGCTCCAGCTCTGTCTCTGGAAAACCTATGCATCCTTCAGGGATCAGTGCTACCTTTCACAAATCCTTACTAGATCTCCCAGGCAGAGACATATCTTCCCCTCCTTTGCACCTTTACAGCACATTGCTTACATCTTTGTCAGGAAAAAAAAAATCTGAGAAAGGAGTTATTTATCATTTGTCTTATCCAACTACCTTCCAAGAAGGGTACGTCCTTTGTTGTGGTAGGTCATGGGCATGGGGGGGCTGGACCGGCAAAACTGGGGGAAGCCGGTGCCAAATTTCTCTGCTTGAGCAAAGGAATCACTGCAGAAAGAGTTGGGGGTGGACATGTCGATCTGGGAGGCTGACTGGGGGGAGCTGGGGAGGAACCTGTAAGGAGGAGAGGCCGCTGATGGCTGACAAAGTTTGGTGAGCTGTGTGGAGGAATTAAGTGTTTCCTGGGGGATTTTTGTTAAGTTTCATGCATGGTGTGCTATGTAAACCTCTCTTTCGTCTCCCCATGACATCTTTGGTGAAACATGTTATTCACTAAGCCTCTGTGGAACTGGATTAAATTGTTTCTGGAAGGGCAAGTATCAAGAACTGCGAAGGCTCTGAGATTCAGCCTATTTGCCAGCTAACAAGTTAGCTTGCCACAGTGTCACGGATGCTGGCAGGACACAGGGGACCCTTGAATCAGACACAAGCGACCGTGACTCATGACAGTAGCACTAGCCAGAATGTCAGCATTCGTGCTAGTTCTTGAAGCTCCCAATTCACTCAGGTTGACATGGGGACAGCTAATGGCAGCACATGCAGTGTTTTCAGGACACGTGAGGAACCCCTCGCTGAGGGAACCTGCATCTTTTATAACGAGCAGTAAGCCTGGAAAGAGACATATCTTTATTATATTGGACAACAAACAGACCTTTGCTGTGCTTGGAGAGAGACTATCTCCAGCTTCCAGGGCTCTTCACTCTACAAACATACTTTAAAGGACAGTCCCAAACAAAGACAGTCAGAACCTCTGCTTGCAAAGTGTGCAGAGATGCAAGAGACCCATGGAGAATTGTCTCCCCGGGATAAGACCAAGTGCTGATCCCCGCTTCTAGGTGGGAGGGGGATGAGACCAGAAGCTGTGTATGACCCCTAGTGACATCTGGGTCATGAGCTTTTCTAGTATGCTTTTGAAAAGAATTAGTTTATTATATGCTGAATCAGTTAGCCATTGCTGCATAATAAACGTCCCAGAACTTGTGGCTTAATATGAACATTCCTTATTATTGCTCATGAATCGGAGTCATTTGGGAGGTGCTGCTGTTTGGCCTGGGCTGGGCCGATCTTGCTGTGCTTTCTTCTATCTCCTCAGGGCCAGCTGGGACACTGAGCAGACTTGGCTGTGCTCCACGTGGTCTTTCATGGCTTGACAAGGTTCCAAGAGACTGAGGGCCTGGGTCCCAGTCTTCTTGAGGCTTAGGCATGGAACAGTCACATTCTCTTTGCCAATGCAAATCCTAGGACAGCCCAGATTTATGGCATGAGAAATAGATTCCACCTCATAGAAGAGGAACTCCGAAGTCACTTTGCAAAGGCATACACACACACACACAGAGAGAGAGAGAGAGAGAGAGAGAGAAAGGAATAACTGGGACCACTTTTACAATCAATCTATCATTTACCTTCCTTTCTGGACTCTGAGTGCCTAGATGACAGGGATTGTGTCCTATTTGTGTGTCTTAGTGACTGGCCTGGGCTGAGCGTGAAAAGTAAGTATGTGTAATAGGATGGATGTATAATACATAATAAGGAGTAGATGGTCTGCCAGAGAGATCCATGAGGGGGGCGCCCTGGTGTCTGCCCCAGACCACAGCTGCCCTTGCCACTAGGCTGTGCCTGGTTCTCTTGGTGTCTTCTCATCCGCATTGCTGTTCCCTCAACTGGGACTTCATCAGGTCATGCCTGGTCTGCTCCACAGCCTGGTGACTGTTCTGTCTGCCCTCCCATCTATCTGCCACATCATCTCTAGAGATCATTTAAAAATGCATACCTGACTGTCACACTTCCCTTTAAATCTGTTGCTGACTCCCCAAAGCCTAGAACACTAGTTTCAGCTCTTTTGCATGACATTCAAGGCCCTTCACTTGGGACTTGGAGTCTGCTCTTCCTTGCCACACATCTTTCCTTCTGGCTCCGCCGCAGATCACCTATAGATCTTGAACACGGAGCTGACAGCCCCCTCAACTTTGGTTCCATCCATGCTCTCTGCTGTCCTTACCTACATTCGCCCTCTTTGCTGGAGTGTCACCGTGACCTTCCAGGGAGAGATACTGACCTACACTTTGTTCTCAGACCATCCCATGAAACTTTCCTTGTCACACAGATCTGGCTTCCTGGGGTGGGGCCTCTGTCTCTTCTGGATCAGGAGATCCTTAAAGATAAATGTGCCTCTCCCAGTTTCCTTGGGAACCCCCACTCCACCACTGCAAGTCACCCCGAGAGCGCAGTGGGTCTCATGTACAATTGATTCCCATAACATTTGCTGAGCTGAGATTTCAGAGAGGGAAAAAGGAGGGGAGGGGTTAGGAGGGGAGCACAGAAGAGGGAAGAGGAAGGGAGAGAGGGATTACAGCTCCTGCACAGACATAACCCTCCCAAGCATCTGGTTCTGCCCAGCCTGGAAATCTGCCTTGGGGCTCCTCAGGCCTTTCTGGAACAGGTCATAGCCTGTGGACTAAAGGCTTTCCACCCTGAGGCTTCTTCTGGGCGTGGAACGGACACTGCAGGGGGCGGGGGGAGGAGCTCTTCCATTGTTTTGGATTTTTACCATTTTTGTCTCTGTTACTAGCTTTATTTAATTTGTCACTTAATTACTGTTTACTAAGCGTGCTTGTAGCTAACATGTATTTATTTACTGTGCACTTTGTCTGATTTTAGCAGATTTTCCCCCTTTTCTTCAGATCTGTATTGTTTATTCTAATAATGCATGACCAGGTTAAAAAAAAATTTTTTTTAAATAAATACAGAAGAAATAAAAATCCCTTGGTATTTCATCCCTCAGAGATAACCACTGTTGACAGTTTGGTGTATATCCTTTCAGACTTTTTAAAAATGCTTATATAAATATATATGGATGTGACCCAAATATACCTAAGAAAGCTTTAAGGCTGGTCTCCGCGCAGCAGTGCATCCAAAATAACCCAAATCGGACTCCAGGAGCCTGAAGAGGAATGTGACTCTTACAGCACAGGGGCTTTGCACAGCTTTGCAAGAGCCAGCATGAGACATTTCTCCACCCCACGTGTCTCGCTCGCGGCTGCTGCTAAGATGTTTCTTGCTTCCTCCTACTCATCTCTTCTTTCTTTGGGCTGTGCCCTCCTGAACTCGGGGGCCTCCCCTCACGTAGAACTCCCAGAAAGTGCTCTTCTATGACTGCTGTTCTTGTAAGAGTCTGTCCTCCCGGAATTAAAAAAAAAAATCACTCCATTGCTTTATCCCCATAAATAGGATCATGTTAAATACATTGTTGCGTTAGTGAAAGGGACGCCTGGGGGGCTCAGTCCTTTAAGCATCTGACTCTTGATTTCAGCTCAGGTCAAGATCTCAGGGTCTTGGGATCGAGCCCCAAGTCAGGCTCCCTGCTCAGCGGGGACTCTGCTTGAGATTCTCTCCCTCTGCCCCTCTCCCGGCTCGTGCTGGGGCTCTCTCTCTCTAAAATAAAGAAATAAACCTTAAAAGAAAAAACAAAACCCAAAACATATTGTTGAGTTAACCCTGCTGTCTCATGGATAGTTTTCCAGGCCTACCGTTTCCTTTTAAAGTCTAGGGTACATCTCCATTGAATGGATGGCCCATAATTTATTTAACCAGTTTCTTCTCCTGGACACGTTAGTGCCTTCAGGTTTTACTACTAAAACCAATGCTGCCATGAACATTTCTATGACTTTGAACTTTTATGTCTTTTCTTTCTCTTCCGCATGCCCAAGCCTACCCCAAATTTTACTGTTCTAGAGAAATGTCTGACGAAGTACAGTTTGTGTTTGGTTTTTGCCCAGCACATATTTCCATTGTCTTCCTTCCGGTTCCTTTGGGAAACTCCCCTTCACTCCGTGTGATCCAGGGGACTGCCATGATGTCCCACCCCTGGTACTGGGGGGTGGGGGAAGGGAGGAGAGGTGGTCACATGACCAGCTGACCACTCAGAGCACCCCTTCCTTCTGGCTTTGTTAAACCCCACCGGTTTCCACTGTCCATGTCCACTGTGCCTGTGTTAGCCCCAGGCTCATCATCTCTGCCCCCAGCCACTGCCACAGCCTTTTCTCTAGTGTCTCTGACTTCGGGGCAGTGCAGCTGTCCTCCAAACTCAATGGCCACTCATCGTCCCTGACTCAGTCCTTCTCTTGCGTAAAAGCCATCAGTGGTGCGAATGAAGCTCTATCTCTTCAATCTGCCACATAGAGCCTTCAGGACCTGGCTTCTCCTTATCTCTCCAGCCCTGGGGCTCCCCACTCTCTTTGACATACGCCCAAATTCCTGCCAGATTGTACCACTTCCCAGGTTTTGAACATGCTGTACATTTTCCAGATTCTATCCTTTGATTATGCACTTTATTCCACAGAAATCTCACCCCCAAACAATGTAGCTTTAAGCTCCTGGTCCCCAACCTCCCCCAGGACCAATAGAAAATAATTTCACCTTCCTGAGGGGATCCCCCAAGATGTAGACAACTTTCCAACATTTCTGCATTCCTCAGGGATCACTGGTTAAAAAGGAGAAGAACTCCACTCAACCAGTTGAGATAAGGGTGAATGGTGACTATCATACGGACATGAGGTCTCAGAGAAACCAAACTCAGCCAGACCTCATGGGGATCAGAAGTGGGACCTGGGAAGCCCTTGGGGTTGAGAGTGCCTCCCTCCATCTCTCAGTGGGTACCTGACTTCCTGCATCTGCCCCCTCATTGACTTAAATGAGCATGATGGCAGCTGACGTTCAGTACTTGTCCCCTCCCTGCCACTGCTCTGGAAATGCTCTCATATTTGTAACCAACCCCCCCCCCCGGGATATAACCCAGGGCTTGGCACATCGTGAGCAGGAAAAAACACGCTGACATTTTAGGACTTACTTGTGGGACATACAGGATTTGTGTTATTATTTCATTCTTGTTCAACCTCCCAAACCCTACCCTCACAGGTACTTTTATTTCCCCCATTTAACAGGTGAGGAAACTGAGGCAGTACTTTGCCCAACTGCCGACCTAGCATGTGAGAGAACTTGGACTTGATTCTAGGCCCCTTTGAATGAATACATTAGCTTCTTAGTCAACAGAAGGGATCTTGAAGTCATCTTCTCCGGTTCCAGCCATCTTCTCAGTACAGAACCCCCTCCAGAGAGGCAGCCAGCTCTCTTCAACTTAAACATCTCCAGGGTGACCCCACCTTCCATCACTCCAGCAATTTCATCCCCTCCCTCAAATCTCAGGCACTTCTTTCTTGCATCCATTCATAACCTCTCGTGTTGATTTAAAACCCCTTTCTGCTTGTCAGGTGTCCTCAGACTTGAAACCAACTCTTAAGAGTTACTTGTTCTCTTTCAACAGCTCTGTGAAGTAAACATTTAAAATTTCTACTTGATAGATAAAAATCTCAAGGCCGAAGAGGGTAAAGCAAGCCACCTAAGGTCACACGGGCCAGACACAGCAGGTCTAGAACTCGAACCCGGGATCTTAGAGTCTAAATGTCCCCTCTAGCGAGTCTCTTCACACCTCCCGTGGGGTTTAAGGCTGTCTGGTTTGCCTGGAACCATTGAAGAAACAGGCCAGGCTGCTTCCAAAGTGGGTAAGGAAAGGGGGAATAAATAGCAAGGTTGGGAGAGTGATGCGTGAGAGGGAAAGAGCTGTCTCTTAGGTGCTGGGAGGAGTGGGGGAGGGGAGGAGTGGGGGAGGAGAGGAATCAGCCCAGAGACTGGGAAGAATGAAGGAAAAACGTGGTGGTGTATGCCCGAGCTCTTTACTCTGGCTTGCAGGCTGGGTGGGCCATACTACTAAGCCAGAACAACAAGCTGAAACCAGGACCATCACAGGCAAATGGGGATTTAGGGTTAGCCTGCCTGGAAGGTTCTTCATGACCCGCCTCTCTCCTACCCCTCTGAACCTTTCCCCTCTTGCTCTCTCTCTCTCTCATTTACTATGCCCCAGCCCTACTGGCCTTCCCAGTCATATCTGAAATTACTGGGGTGTGGCTACCCCAGGACGTGCACCTTTCTCTGTTTGCAATGCTTGTCCCCAGATCCTCTGTGGCTACCTCTCTTGTCATTCAGGTCCCAGCTCATACGTCATCTCCCAGGAGAGGCTTTCCTAATTTCCTAATATAAAGGAGTCCCTTACCTTCAGAGACTCTCTATTCCAATTATTGATTGCTGTGCAATAAATAAACCCAACATGAAGTGGCTTACAATAACACAATAACAATAATCCTTTTTTTTTTTTTAATCTCTTACGGTTTCTGTGGGTCAGGAACTTGGGAGGGGCTTGGTAGGGCAAGCTGGCTCAGAATCTCTCACGCAGTTGCGGTAATGGTGCTTGCAGCCGGAGGAGTGGAGGGCTGGGGCAGCTGGAGGCTGGCCGGGCATCTCCCCCTCTCTCTGTTTGTGTAATCTGAAGGCATTTTCATGTGGTCTCTTGGAGAAGGCTAATGTGGGCTTCTTTAAACATGGTACGTCAGGACAGTTGGTCTACTCTCTGGGCACTAGGGGCTTCAGGAGAATGTTTTATCACACAAGGAAGACACCACATCATCTTTTATGACTAGCCTTGAAAGTCACATGGTTTCCCTTCTGCGGCGTTGTATTGGTTCCTAGTGAGTCACAAGTCTTCCCAGATTCAAGGGGAGGGGAATTAGACTCTATTTCCTTATGAGCTGTGGCAAGGTTCTAGAAAGACACATGCGGTCAGAGCTATTGTTGTGGCCAGCTTTGGAAAATACAGCCTGCCATACTGTTGTAGCACCCTGTGAGACTTAGTGCCTGAAATGCCTTAATCATGTATTTTTGACTTGTTTATTATCTTATTTATTACCTCCCCACTCCCACTCCACTAGAAAATAAGATCCATGGAGAAAGAGACCTTTTCTGTCTGGTTCCCCTCTTGTCTTTCTAGTGCCTGCCTTGTAAAAGGAACATACACATGTCATTGGAGCAAATGAGTGAAATACGAGAAACCAGAGATGGCCTGCCGGGGGTGCCTGAAGCTGTAGTTTGAGAGCAGTTCTCAAAAAGCATCATTAGAAACTCTGAAACATATTTTCAGAATTGTTTTGCAAACATGGGTCCTGGGCTTCAGTAGTCTGGGTGTCCCAGACCCCAGGCTCCACTGCCCCTCAGAGGCCTAGTGGTCCAGTGGTCCAGGGCTGCTGGACTTGTTTGCCTATTTCTTTTAGACCAGAAAGAAAAAAGCTTACTTTACTGAGGCTTTTCTGCAAAGGCCGTCTATGAACCCGACCCTGAACATGGGTGTATTAGTCAAGCTTCCCTAGAGAAACAGAACCAACAGAGTGTGAATGTGTGTGTGTCTATCTTTCTGTATCTCTCTATATAAATCATCCATGTATTTATATATATTAAATATACAAATATAGAGATAGATATAGAAATAGATATATATATATAAATATATTAAATATATAAATATATAGATAGATCTCTCTATATAAATATATAGATAGATATAAATATATAGATAGATCTCTCTATATAAATATATAGATAGATAGATATAAATATATAGATAGATCTCTATATATAAATATATAGATAGATAGATATAAATATATAGATAGATCTCTATATATAAATATATAGATAGATAGATATAAATATATAGATAGATCTCTATATATAAATATATAGATCTCTCTATAGAAATACACAGATCTCTCTATATAGAAATAGATAGATAGATACAAACAGATAGATAGATATAGATACAGAGATGTAGAGCTATGCAGAAAGAACTTTATTTTAAGGTATTGGCTCACATGATTTTGGAGGCTTGGCAAGTCCAAACTCTGCAGGTGGACCAACAAACTGGAGATCCAGGGGAGTCCTGGTCTGGATCCAAAGGCCATCTGCTGGCAGAATTCCCTCTTGCTCAGGGAAGTAAGTTCTATTAAGGCCTTCAACTGATTGGATGAAGTCCACCTACATTATGGAAGGTGACCTGCTTTACTCCAGATTCACCAACTTAAATGTTAATCTTATCCAAAAACCACTTTCACAGAAACCAGAATAATGTTTGACCAAATATCTGGGCTCTGTGGCCCAGCTAAGCTGACACATAAAATTAACTATCACAATGGGCCAAAGCAGACAATAGAACTGAAAAAGACCCAGTCCTTGTGAAACTAACATCTAACAGGGAAGCAAAATAGCCACCTTGATGATTCTTTTATGTACACTCTATTGCATGAAAATGCAGATTTCAGTCATGTCTGGGGAACTCAGATTTGGAGGCAGGTGGTCCACAGGTCCTGCCACTTGTCCTGACACTAACCCAACCCTGGCCATAATGAAGCAGAGGTAGGAGAGAAGCATGTGGCTCATTGTGAGGTTTGGGGAAGAAGCTCTTCTGGATGGCTGGTTGTAGTCCGGCCCCAAGATGCCAATAGTGTAAAGGAGAGGTAGGAGTGTCAATGGTAAGAGTATAGAGGGTAGAGGAGGCAGTAGCAGGAGATGTGGCTGATTATGAGGTCAGAGCCTACCGAGGGAGGCAGTGTGTTAGGTGTTTAAGGCCATGGGTTTTAGAACTGGACAAACTTAGAGCTCAGTACAGAGATGGATACTTAGAGACATCACAGCTCTGGGCAGAGTCAGATAACCTCACTGAGACCTGGGCTCTGCATCTGGGGAACGAGGGGTGGAGGGATCGTTGTATTGTATTAGTCTCCTATTGCTGCTGTAACACATTTTCACAAACATAGTGGCTTAAAACAGCATACATTTATTATGACGCAGGTTAGAAGTCCAAAGTGGGTCTCATGAGGCTAAAATCAAGGTTTTGGCAGAGCTGTGTTCCTTCTAGAGGCTCTAGAGAATTCTTTCCTTGCCTTTTTCAGCTGCCCACGCTTTTTGGCTTATAGAGGCATGGCTCCAACCTCTGCTTCTCTCATCCCATCTCCTTCCCTGACTTTGGCCCTCCTGCCTCCTCTTTATAAGGGAGCTTACACTGCCCCCCCCCCAGATCCTTGACTTAACCACATCTGCAAAGTCCTTATCGTCATGGGAGGTAATGCACACACAAATTTTGGGGATTAGGATGAAGACATCTTTGTGGGGCTATTATTCTGCCTACCACACCCACTTCACATTATAAAGATTAAAAGACGTGATGAATGTGAATGCCTGGCACGTGGTACCTGCTGCATATGACAGATGTTACTATTCTTATAAAGAGTTCTGAATCTGCAACAAGAAGCTTGGGCCTCAGCCTGAGAAGTGTGGGGGTAAATGAAGACCCAGTTCTCTTAAAACCCTGCTGGGTTTTAAGCCTGGCAACACACAGTAGATAGGAGTTTGGCTAGGATGGAATACGGGGAAGGGAAAGATACTAAATTTTAGTCTTTTTTTTTTTCTTTTACAATGAGGCTCAGTCCCTTTGAGAATGACTTACCACGTCTTCCTAACATGTGCCAGATCATGCTGAATAGGGAGGCCTGCGGGGAAGGTCGTTGCAGAGTTTGTCCTGACATTGTCTTTCTGTAAGTGACACAGAAACTGCACATCCTCTGAACTACCCACCTTCTTCCTTCTCTGGGTTCCCAACATTGCTTCCTTCTTTGCGGCATAGACTCTGCTTAATGCTGTCCAACCTGTCCAGAGTCTCCGTGGACTAATAACCTGGCAGTGGACATTTACAAGTCTGGGCTCCTCCCCCGTCCCTCCTTCCCAGTCACACTCACAGGCAGCTCCAACCAAGGGCACTTGGTCTAAGAGTTAGCCTCCTATATACAGACTTTGCTCCTGTAGCCAGCCCCCTGATCAGCATCTAACGTCACAGGGCCATGAGACTGCTTAAGATCACCAGTTACCTTCACGTAGAGCAGGTGATCTTAACCTGATCCCGAAGAAGAGCGGCTTCCCCTGAAATTGCTGGCAGGATTTGAGGAAGGGATGTGCGCTTTTTCTAGGAAGAGGAGCCATAGTTTTCATCAGATTCTCAAATGGATTTGTGAGCCCCAAACTATTCATAACCACAGAAAGACACGTCATCACTTAAATCTGTGACCCTCGGGGCGCCTGGGTGGCTCAGTTGTTAAGCGTCTGCCTTCGGCTCAGGGCGTGATCCCGGCGTTCTGGGATCGAGCCCCACATCAGGCTCCTCTGCTGGGAGCCTGCTTCTTCCTCTCCCACTCCCCCTGCTTGTGTTCCCTCTCTCTCTGGCTGTCTCTCTCTCTCTGTCAAATAAATAAATAAAATCTTTTAAAAAAAAATCTGTGACCCTCATTGATCTTTTTTAGTTGCTTCTACATAAGGTTCAGACAATCCTATGACCCAGCGGTGTCGAGCTGAACCAAAAGCTGTTTCATGTTTGTTGGGAGAGTCGCCTGCCTGCTCTGGCTTTTGAGGAATATAATTGCCCAGCAGACCCAGAGCTTTCTCTTTTCTGCTGAGCTCTGCCACTCAGACCCACATTCATTATGTGGGGGCTTAGACACGGAGGCCCCGGGAGAGAGGGATGGCCTGACTCCGCTCCAGATGCTCACGGTCCCCCTGGTCATGCCCTCTATTAGAGCATGGCTGGGCAGACCCCTCGGCCTTTCTCCAGGAATTTGAAGGGATCAGGATGAAGGCTGAAGCTTAGATTTTTGAGTAGAGGTAATTTCAGAAGGTGGAATCATAGCTTAAGGAACCCTCTGGAGAATTTTCCTGATGCAAAGCTAACAAGACATTGTGATAATTTCTCAGGAGCTGGCTTCATTCCAAGTTGGATTTTAAACGCAGATTATAAAGCAAACACCATCCCCCACAAGTATTAAAGGAGGGGAAAATAACAGAACGGGGGCTGCAAAAATGGTCTCTATTGTGGGACCAAAAGCCGTCAATCATGCAGGCTGACAGGCGTCAGAGATTGACAGACAGGCCCTCGCTCCTGACTTCAGTTATCAAGGGGAATGGGAAAAGTGTCTGCAAGAACATGTTAAATTGCCAAAGTCATTACCAGTCACCAATTACCAAAGAAAAGATAACAAGGTGTATTTTAGAAAAATCGATGCAACAACATGCATTTCAATACAGCGAGTTTTTTAGAACTTTTGAAAACAAAACGAACTATTTAGGGAATACACAATGGTTTTCAGTGAATACCAAACACCGGGCTTTGTAAAGTCATCAATATTCACTTTTGATTTGGCTCTGCTGAAGAGGAGCAAAAATCAAGAAGTCAACTAATATACTTCATTTTTCCCCCTCTCTAGTTCCAGCCAAAGGACAAAACGATGACTGGGAGGGTCAGGTGGCTATCTTGTAAACTCCCCCAAAGAAAGGCTGGCTGGTCATTAGGGTACCTTCTGAGGTCCTGGGCATGGACAGGGCACAAGCCAAGTAGGCAGTGGTCTGCTGAGGGGATGTGGGAGCTGTCCCATGGGACCCTTCCGCATGACCCAGCAGAACTTCCTAATCACCTGCTCTGAGCCCTGCCATGGGCTGGACCCTGGGGACGAAGAGATGAAGGACCTAGTTCTGCCCTATTGGATCTCTCAGTCTGGTGGGGGCAGGGGGCACATGACCCCAGTGAATTAGGGGACAAAGAAGACTGATGACAGTCAACAAAAAGAGGTATGAATGAAGTGCAGCAAGGCAAAGGGGACGGGAGAGGCCACTGTAGCCTAGAAGGATTGGGAAAGGCAGTGGAGAGAAGGGAGGATTTGAGCTGATTCTTGGAGAATGATGACATCTTCTTTTGGATGCAAACACCCGAGAGGAGCACAGCAAGATGTAAGTGAAAAGTATCGCGTAAGCGGGGACAGTGAGATGACAATAGGAGGAAGGGGTGAGCTCCATTGAGGCAAGTCTTAAATGACAGGCTGGGGTTGGTGTCTGTTTTGTAGGCAAGGGGAGCTATTGCAAGTTCTTGAGCCAGGGAGGTTGAATGAGCAGAGTTGTGTTTAGGGAGACAGCTCTGCAGTGGTGCAGTGGATGGCCCAGGGGATGGCACTGTGGAAGATTGTTGGAGTATATCCTATGAGAGGGGCTGAAGTCCCAGACCAGGATGGAGGGGCAGCAGGGAAGACCGGAAGGACTACCATTATATCGCATGCATGAGCCCAAGACGCCTCTCACTGATCTCTGCTTCCAGCAAGACTTCTCACCTCTCAGGGTCTGCCCAGGTACCATGGCCTCCTGCTGCCTCTTCCCAACCACTGCTAGACCATCTCCCTCCTTCTCGGAGCTTCAAGGTTCTTTGTTGAGTTGCCCCGTATGTATGAGTTACACAGAGTTGCTGCAATAGTCCAAGTTAGCAGTTCTGCAAGGACAGAACCCTGTCACGTGCATCTCTGTGGTTCTTCCAGCAGCAGTGCAGCCCCCCCCCCCCCCCCAGCAGAGAGAAAGTGAAAGAGCAAAGAATCTCATGGTAATGCTCAAGAAAGATCAGGGCCGTTGTAAATTCACCCAATAGGCCACTTGGATCCAATTTGCCAAAAAGACCTTTTATGACTGGTTAAAATTAGGCTTATAAAGCTTTCCCGAGCCTGCAGTAGAGTAGGACCTGGATGCAGTAGATTGGGTACTCAAAGAGGGGGGGACACTGCTGGGCTTGAAACATAGTAAGTAACAGGTGAGAAGCAGAGGCATTGACAGCATTGGAAGAAAGCAAATCCTCTCCATATGAGTGGTAGGCGGCATGATCATATCATTAGTTGTTTAAACAGGGACACTTTTGAGGGTGAAAGGGGCACCATCTGTAGTTACTACATGACAGAGGTATAAATTGGGATTGTCCCCGAAAGAATAGAATGTAGGGTCAACCCTAATGATAGGCACTGCTGCTAGCTTGTCTCCCTGATGCCCCCACCCCACAGCTCCTTATATTTTATAGATGGTGAGAACTTCCTCTCTTAGCCTCTCCTCCTCCACCTCTTCTCCAGGACTTACCTGCATCTGTGTAATTTGGAATGAGGACAGAGCACGGCTGAGCCCCTTCCAGGTCCCATCCTTTCTGGAGCATCTGTGTTGTGTACTGGGGCACCCCCTCTTTCTCCATGTGATCAACTTGAGAGGCAGGTCTGCACTTGAGGAAGAGGCTGAGATTGTCTAGTAGGCCAGTGATTGGAGAGAGAGGGATAGTAGGGAACCCCAGCTGACCTCTAACCTAAGCCTTTCTTAGCCTTAGCAAAGCTCTGATCCCAGAATCTCTTTCTCCTTGGTTCTATTCTCAGAACAGCATGACTCTCACTCCCCCAAACCAAACAGCTGTCCTAAGCAGAGGCTGGGAGTTTGCAGAATCTGATCTTCTACGAGGGTGTGGGGAGCCAGAGCAGACAGGGACCGGACAGGACCCATGCTAGAGGATTCCTAGAATGTGAATGACGTGAGAGAAAGGAAAATCTGGGAAGAGTGTCTTCACGTCCATATCCGAGTGTGAGTTTTTACCAGTTTATTTGGGGGAAAGATATGAAGATTAATGATCAGAACCCCACATATGTATGTATTTTTAAAATAAAATGTATTGAGGTAGTAAGTTACCTGAGATAAATGAACCCATTTGAGTTTTGACAAATGTACACTCATGTGTAACTACCACACCAATCCATATATAGAACATTCCCATCTCCCCAAAGAGTGTCCTTGTGTCCCTTCTCAGTCAATCCTTCCCCCCAAATTTCCCTCCCCAGGCAACTGCTGGTGGGATTTCCATCATTATACACTAATTTTGTCTGTTCCGGAACATCATGCACATGGATTCATACACTAGGTTTTCTCGGTAGCATGCACTGGCAGAGCTCATTTCCCATTGCTGAGTAGTATTCCGTTGTATGGACGTACCAAGTTTATCCAGTCACCTGTTGATGGACATGTGGGCTGTTTCCAGTTTCAGGCTATTTTGAATAAATCTGCTATGAATATTTGTGTACAAGTCTTTCTGTGGCCATGTATTTTTCTTGGGTAAATATCTAGGCATTTCTGTGTCATACTATAAGTGTACACTTAAATTTATAAGGGATTACAAAACTTTTCTAAAGGGGTTGTAGAATTTCACACCTTCCATCAGAACATATGACAGTTCTGGGGCACCTGGGTGCTACAGTCAGTAAAGCATTTGACTCTTGGCTTCGGCTTAGGTCATCATCTCAGATCATGGGATCAAGACCCATGTCAGGCTCTGTGCTCAGTGCGGAGTCTGCTTAAGACTCTCTCTCCCTCTCCCTCTCCCCCTCCCTTCTACACACGCATGCTCTCTCTCTCTCAAATAAATAAATCTTAAAAAAAAGAACATATGAAAGTTCTAGTTGCCCTACACACTCACTGACACTTGCTATTGTCAGTCTTTTTAGTTTGAGCCATTGTAGTGAGTATGAAGCAGTACTTTATTGAGGTTCTTATTTATATTTCCTTAATGACTCATGAGGTTGAACACCTTTTTACGTATTTAGTGACCATATATATATCTTCTTTTGTGAAATATCTGAAAAAAATTACTCATTAAAAAAATATATATATATAGGGGCACCTGGGTGGCTCAGTCATTAAGCATCTGCCTTCAGCTCAGGGCATGATCCTGGCGTTCTGGGATCGAGCCCCACATCAGGTTCCTCCACTGGGAGCCTGCTTCTTCCTCTCCCACTCCCCCTGCTTGTGTTCCCTCTCTCATTGGCTGTCTCTCTCTGTCAAATAAATAAATAAAATCTTTAAAAAAATAAAAATTAAAAAAAAATATATATAGTTATTAATTTTTCAACTTGACTGACCTAAGGGATACCCAGATAGCTGGTAAACATTATTTCTGGGTGTGTCTGTGAGGATGTTCCTGGAAGAAATTAGCATTTGGATCAGTAGACTGAGTAGGGACATCTGCTCTCATCCAAGTGGACAGGCATTATCTAATAAATTGGGGGCCTGAATGGAATAAAAAAGTGAAGGAAAGGTGGAGGCTGTCTTTCTTCTTGAGCTGGGACATCCATCTTTTCCTGCCCTTAGATTTCAGAACTTTTAGTTCTTGGGTCTTTAGATTCCAGGACTTATACCAGCGGTCCCCTGGTTCTCAGGCGTTTGGATTCAGACTGAATTATACCAATGGCTTGTTGGTTTCTCCAACTTGCCGATGGCAGATTGTGGAGCTCCTTGGCTTCCATAACTGTGAGCCAATTCCTATAATCTCTCTCTCTGTATCTCATTGGTTCTATTTCTCTGGAGAACCCTAATACTATGAAACAAATAATACAAATATAACACAGAACAAAAAACTTTTTGTGTTCTGTTTTATAGTTTATAGTTTTAGGTTATATATTTAGGACTATGATCCATTCAAGTTAATTTTTTGTATGGTGTGATGTGGGGGTCAAGTTTTGCTATTTCTTTTTCCATAAAGATACCCGGTTGTTCCATTATCCTTTGTTGAAAGACTATCCTTTTCCCACCAAATCACCTTGATATCTTTGTCAAAAATCAACTGAATGTATATAAGTTGGTTTCTTGGCTCTATTTTTTCCATTGACTTATCCCTATATCCTTACGTGAATACCATGTTTTCTTGATTACTATAGCTTTGTAATACATCTTGGAATCAAGTATCAGTCCCCAACTTTAGAACATCATGTCATATATATCATTTGTGATTATTGGAAATAAATGTACTTGAATTAAATGTGTAATAAACTATCTATTATCCTTTTCTGTATGGGCTGCTCAATCACTCAGTCAATAGGTTTGTGGTCTTCTGAGAATCTTGAGTTAAAGTGTTCATTTGGATTTTCCAACAAATAAGGATCTGGTCTGGTGAGCTCTGCTACCGTAGCAGTCATGATTGTAGCTGCAAACTAGATAACCAGCCTCCTTTACAGGATGTTGCTTTTTAACAAGGTGGGTTTCTGGCTGGGTTTGCTCCCCTTCATGCTAGCACTTACAAGAATGTCAACACATCTATACCTGGTTTCTCTAGCTGTGGTTTTGTGGAAAGAATGCTGGGCCAGCTGGCTGCAGAATGCCCCTCTCTGGCAATCGCCACAGTGCTGCTTGGGATTATCACGAATGGCGTGACAAGACATAAATCAAAGAGTCACCTTCAGGACTCACAAAAGCCCCACCTGCTGGGTAGGTCCAAGTCCCCTATAGATCTGCTGGTCCCCAACCAGGAGCTGATCTTGGATGAGGTCTGCCAACTAACTGGACAGCAGATAATCAATAAATCCTCATCAGAACCTGAACCTGAGTCAGGCACTACCTGGGGGCCAAAGCACTATCATTCCATTCTGAGGGACTGCTTTCCCAAACTGCAGTTTGACTCCAACCATCTGATAGTCCTTGCTTTCCTGCAGCTGGTGTGTTTAGCACAGCCTTGAACTTGGGCTGCCATGTCAACTTGAAGTCAAAAGATCTGGGTTCAAGTTCTGGCTCTGACACGTACTAATAATGATCTTGGGCAAAACACCTCACATTCCTAGAGTCTAGTTCTTCCCCTATGGAGTAGAGACTCCAACATCTTCCTCACAGGGCTACTGTATGCATATGGAAATGTTTTATCTAAACCCCAGTGCAGGAATCTGTCTAAAGGATTATCATTACTGTTATTTCTCCTTCTAGACAAAGTGTAGCTAACAGAAGCATGAGGAACATCCCTGGTTCCTATAGGAGAAAAAGTGTGTGTATTAGTTTCCTTGTGGTTGCTATAACAAGTTACCATAAACTTGGTTACTTGAAGCAACACAATTTTTTCTCCTTCAGTTCTGGAGGCTAGAAGTCCAAAGTCAGTTTCGCTGGGCTGAAATGAAGGTGTTGGCAGGGCTGTACTTCTCCAGAGGCTCTAGGGAAGAATCTGCTTCTTGCCTTTTCCAGCTTCTGGTGGCAGCTGGCAGTCCCTCAGTTTGTGGCTGCATCACTCCACTCTCTGCCTCCCTTCTCCACACCACCTCTCCTCTTCCATGTCTACTTTCCTTCCACCTCTCTCTTACAAGGATGCTTGTGATGGCGGCATTCAGGGCCCATCCGGTTAATGCAGCATAATTGCCTCATTTCAAGATACTTAATCACATCTGCAAAAATAACCATTGGTAACATTCACAGGTGCCAGGGATATCTCATGAGGCCATCAAGTCACCCACTGCAGTGTGTCTGTGTGTGTTGGTGAGTTTAATCTGGAACAGGAAAGGACAGCCCACTCTCTGTCACATTTATACAAATCACCTTCCACAACAAAGCATCCTATAATGCAGTCTAAATGACCTTCATGGAGCTTGCCTGAGATTCTTCCCAAACTTCTCTGGGGAAGAATAGCCCTTTTACAGATTCACAGCACCCCAGATCTGCCAGACCTTTTATTACTTACTCTGGCCAGGGGTCAGCTGACTACAGCCCAGGGCCAAATTCGGTTCCTGCCTATTTCTCAGAGTTGTGTAGTTGGGACAGATATCATTTAGCCCTCAAAGCCTGAAGTACTTACTATCTGGCCCATTAGAGACAAAGTGTGCTGGCTCTTGGCCTCGATCAGTGCCTCTACCATACTGACGTGGGAACAGAGGCCAGGAGGGCAAGTGACTTGCTCAGGCTCTCAGGCTCTCACAGTAACTCAGGAGCAGATTCCAGGTCTGTGAGTCTAGCGTTCTTGCCCAAGATGACACTCCCACAGGGCTCCTGTCGCCAGAACTTCCCTGGGCATGTAGGGGGTAGAGCCCAGTGCCTCAGAAGTGGGGTCCAGGCAGATCCTAGACCCTATAAGGAAGACCTTTTAGCAGGGGCTGCTCCAGCTCCTGGAGGGGTTCAAGCAGATTCTGGATATCTTCTCAGGGGGTCTTTCTGACATGGTGCCTGGCAAATCAATGAATGGATTGAGGAGTGAACAAATGATGTGATCAAGGTGGTTGAGGGTCCTAAGCTGGCCTAATGTTTTCTAGGCCTACAAAACACCGGCAGCTTCAAGCTGGGGCATCAAGAAGGATCCCACAGACCCGACCCAGTCTTCACACCTCTGGCCTGAGGCCAATATGGGGTGTTTCTCCCAACTGGCCACCTTCTAGAAGGCCACAAGAAAACTTGAGCGTTTTCAGAAGCAGCTAAGCTGATGAAGCCCACCGGTGACTCTCAGAGAGGTGGAGAGGGACCGTGGGGCCTTTAATGATGACTAATTTGCAGCTTATTAATGCGGCGGTAATTAAGAATATTCATTTTATTAAAAGCCGTTTATTGTAATAGTGCATGCAAATCTGGAGACTGGCATTGTGCTCACGTACCAATCGACATAGGTCTATTGTGGCTCTGTGGATGGCAGGTCGCTGCGTCACTAATTGTTAAGAGTTTAGGGTCTAATTTTAAACCCTTTTAATTCCATTTGAAATAATTGCCCTAATGAAATTCAAAGTACTCAGAGGCAGCCATGGAAAAGGTGGATGATGCCCCCCCTCCTGCCCCCAGGGAGCCAGGCTTTGAAAGCTGCAGCAGGAGATGCACTTGTCCTGGGGCTATGCTGTGCCTGCTCTCTCTTCCACTAGGAGGAAGCTGGCTCCAGGAAGGGCTGTCAAAATCCGGTGAGGACCTGACCCTGTCCACAGTGCTGACCCCTGCTGAGGGTGGGGAGGGGTGGCCTGGGTGGAGAGGGACTGCAGGAGGAGGATACTGTCCGGATAAGTCATTTCTGTAAGGCACATAGGGGTGCGCTTTGCAGAGAACGGGGGGAGCTCCCATCCAGAGACAATGTCCTTTGCTCCCATGGCAAGATCCACTCACTGGGACACACCTTGGACCAGCTGAACCCAGAAGTCATCTCTGATATGACAAAACTCTTATCGAGGTCTTCCTGTGTGATAGACACTCCATGAGGCTTTTTACTTGTATCACCTCACCTAATCCTCACAGCCACCTCATGATGTGAATTGCACCATTTTCCCCATTTTATCAATTGGGGAACTGAGCCTGGGAGAGAATCAGCATCTTTTCAAAAGTCAATCAGGTTAAGTAGCAGAAGCAGACTTGAATCAATGCAGTCTTCTCAGAAGGGGTCTGTGGTTTACAACTCCTAGAGGTGGGTCTGGAGTCAGCATTGAGTCACTCGAGTGTAGTGCTTGTTTCTCTACACCAGTGGCAGGAGCTAGGGAAGGGCATATCAGAGAAAGGGAACGGCATGAGCAAAGGCTCAAGAACTGGCAAGTCCATGGCATCTGGTGGACAGACCCAAAGATGACCTCTGTGATCCCTTCTTCTAGTGTTCATGTCCTGAGAGTGGTTGAGACCTGGGCCTTGTTTCTAACCAACAGATAGTGGCAAAGGTGTTGGGATGTCGTTCCTCTGATTACATTATGTTTATAAGGCTCCATCTTGGGGCGCCTGGGTGGTTCAGTTGGTTAAGTGTCCCACTCTTGATTTCAGCTTAGGTTGCGATCTCAGGGTCATAAGGTTGAGCTCCATATAGGGCTCTGCACTGGGCATTGAGCCTGCTTAAGATTCTCTCTCTCCCTCTCCCTCCGCTCCTCCCCCTAGCCCCCACTTGTACCTGCATGCTCTCTCTCTAAAAAGAACAAAAGGCTCCATCTTGCTGGCAGTCTTGCTCTTTCTCTTCTGCTGGCTTTGAGGAAGCAAGCACCCATGTTGTGAGCTGCCTGTGGAGGGACCCATGTGGCAAAGAGCCATCTGATGATGGCTCATCAGAGCAGAGGGCCTCAGCTTCGAGGAATTGGAGTCTGTTGACATCCTTAATGAGCCTCAAAGTGGACTCTTCTCCAGTCAAACTTCAAGATGAGAACACAGCCCCACCAACACCTTGGCTGCAACCTGGTGAGACCCTGAAACAGAGAGCCCAACCAAATCATGCCTGGACTCCTGACCCACAGAAACTGTGAGCTAACAAGTTTATGTTGTTTTAAGCTGTTGAATCTGTGGTAATGTGTTACCAACTAACATCAAGGCAATATCTAAAAAGAATGGCAGGAAAAGCAGAAGGGCTAGGATAGTTTTCAATCTTTTTGCCCATCTGACACACCTCCCATCAGCAATGCACAAAGTTAAGCTGCAAAGGGCCACAGTATGAAGGGCGTTCTGGATCATGTTAATAAGCTTGGGCGTTCTCCTATAGGATGTAAGTGAGGTGGAGTTTTAGGAGAGGGTGGAAGAGTCAGGTTTGTATTCGAGAAAGATCGCTCTGGTGGCCAGAGCCTAGGATGGGTTGGAGGCAGTAAGACTTGGCCAGCTATTGCAGTAGCTTAGGCAAGAGACGGTAAGACCTTGAACCAAGGGAGAAGCAGTGAAGATAGAAAAGAAGGTAACGTGTGCTTTGCAGGCAGAAAGTAAGATAGCCAGTAAGGTAATATTTCTTCTATTCTTAAAGATCTTCAGGAAAGGAAATATTCCAGCTCACACTTTCCTTGTGTCTAAGACTCTAACAAAAGCAACTTCACTAACTTGGTTTCAGCATCACCTCATCAGTGATACTGTTATAAACAGGTTCTGTATTTTGTGGTGTCCCTCCTTTCCCAAGCACATCATGTGGTAGTCTCGCTTTCTTCAGGGCAGCTGGGGCTGCTTTCATTTTACAGAGCCCAGAGAACGACTGCAGTGAAATCACTCCCATAGTGTCTTTCTGGTCAAATGCCACTTATCATGTCACCTGCCACCACCTAACAGATTTAGCATTTCTCCTCTTCTGCAGAGAACTTATTGGGACTTTAATAAGATCTTGCAAAATGAATGGTGAGTGCAAAGACAGAAATCTTGGCCCTTCATCATCTATCCGTTCTTTCAACATTATTGACACTGGGCATAGGGAATACCAGAGGTAAATAAGAAATAACCTTACCTTCAAGGCATTCACAATCTACTGAGAAAGATAGATGTGTAAAGCAAAATTCGCTGCAAAAGATTCCTATGCTAGAAGCATGCACTGAATGGTCTGGGATTCCCAAAGAAAGGGTTGAGATATTACTTAAGTTGAGGGATTTTCCAAGCAAAGGGTTCAGTTATACAAATGCACGGGAACATGAAAAGACACAACAGCTCTGGGAATGAATGTAGCACAGGATTCCAGCTGGGAGGGAAGGAGAGTTAGGGACCTGGGGTTGGAGAAGTCAGCAGGATTCAGATCACGTAGGACCTCATGTGTCTAATAGGCTTGGACTGTATTTTGTAGGCAGGAAAGGAAGCAGGTAGGGACATGATCAGAGCTTCATCCTGGCAAGTTTACTCTGCATCGTGGTCTTATCTTACAAACTGGGTGCTCCTTAGGGTTCTCCATCTCATTGAATGATGCCAAAAGTCTAACAGTAACCCAAGACACACCTTCTTCCTCCAATCACCAAGCCTCATCCATATTACCTCCTCAATATCTCTCAACATTTTTCACTTCTCCTTAACTCCATTGCCACTGCTGTGTCCCAAGCACCATCATCTCCCACCTGGTCTCCTGAATAGCCTCCTGACTATTCTCCCCAAATCCACTCAAAACTTTCTTAAATCCATTCTCTGTAACCAGATCATCTTTTTCTTTTCTTTTTATAAATGGTAAAATTTGTCTACAGTGAAGTGCATGGATTCTAACTATATAATTTGATGAGTTTTTTAATATATAATTTGATGAGTTTTGACAAGTGTATGTACCCATGTACCCATCACCCCAATCAAGATATAGAATATATCCATCACTAAAAGGCTCCCATGATTTTCCTGTCCGATCTCTACCCACAGGTAGACACTGCTCTGATTTCCATTACCAGAGATTAATTTTTTAATCAGGATTCTTCTGCTCGGCATGTCCTCAAGGTTTATCCATGCTATAATATGTATCAGTAGTTCAATCTCATTGCTGGGTAGTATTCAGTTGTGTGGCTATACTACAATTTATTCATCAATTTACTTGTTAATGGATTTTTGGGTTGTTTCCAGTTTGGGGCTATTATGAACAAGGACATTCACATACGGGCCTTTTAGAAGATGTATGTGTTCATTTTCTAGGGTAACTACCTAAGAGTATAATATCTGGATCATACAGTAAGTGTATATTTAGTACTGAGCAGTTCCTCATTTTACATTCCCACCAGCAATATGGAGAATTCCAGCATCTCCACATCCTTGCCAACACTTAGTATCTTCTGCCTTTTTAATGTGAGTCATTTAGTGGTTGTCAAGTGACATCACATTGTGGCCTTAATGTATTTCCTTTTTTTTTAAATGTTTTTTTTTATTATATTATGTTAGTCACCATATAGTACATCCCCGGTTTCCAATGTAAAGTCCGATGATTCATTAGTTGCGTATAACACCCAGTGCACCATGCAATACGTGCCCTCCTTACTACCCATCACCGGTCTATCCCATTCCCCCACCCCATCCCCTCTGAGGCCCTCAGTTTGTTTCTCATAGTCCATAGTCTCTCATATTTCATTCCCCTTTCTGATTACCCCCCCTTTCTTTATCCCTTTCTTCCCCTACCGATCTTCCTAGTTCTTATGTTCCATAGATGAGAGAAATCATATGATAATTGTCTTTCTCTGCTTGACTTATTTCACTTAGCATTATTTCCTCCAGTGCCGTCCATGTTGCAGCAAATGTTGAGAATTCGTTCTTTCTGATAGCTGAGTAATATTCCATTGTATATATGGACCACAACTTCTTAATCCAAGCATCTGTTGAAGGGTATCTTGGCTCCTTCCACGATTTAGCTATTGTGGACAATGCTGCTATGAACATTGGGGTGCATATGGCCCTTCTCTTCACTACGTCTGTATCTTTGGGGTAAACTCCCAGTAGTGCAATGGCTGGGTTATAGGGTAGCTCAATTTTTAACTTTTTAAGGGACCTCCACACTGTTTTCCGGAGTGGCTGTACCAACTTGCATTCCCACCAACAATGTAGGAGGGATCCCCTTTCTCCACATCCTCTCCAACAATTGTTGTTTCTTGCCTTGTCTATTTTTGCCATTCTAACTGGTGTAAGGTGGTATCTCAGTGTGGTTTTGATTTGAATTTCCCTGATGGCTAATGATTTTGACCATTTTTTCATGTGTCTGTTAGCCATTTGTATGTCTTCATTGGAAAAGTGTGTGTTCATATCTTCTGCCCATTTTTTGATTTGTTTGTTTCTCGTGTATTGAGTTTGAGAAGTACTTTGTAGATCTTGGATACCAGTCTTTTATCTGTAGTGTCATTTGCAAATATATTCTCCCATTCCGTGGGCTGCCTCTTAGTTTTTCTGACTGTTTCCTTGGCTGTGCAGAAGCTTTTTATCTTGATGAAGTCCCATAAGTTCATTTTGTCTTTTGTTTCTCTTGCCTTTGGAGATGTATCATGAAAAAGGTTGCTTTGGCCGATGTCGTAGAGGTTGCTGCCTATGTTCTCCTCTAGAATTTTGATGGATTCCTGTCTCACATCGAGGTCTTTCATCCATTTGGAGTTTATTTTTGTGTATGGTGTGAGAGATTGGTCAAGTTTCATTCTTTTGCATGTAGCTGTCCAATTTCCCCAGCACCATTTATTGAAGAGACTGTCTTTTTTCCACCAGATGTTTTTTCCTGCTTTATCAAAGATTAGTTGCCCAAAGAGCCGAGGGTCCATTTCCGGGTTCTCTATTCTGTTCCATTGGTCTATGTGTCTGTTTTTGTGCCAGTACCATGCTGTCTTTGTGATCACAGCTTTGTAGTACAGCTCGAAATCCGGCACTGTGATGCCCCAGCTTTGTTTTTCCTTTTCAACAGTTCCTTGGAGATTCGGGGCCTTTTCTGTTCCATACAAATTTAAGGACTATTTGTTCCAGTTCTTTGAAAAATGTCCTCAGTATTTTGATCGGGATAGCATTGAAAGTGTAGATTGCTCTGGGTAGCATGGACATTTTAACTATGTTAATTCTTCCGATCCATGAGCATGGAATATTTTTCCATCTTTTTATGTCTTCCTCAATGTCTTTCAAGACTGATTTATAGTTTCTAGAATAGAGATCCTTCATGTCTCTGGTTAAGCTAATTCCAAGGTAACGTATGGTTTTTGGTGCTATTGTAAATGGGATGGATTCCCTAATTTCTCTTTCTTCGGTCTCATTATTCGTGTATAGAAATGCAACTGATTTCTGAGCATTTATTTTGTATCCTGCCACGTTACTGAATTGCTCTATAACTTCTAATAGTTTGGGAGTGGCTTCTTTTGGGTTTTCCATATAGAGTATCATGTCATCTGCGAAGAGAGACATTTTGACTTCTTCTTTGCCGATTTGGATACCTTTGATCCCTTTTTGTTGTCTGATTGCTGTTGCAAGGACTTCTAGTACTATGCTGAATAATAGTGGGGAGAGTGGGCATTTCCTTAATGACTCGTAATATTGATCAACTTTTCATGTGTTTGTACTCATTCTCCTATGTTACTCTGTGAGGTGTATATTCAATCACCGTGCTCACTTTTATGAGTTGTTTGTTTTTTTCTTATTGATTTCTAAGACTTCTCTATATAGCTAGACAGACATATGTATGGAGAATGTTTTCTCCCAGTCTGTAGCTTATTTTTCATTTTAGAAATAGCGGAGCAGAAGTTTAAAGTTTTGATGAAGTCTAACTGATCAATTTTTTTATGATTAGTTCTTTTTATATGCTAAGAAATGCTTGCCTCCTCCAAAGATTGCCCCCTATGTTTTCTTTTAGATGCTTCAGTGTTTAACTATTGCATTTAGGTCTATTATTAATTCAAACTAATTTCTGTGTGTGGTGTGAGATAGGAGTTGAAGTTCTGTGTCTTTTTTCATGTTTTTTTCCCACTTGTTTCTAGCACCATTTGTTGAGAAGACTTTTATTCCATGTTGAATTGCCTCGGTGTTTTTGCTAAAATTCAAATAACTGTATGTTGGAGGGGTCTATTTTGGGACTCTCTATTCTGTTCCATTGACCTAATTGTCTGTCCCTTATCTCCACACTACACCATCTTGATTACTGTAGCTTTATAAGCTTTTTATGTCTTGAAATCAGGGGAAGTCCCCCACAATGTTCTTTATTTCAAGATTCTAGATCCTTTGCAATTTCATGTATATTTTAGAATCAACTTGTCAATTTCTTTTTTTTTTTTAATGACCTATTGAATTTATCATTGGGATTGCATTATATCTATAGCTATTTGGGGGATCGATACCTTAACAATATTGAGACTTCCAATCCATAAATGTGATAGATTTCTTCATTTATTTAGCTCTTTCTTAACTTCTTTCCTTTAATATTTTGTGTTTTCTTTTTTTCTCTTTTTCCTTTTTTTGGGGGGGGCGGGGAGGGGCAGAAGGTGAGGGAGAGTGACATTCTCAAGCAGGCTCCAGCCCAGTGTGGAGCCCGACATGGGGCTCCATCTCACGATCGTGAGATCATGACCTGAGCTGAAATCAAGAATCGGATGCTTAACTGGCTGAGCCACTCAGGCACCACAGTATTTTGTGTTTTCAATGTAAAGGGCTTGTACCTCCTTTGTTAAGTGTAGTCCTACGTTTTAGATGTGTCTGTGCTATTATAAATGAAACTTTTTAGTGGTTTGCTGTTAGTATATGGAAATACAATTGATTTGTATATATTAACTTGTATACTAACAATCTTGCTAAATTAATCCATTAGTCTGAGTAGCTTTAAAATTTTTATTTCTTAGCGTTTATATATAGATAGTCATTCCATTGGTGAATAAAGACAGTGTTGCTTCCTTTCCAGCATTTATTTCTTTTTCTTCTTAATTGTATGGTAGAACCCCTAAAGTACACTGTTGCACAGAAACAGTGAGAGCAGACATCTTTACCTTATTTCCAGTATTAGGTGGAAATTGCTCAGTATTTCACACACTAAATGTGGCGTTCATTGTAGGGTTTTGTTGTCACTACTGCTGCTGTCGTTTATGGTGCTCTTTATCAGACTGAGGAAGTTTTCTGTGAGCTGAATGGGTGCTGAATTTCACAAGTGATTTTTCTGCATCTATTATTTTTCCCCTTTATTTTTGTAATGTGGTAAATTACATTGATTTTCAAATGTTACATCAGTCTTGCATTCCTGGCTGATGATGCAGACTCCTTTTTATCTATTTCCAGATTCCATTTATTATTTTTTTATTCAGGATTTTTGCACCCATGTTCATAAAAAAATATTGGTATATGGCTTTCTTTTCTTGTAATATCACTGTCTGGTTTGGTACCAGGGTTTGGCTGGCTTTATAAAATGAGTGAAGGATTGCCCCATCCTCTATTTTCTGAGAATTTGTGTAGGATTGATGTTATTTATTCCTTAAATGTTTACTAGAACTCACCAGGGAAATCAACTGGGTCTAGAGTTTTCTCTAGATGAAGGTTTTTTTAATTATAAATTCAAATTATTTAATAAACAAAAACCTATTCCAATTATCTCCTTATTCTTGTGTCAGTGTTGATAAGTTGGGCTTCTGTATGTGTTTAAGGAATTTGTACATTTTATCCAAGCTGTCTAATTATTGGCAAAATATTGCTTTATTTTTCTTTTCATATCTATAGATTTATAGTGATAGCTCTTTTAATCTTGATGCATGTTCCCTCTCTCTCTCCCTCTCTCTGAATTTCTCTTTCTGATCAGTTTTGCTAGGGGGTTGTTCAATTTATTACTCTTTCCAAAGAATAAATTTCGACTTTGTTAATTTTTCTCACTTCTTTGCTTTTTTGTTATTTCACTTATTCCCACTCTTATCTTTATTATTTCCTTCCTTTTAAAAAATTTCCCTTCTTTTCCTAGCTTCTTAGGCAGAAACTTAGATCATTTATTTAAAAAAAATTTTTTTTTAAGGTTTTATTTATTTATTCGACAGAGACAGAGACAGCCAGTGAGAGAGGGAACACAAGCAGGGGGAGTGGGAGAGGAAGAAGCAGGCTCATAGCGGAGGAGCCTGACGTGGGGCTCGATCCCATAACGCCGGGATCACGCCCTGAGCCGAAGGCAGACGCTTAACTGCTGTGCCACCCAGGCACCCCAAAAACTTTTTTCTTTTCCAATATAAGAATTTAAATACACACACAAACTCACACATACATACATACACACACACAAATGTCACTCTGAGCACTGCCTAGACTACATCCCACAGGTGTTGATATGTGCATTTTTAATAGGACTCAGTTCAAAGTATTTTACAGTTTCTTTTGTGATTTCTTTGACGCATTGGTCATTTAGGTGTGCGCTGTTTAATTTCTAATTATTTGAAGCTTTTCCAAATACTTCAGCGTTACTGATTTTTAAGCCCACTATTATCAGAAAACACATTCTGTAGGTTTTCAATCTTTTGAAATTTATAAGAACATATCTTATAGTCCAGTACATGGCCTATCTATCTCTGTGAGCATTCCGTGCGCGCTTAAAGAGAATGTGCCTTCTTCTGGTGTTGGGTATAATGTTCCATAATGAATGAGATAAAATTGGTTGATAGTGTTGTTCAAATCTCCTATATCTTTATTTATTTTTTGTCTAGTTGTTCTATTAATTACTGAGAGAGTAAGTATGCTAGCCAATGTTTGCTTCATTTCTTTTGAGAATCCATTGATAGATAGATACACATTTAGGGCACTTGTGCCTTTCTAATGATTTAACTCTTTTATCATTATGAAATACCTCTCTTTATCTCTCATCATATTTCTTATCTGGAAGTCTAATTTGCCTGATATGAATACAGCCACGCAGCTTTTCATATGCTCCCTGTTTACATAAGAAAGAACACACTATATCTTTTCCCCCTTCCTGTTCCTGTCAACCTATCTGGGTCTTTACGTTCAAAATGCATTTTGTGTGTGTGGACAGAAAATAGTTGGATCTTGCATTTTTATCCAGTCTGATAATTTCTAGACTTCAGGTTTTTAAAAGCTGTGCCAAGACGGGCTTCAACCAGCTGATTGGAGAGTTGCCTTTCAGCTCCTGTCTCTCTGACTCTAATCAACTGGGGAGAAGACCCTGGGACCTTTCTAAGCTAAGGGACCTGCTTGTCACCTGGCTGGCCCTGACTTGCAGCCAGGACTCAGGGTGGAATCATCCTGAGTGAGCTGAGGTGGGATGTGTGGTATGGATTGGTGCAAGTGTGTAAAACACCAGAACGACCTTTGACCACCTTCTCCATGCCTCTCTGCCCCGCTTTAATAAGGCTTCTCTTCAGAGCCACCTGCCCTCACCTGCTGTGTTCTTGTGGTTGAGAAGGTGCCACTTGGGAAAATACCTTCAGGGAAATTATTTCTCTTCTCTCTCTCCTCCTCTGCTCTTAGTCCTTCCAAAGCCCCCAGAGTTGCTTTGAATAACCTGCTGGAGGATTTCTTTCAAGGATTTCAAGGAAGGAGATAAGAGAGCCGGAAGAAGAAACTAGCATGTATGGAGGGCCTACCGTGCTTTAGATCTGTATTATGAGTCCTTTCACCAACGTTGGGAGGTGGGGCTTTTATTGTCCCCATTTTGTAGACAAGGAAGCTGAACTCAGAGAGGATGAATACCTTGCCAAAGTCACTGTAGCGTGCCTACTGGGCAGTAGCAGACATGATTTAAGGGAAGCAGTTCCCATCCCCGCTGTACGGATGCAGACCCCTATTAGTCTAACAGCCCATGGGTGCCCTTCTCCTGGAGTCAGTGATTGCTCCAGGGATGGACAGGTAAACCAATGGGCTCCATCGGACTGAAGGAAAGGATTTATATGTAGGGGGAGAGGCTCACGCCCCTTTCTGCTAGATGTGAACCAGGAAACTTGTACTCCTTGCCCGGGGAAGGGGGAGAGCAGCAGTGGGATAAAGGAGAGCGAAGAGAGAAAGAAGACTTAAATCTTTGGTGCTACTCATCACCCGCGGTACCACTCCCGCAGCCTGCCGGAGAGCTCGTGTTCCCGTGTGAGGCAATTCCTTTTCCGGTTGTTTAAGCCAGTTTCAATGGCATGTTATGTTTCTCGAATTAAGGCATCCTACCTGGAAAAGTCACAGAACAAGTGAGCGGTGGGCGCAGGATCCAAAGCTGGGCATGTCCAGCTCCAGAGCCAAAGCTCTTAACTGCTCAGCGGCTGACGTCCCATCTTCCAGTGGGACTGCCGATCCCTGTCTTACAGATGAGAAAGCTGAAGTGTAAACGGGGAAGTGATTGGTCCAGGGTCACAGAGCTAGCGAGTGGCTCACCCTGGCTCAGAACTCATGTTTCTCTGACGGCAAAGCCCACGCTCTCTGCACGCCTTCGGTGGCTTCCCGCTCTTCTGGCTGCCACCCTTCTGTACCTTTGACTCCAAACAGAGGCCTCTCCGTCACCAAATAATGTGATCAAATCAAACCTTCTTTCCATACAATTAGAAAACATAACAGGTTACAGCAAAAAATGCAAAAACCTCCAAAGCCGCTCAAAGCTAATTAATTTCTATTACTAGTGAGAGAAGAACCACTTAACATGTCTTTTCTTATTCAAATTACCATTGACGGCACCTGCTTTTTTATTCTTGGGAAATCCTGCTACAATGCGGGTAAATTATGTAAGACTGTAGAATTTATGAAGATAAGGCAATTAGCATTACAAAACCGAGTCCGGGTTACAATTTCTGGGGAACAGAAAGAGTTATGATGCTCCCTTAAATGGCCCAGTGAAGTCTCACAGATTGAGTTAATCCTTGCGGTAGTCAGGAAAATTGAAGGCTAAACGGCGCCATGATGGTGGGTAATTAATTGTCTGGGCCCTTTGGTGATGGGGCTGTCTGCGCTGAGGACGAGGCAGCCAGGGCTCTGCCTCTTCCTTCTAGAAGGAAAAGGGACAGAACGGGGAGGGATTCTGGGATCCGGAGGCAGGGAGGGGAAGAACCTCCTTCTGAGGTCCCTGGTCATTTGGGTCAAGGAGGGTCCAGCCCCACAGGACCACCCTGCCATATGTTCTCCCCAAATCTCCGTCCTTCCCTGCAGCCCAGCCCCCAGCACAGCTGCCGCGGCTGCGCACACAGCTGCCACGGAGCAGGTGCCTCCTTGGCGTGTTTAGATGCTGCTGAGATTTTGCATCTGAGCTGGGAGGACTCGGAGACATGCTGGATTACCAAGGGTACTTGACTTAATAGCCACAGATAGGGGGTGGGGGAGATGGGTGCCGTGGGCCCTTGGAAATCCAGTGCAAATTTTAGGGTGTGTGTGTGTGTGTGTCCTTTTCTGCAGAAGGGTCTTTAGCTTCCATTAATTCTGAACAAGTTTTAGGCTTCCCTAACCCCCGTCTAGTTGGAACGCACATTATATAGTTGGAGAGGCTGAGAGAGGCGGGGGTTTTCCCACCACCCACCTAGCTGCTTAGCATTTGCCTCTTGCTGGTTTCCCACTCTTAGCCCCACCAAGAACCCACTATTTCCAAAATCAAGACTTGGGCCATAGCATGTGCCTTCTGGGTCTCTTGCTTGATTGCCACCTGTCTCCCATTCAGACTATCTCTGTAGCTGGGTCAGCTTCTAAACAGGTCTCTGCTAACTCTGGGAGGATGCAACCCTGCAGGGGGGGTGCACCATTGGGCAAGCTTAGCAAGCAGCACTCAGGCTGGATTCCAGCCCCTATTGGGCACCTTGACTTGTGCCTTTGTGCAGTGTACGACCTACACAAGCATACCTAACTTATTCTCAAATTCCTTACTCGGAGTCACTGACTATGACTGGCTTTTTCTCCTGGCAAGGACCGGAGCATACTCTAGGCAGGCCTGGTCAGGGGAGGAGCCAGCTTAGGGTCCAAGAGACCATTAATTGGAAACAGAAATTTCTTTATGGCAGAGCAGAAGCATCAAGTATAAAATTCATCTCTAGCTGACTTCGGAGCTAGATGAGGCCCATGTAGAAATGCCCAAGCAGAAGGAAGAGCAAGCCCGGGCCCTGAGCTGAGAAACACACAAGCATATTTGAGGAATAGTCGTCCAGGGCAGCAGAAGAGCAGTGAGTGGGGGGGAAATTGGTGAGCAAGAGAATGGGGTCCAGGTGTGTGAGGCAATACAGGCCACTGTAAAGACTTTTTTTTCCCCCCAGTCTGAATGCGTTGGGGTGGGAAGCATTGAAGGATTCTGAGCAGAGGAGTGACAGAATCTGATCTGACTTTTTAAAGGAATCATGGTGGCTGTTGTTTGGGGAGTAGGTGTTTGGGGCAAGAGTAGCAGCAGGGAGATGGTGAGGAGCTTTTGAAACCATCCAGATGAGAGGTACTATGGCTTGAATCAAGAGGAAAAAAAGATGTAATTGCATTTGGGAAGTATTTTTATTTTGTCCTTTTTTAAAAAAATTGAACTATAGTGATAGGGTGTCTTTTTAAGGTAGAGCCAACAAGATTTGATGATATATTGAATGTAGGCTATGAGAGAGGAAAGGAGTCAAGAATGCACCAAGATGTGGCCTTGTAAAATGGCAGAGAATGGAGAATGAGTCCAGATGTATCTGAGAGTCTGGAAGAACAGACATACTGGGTCTCTTTTTTATGGCTCTGATTCGAGGCCCAAGTCCTTCCATCTACACAATTCCCCACCAGGCCTGCACAGGGGGACTCCAACGGGCTGCCCAGCTTTGCCTCAGAACTACTTCTCTTGACTTCCTTCTAGAGTGTCATCCTGGCTCTTTCTACTGAACTGTACCTGAATGTTGGATGCTATCCATCCATCCATCCATCCATCCATCCATCTATCCATCCATCCACCAATCCATCCATCCATCCATCCATCCATCCATCCATCCATCTAATCAACCACTCATCCATCATCAAATGTAAGAACTTATCATGTAAAAGACACTGATCTAGGTACAAGAGTTACAACAGCAACCAGGACAGCCGTGGTCACCGCCCTCAAAGCTTAAGCTTCCTCTGGACACTCAGGCTAAGGAAGTATCTATCTACCATCTACCTACATACCTAGTTCCATGCCATCGTAATTTAACTTGCTAATCACTCAGAGGAGACCTGGGCGGCTCTTGATTTTACCTCTCCTACGTCATGTCTTTGACAACCAGGTGCTCAGTTACTGTGGTGACTGGAAGAATTTGAAGCCCTCAGAGAAATGCATCTTAGGCTCAGAATTGTTTCCAATCCTCTTTATCAACCACAGATTCCATGATTCCATGGGTTTCTACAGAACACTGAGGAAGACAATTGAGAACCCCAGTGGAACTCTTTCCGACTACTCACATGTGTTATCTTGGAAACCCAACTAGCATGACCCAGGCTAATGTGATGACCAGGGGTGTTGGGACCTAGAACTTGACCCATCCACTAGAGAGAGGCCACGCCTAGGAAGAGCCAAGCACAGGTTCTGAAAGGAAGTCCAATCAGGCAGCAGATCGTAGTGGTGGGAGGAGGATTATATTCAGGAAGGCAGTGCCCAGTACCACGTGGATGGGAAACTGAGGAATACTGCCATTCTCTCAGGACAAGGTCTGACTGTCCAGAATCTCTGATGAGGCCATCTGTCAGCAGCGAGGGCATGGCTTGGGAAATACCCAGGTGGTGATGTGAACATTCACGCATGGCTTTGGACTGCTTGTGGGTCTGGGACTTCAAAGGCCCTTTTGAACCATTAACGCATCACTCTACACACTGAGCGTTTGGGCACAATTACCCCTCATTATATAAACCACAAAGAAGGTGCTTAGAGAGTTAGGGCACCGTTGCAAGTCTTCCTGGCTTTTAGCCCCATCCCTAAACTGCTGCTTCTGCCAAAGGGACTCCTGTAGGCCACAGTGCCTTGCCGTGGGAACTGGACAGCCTTGATCTACGGAAGGTGGAAACTGGAAACGAGCCCAAAAGCCGTCCGCAAGTACTGAGGCATAACCGTGAGCCAGGCCCTCCAGTCATTACATCAATCCAGCATCTCCTTCAATCCTCTGTGTGAGGCAGGCGCCATTACCCTTGTCTCCCATTGTATGGAGGAAACGGAGGGGCTTGGAGAGGTACCCCAGCACTGCCCACTCTTCCTGGAATCCACAGACATGGATTTGAATCTTGGTCTGACCACGTACAGGGGAAAGTGAGAAAGTTGTGAGAAATCTCTGATGCTCAGCTTCCTCAACCATGGAACAGGTGAAGAATACCACTTCAGAGGGTTGTGGTGGGGATTCAAGTGACTTAGAATATGGAAAGTATCTGGCATATAGTTAGGCATGAATCTACATTTGTGCCCACCCACCCCTCGTGGATTCTGGGGAACCCAAACCATGGGGATGTTAAGGGGGGAAAAGGCATTCTTATCCAAGTGATTCATGATTTGAAGGGGCCAGGTGACAGGGCTCATGCGAAAGGGGTGGGTAGCATGTAGGACTGCCAGATCCTACAATTTAATTTAGCAAATTAAAATACAGGATGCCCAGTTAAATTTTAATTTTTAATTTTAATTTCAGATAAAACAACAGATAACTTTCTAGTTAAGTATGTCCCAAGTGGCACACCTGTATTTTATATGGCAAAAAAATGTGGGCTGCAAACCAGGTTGGAACCCATAGCTGGTCTCCTAGAGCCAGCAGCTTGGGCTCCCAGTGTGAGATGCTGGAGGAGCGGGGCAGGGCCTGCAGGCACCATCCCCTCAAGGTGCTCTGTTGGGCCCAAGGGCTTCACAAAAGAGTAATTGACTAGTAATTATCATCAGTTAGAAGCTCTGCGCAGGCCTTTTTAGCATAGAAGTGATTCTAGTTCCTAAAAGGATTTGCAGACTTGAACAAATGCCTTCCCTAATCAGTACAAATTGTTCCTTTAAGCAGGAGAGAGCTGTGAGTCCGTTGTTTCTCCTTCCAGTTAATGAGTAGTCAGCATCATTTCTGGGGGTTTGGACTCTCGCTCGTGCCCCTGGGATGCATGGTGATGGTGAAGAAGGTGGGGTTGGCATTGGGGTGGTCGGGAGGACTTCTGGAGTGTCCCGGCCCGGCGGTTGGTTCAGGACTAGAGGCAGCTGACTTAAGTAGAGGCTCTGCCTTTATAAACTGTGTGTCCGGGGACAAGTTCTTAATCCTTTCGGACACAACTTTCTCACCTGTAAATGCGAATAATGATCAATCGTGCCCTACTTCCCAAAACTGACCTGACTTGTCGAATAGGAGAATGTGTGTTATCAGGGCCTCCCCGGTGGAGAGGCCCCCATCACCATCCACAGTCCCGAGTCCCCACTCCCTTATTGTCTTCATTGCCAAAACTTTGAGAAACAGATTGCACCCAAGGCATCCAGATTTGAAAAACCAAAACCAAAACCAGAACCCAGCTGGTTCTATATTTACATTCTTCCTCTCCTTCCCCTGCCTTGTGCTCAAATGCTCATGCCTCAGTGGGGTGTGTCCCTTTGGGTCCCATCTCAGCGCAGGGACAGAAAGACCTGGGTCTGTTGATGTCATGTTGGAGCTATTCTGACTTTCTCCAAGGTCCAGCTTTGTCACCAGGATGTGCTTTCCACCCTTCTGCCCCAGGCTGAGCTCACCCTTGCCCACTGCCCGCAGCCCCTCACTCCTGCCTGCTCTCAGCCCTGCCTTTGCGTGTGTGTGTGTGTGTGTGTGTGTGTGTGTGTGTGTGTTTGTGTGTCCCTTAAATTAGGCAAATGGCGGAAGGGAAGGGATCCTTCTAGTCAGAGAGGCTGGCATCCCTGCCACACTGTGAAGCCTGCTTTGAAGCTGTGCTGACCAGGGTTGTTATGTGACCCCAGTGAGACTCCTGGGTGGCCCAGAGTGACAGCCAGGTCCCTTGGCTCTGTTTCAGCAAAAAAGAGAAAGGGGAGGGTGGGCAGGAAGCTTCTGCAGTAGGATAGTACCCTTGCTCTCTCAAAGAGAGAGGCCATTTGACCAAGAACATCAACTAAAGTTGTTCTAAATCTGATAGAGTGTAAATTACAGAACAGCCTAAGAAAAATCATAACTTAATTCCTTTAGTTCCAGTAGAGAACTAGACAAAGGGAAGTCCAGAAGGGGACGGCTGCTCGTTCCTCCAACCCGAGCACTGATGCAGACTTATTCAGAGGTCTTAGCAGTCGGCCCTCCACCTGCAGGGACAGCATGTGAAGCGAAGGAGCCCAGGAGGCCAGCTTCCCCCGGCAGAGCCCTGCTGCTTCACACCCACTGTTGCACCGGAAGCCCTTGGCCGGATTATAACGATGAGTATCCCTGTTTTCCAGATTTGGAAACCGAGACCTGGTTTCCTGAGATCACTCTGTTAGTGAAGAGCAGAGTTGGGGCCGGAGCTGGGTGCTTCCCCTACTCCACCGAGGCTGCCTGCCCAGCATCTGTTCGTCTCTTCAGGTTTTTCTTGATGCATGATCACTGGCTTGACCTCATTTTAAACAATAAGCTATTACCGAAAAGAAGGCTTCCCCAGAAGCTCAGCAGGCCCTGGGGATTATTCAGATGAAGAGTCTACGCAAAGGATCCAGTGCCTGCTGAGTGTGGACACCGGGTGGGGCATTTGCACAAATATTTCATATTCATTAGGAGTCGGACGTGGGTGTGGTTACCTTCACGTCACCAGCGGGGCTTGGAGAGGCCAGGGCAACTTACTCACGGGGGTGCAAAAGGTAAGTGGCTAAGCCAGAACTTAGAGCCACTTTTCGTTTCCCCTCACACCCACCCGAGTAACTCTGAATGCCAGAAAGCCAGACATTATCTTAAGAAATACTTATTTACCCATTAAAGGAGCAGAGATTTTTGCACATCCAAAAAAATCTAAAATCTTATTGTGACCCACGAGGCTCTGTGGGACCTTTCCAGATGTATCTCTCACCCCTTTTGCCTCATGAAGGATATTTCCGCAGCTCCACATTTCTTCCCATCTTCTGGGACTCCCTTTCCCTGAAACATTTGTATGGATGGAGCCTTCTCATCGTTGCCAATTCACATGACACCTTCTGCAGGGAGCCCCCTCCCCCATTTACATTGGTGCCCCCATCCTAAATTGTCACTTAGCCTATTACTCAGGCTTATTTTTTTAATATTTTCTTATTATCTGAAAACATCTTACTAATTTTTCACTTGTTCATTATGTGTCTCCCTTACTAGATCGGGCGTTCCTTGTCTCCCTTGACACCTGCTTTGTTCTGGTGCCTTGAATAGCACCTAACAAGCGGTAGTTGCCCTGAAAAGATTTGTTGAAAAATGACTGAACTCAATGAGACTTCCTGTCTTGCAACAATGTTATTCCTGATCTCCATCTTGACCAGGACTATTCTTAGCACTGAAACTTTATTTCTTTCTTAACAAATCTCATTAAAACCATCCTTACCTCCAAAGTAGCCATCGCTTTAAGCAGATGGTTGAATCAAGGCCAGGAGGTGAAGGTGTGGGGCAGCGCGGATTACCCACAATGCTGGCCTGGAAGCAGGGGGGATGTGTACCTAGGTAGGTGCGGGGGTGGGGGTGGGGCCCTCAGGAAGATCCATCCGGCTTTCTGCAATAATGTAAAAAGAAAACTTTCAAATACCACAATTTGCAAATGAAGACCTTTAAAATAATGGGACGGCAGCTCTGGAATGGGATTATTAGGATAATGCGATGTTTAAGTGGGCGCTTTCCCTCTCAAGGACCTGCCTGAATTCTGCTGAGCTCATTCCACGAGAGACCTCAGAGAGATCAGTTATGACTTTTATTAAAGTCAAACCAATACCTGTATTCGCAGCCGCCTGGAGGAAATTTCTTTCTGTAACTCTGATTGAAGTTTAATGGGAACTACACAAAGAAAATTTACTTAACCTCCTCACCCATCTCTTCCACCGTGGAAGTCTGTTCATCACGTGCTCTGCTCCCAGGAGACACTATCCAAGATAGCACTTCTCAATCTCATAATATTTTTCAGAGTAAAATAGGGAAGACAGATGCAGACCCCAGCTACGCCAGAATGCCATGTAGTCGACGTCTGATTTCACTTACAGGAACAATGCAGGCGTTTTCTCAAGGGTTTGCGCATTAGTGTTTTACAGATGACAAAATAAAAGGCATATGAACTACCAAGAAATTATGGTACATGCATGTGAAAGTATATGGATACAGAGCCCCGGCTGATATGCTCCTGATTGGTTCGTGCTGCTGGTCAACCTCAGCTCCAAGCACATGGGGCAAGACAGGCACCTGCTCTTACACTGGAAATAAAAACTGTGAGTGGCACCTTTCATTCCAGAAAGACCCAGACATCATATTATTAGCATCTGTTGGTCTGTAGCATTTTATAGTTGGAAAGTACTGAAAATCTCAATTTTCTTATGAAATTTACATACATACGTACAAAGCACAGGTTTAAGTTCATATAAAAACCTAAATGTTCGATTTGTATAAAATATTAAATAGTGAATTATCTATGTAAACATCACTTAAGTCAAGGGATAAGATGTTTTAAGACCCTAAAGCCCACCATGAACCCATTCCTGGTCACGATTGCTTCTTGCTTTCTGACTTTGATCGTAATTGCTTCTTTGCTTGATTGGACAGCATTTCTATAGACAATATAGTTTCGTTTTACCAAATCAAACATCATACGAGGTGCACTCCTTTGCGTCTGGCTTCTTTTGGTCAACATTTTGCTTTTAAGGTTTGCTCATGAATCTTAAAAGAATGTTCTTCTGTGTGTACAGAGATCATTTGATTTGCTGTTTGGTGTTCCACGGTACCTATACCACAGTTTCCTTTTCGAGTTTCCTGTCAATGCATTTGGGTTTGAGTTTGGCTTGTTTCCAGTTTGGGGCTATTGCAAACAATAGACAATAATATTCTTGTGCCCACATTGTGGTTCACATCTGCATGAGTTTCTCTAGCGAGTTGTCAGGCTATGATCCTTGGGCTAGTTCTGGCCCATCACTTGTTTTTATAAAGTTTTATTGGAATACAGGCATGCCCGTTTGTTTACATACCATCTATGGCTGTTTTTACCCTCTGGATGCAGAGCTGGCTCGTTACAGCAGAGACCACAGGGCTTGCAGAGCTGATGATATTTACTATCTAGCCCTTTTCAGAAAAGGTTTGCTGATCCCGGCTCTAGGACATAGGCTTATGAAGAAGTTGCATGGGCATAGGATTTGCAGACTTTCAACCATAGTAGATACTGCCAGCTTTTCTTTTCTAGCAAACTTCTTTTTACAATTTTCCGTATTTTATTATGAAAATTATATTTCAAAGTTTACTACTGCATATTCAAGACACAGTATTACTGTACAGCTTCAGGGTTTTATCAAAAAGGATGAAAAACTACTCATTATTCTAACTATACTCCGTGCTAAATCTCAAACGTGGCTGAACACCGAATGAAAAATAAGGCTTATTTAGGTAATCATTGATGGTCCACGGGTTGTTTCAAATTTTGCAATAGAAAGTCCTTATCATCTGACCGCTTGTTTGGTGGGATTGCCAATCCCTTGGTATTTTGGTGTACTTTCTGTATTTCAGATGACTGCTATTACAATTTTGTCTTGTCTTTGAGGGACCTATATAAACTTCTTTACAACTATGCCAGCCATTTGACCCAGCGGCCATTCAGTTTGAATGCACAAGCCTTCAGTTATAAAGGATTAAAGAAATACCATGTGTTTTTAGGATTTGAGTCAAGGGGACTCCTTTGTTCATTGATCTTTTTCTGGCCATCTTCAAAAGTCTCTTGTCCGTCGTCAGCTGCAGCTTCTTCGCTCTGCTGGTATTCCAACACCAGACCATCCTGCCACTTTCTACTTTAGTGAATTCCACCCCATCCATCTCTTCTCCTATAAACCAGTGAAGGAAGGCCTGGTGACCATTACAGAAAACTGTTCCCATATGAGTTTTTAAAAATTCGTGAATAATGGTGCTGTTGCCCATAAGCGTGGATGCCAGCTCAAGGCCCCAAGAAGGGATTTCCCACATGACCCCCGGGAGGCCCTGAAGAGTGCCCCCCGCAGCCACATTGATGCCGGTGGGTAACTGCGCCACAAAAGAGCTCTGTTCTTGTTCTAGGTGGTCAGTATCTGCTCTTCCACCTCTTCCGTGGACATGGGACCTGAAGGACAGTGACCACGGTGAGGCAGGGCCCATGTCTCAGCTCATGGGCTACTGACATATACTTAGCATGGACCATTTGCTGAGTGAGTTCTGGCTCTGCGAGGGCCCTGTACTGCCAACTGCCTTTAGCTCTCAACAGAGCAATGTTGGCATAAAGTGTTGGTCTTCTTTCATTGAAAGAAATGGAGAGGCAGGCAATTTCAAGCTAGCATGGCAGCTTGATGATTATCAAGAACTCAGACCTCTTTCATCTTTCTGCTCCTCCATCCTCAGCCAGGGAGTCCACCTTAAATTGGGGCTTTAGCCATCAACTGCACTCCAAGTGGCAGTTAGGAGGGTGGGGAGAGCAAACAAGTGCATCCCAGCTGCCTTCCTCCTTTTAAAGAGCTTTCTCAGAAGTTCCACCTGACAACTTCCACTTATATCTCTTAGGTCAGGACGTAAAGTAAGGCTACTCCCGCTGTAAAGGGAGGTGGGAAATGTAGTCTCCTTGTTGTGCATAGTATGACACTGAATAAGACCAAGAAGGGGGGAGCAGAATTTGGATGGGAAGAGCACAGTCTCCACCAAGTGGAGGGATGTCACAGCATCATAGGGCAAGAGCACAGCTGGACCTGCAGCTTGGGTCAGTGATGTTAGGAATCTCCTCTCCAGGGGACACATAGTACTTGCTTTGTACTCCCTTTCTACTCACCTGCTTTCTGTGTTGCCTGTGGTTTCTTCTCCCTGTAACTTCAGCATGCATATGGTATGTTGCATATGGAACTAACTCTAACCTCAACTGTACATTTCAACTGGAATTCCCATGACCAGGTGCTGACCAGGTGTTGACTCTTATTTATATTCTGGAGTAGGGATGGTTTGGTTGGCCCACGGCTGGCCTTGGGGCAAGTGCCCAGCTCTGGTCCAAATGTGTGTTTGAGAAAAGGGAAGGCAAGAACATGCAGAACATGGAGCAGCTCTTTATTGGGTGGGAGGACTCTCTCAAGGGGGCTGGGGGCAAGGCAAATGATGACACGTTCTCACTGTGCATGTTCGGTGGCATAATGATTATTAGAGGTCGGATAGTATTCTGCCTCAACCTTCCACACAGAGGAGACACACGATCATTTTAGGATTGCCAGTAGAAAGTTTACCTAGAGTTAGTTTTAGATTTTAAAATTGGTGGGACTGGGAAACTTCCACTTGGAGGATCATGAAACGTATCTGCTTCTAGAGGGAAACAGGAAATTTTTATTGAGAAGACCCTCATTTCATTCTGTGAAGAGCAAGTAAGGGTGATTCTTTCAGTCTATACTCAAACCACAACGCCATCTTGCAGATGTAAGTCAGTAGTTACGCCCCACTGTTCTCGGGTAAGCAGAGAACTGGTGACATGGCCCAAATGTGCTCTGAGATGTTGACTGTTCCATACGTTGCTATAGATCAGCTAGGTCTTCAGCAGGACCAGGCCCTTGTGGAGAGATCATTTTTCTAGAAATAAATTTTAAAAGGACTTCCCAGGAATGTCTTCACTCATTTCCTAGGAGATGTCTATGTGTCTTTTTCAATTATATGTTACTGAGATCATGAGCCTATATTCAACAATGGGGTACGCCTGATAATCTCTTCATCTCACACTGGAAGTGGAAGACTGTGAAGTAGAACTGGAAGGATTTAATGTAATCTTTGGGAAACATACTGTTGACCACGTGACTACCTGCCACACCATGGGGCCTGACCTTGACCGGGGGATAGGAGTGGGGTATAGAGATAGATATTCTCACTGTCAGTCTTCTGGGAAGGAAATGAAGTGTGCCTTGGAATATGGGAAAGGAGAATCTCACAGTCTTTCCAGGGCTTGCTGTCCATGGAGAGGGACACAATCAACAGGGCCTCCCTTCTGGCCCAGCAACATGGCAATAGTTCTGAAGGGAGAAGCAAAGGTGGCCAGGAATGACCTCAGGGGAGAGCACAACTGACGGACTGTAGGAATAGGTCTATCTGATATCCAGTTCTAATTTTCTCTTTTCTTCTGTTAGCCTTATGCATGTGTCTCCCCACACCCGCCTACTGCCACACCCTCTTACCGTGCGGAATGTTCTTTGGAGGAATGAATGGAAGGTTTTGTATCCAGACTTGGAGCAAAGCAGCAAAGAATAACGCAGAGCAGCATAGAGGAAGAGCGACAGAATAGCAAAAGATGACCTGAGAGAAACCTCCAGTAAAAGGTAGCAATCAATAACTACTATTATTTAAATATCTTTAAAAGATAATTGACTATTTAAAGGAAAAATAATAATAATGCATCACGAGGTGTGGTGTCAAAGCTGGATCTATGACTAGAGTAACACAGAAGTTGGGAGTAGAGACCTAGAAGTATGTTGCAAGGTTCTCATACTATATGTGTAGCAGTATCCTTATTGCAGGTTGAACGTATGGAGTTAAAGATGTATACCATAAAACTCAAAAGCAACTACTAACACAGCACAACAAAGAGCTACAGCTAATAAACCAACAGGAGATAAAGAGAATCAGAAAAATATACCCAATTAATTCAAAAGAAGGCAAAAAAAAAAAAAAAGACAAAGAATAGCTGGGACGAAGAGAAAGCAACATTGATGGTAGATTTAAACCCAATCACATTAATAAAAACAACAAAGTTATAAATGGTCTATATAATCCCATTAAAAGGCATAGATTATCAGAGTAGATTATAAAACAAATGTATTCTGCCTATAAGAAACCCACTTCATATATAAAGACGTAAGTGGGTTTAAAGTAAAAGGATAGAAAAAGATACGTGAAGTTAATACGAGTCAAAAGAAAGCTAGTGTGCCTATATTAATATCAAAATAGATTTCAGAGTAGAAAATACTACCAGAAATAAAGAGTATTATTTCATAATCACAAAAGGGGCAATTTATCAAGAAGACAACAATCCTAAATGTTTACTCACCTAATAACAGAGCAACAAAATATACGAAGTGAAAACTGATAGACGTTAAAGAGAAATAAATCAATCCACAACGATAGTCAAAGATTTCAGTATTCCTCTCTCAAAAGTTGTTACAACGATAGGTGGAAAATCGACAAGAATATAGAAGGCGTGAACAGCACAATCAACCGACTTACTGACATTTATAAACATTCCACCCAATAACAGGAGAATATATGTTCTTTTCAAGTATGTGTGGAATATTCACCATGATAGACCATATTCTAGACCATAAAATAAGTCTCAATACTTTCAACGAATGCGTGTCATCAAAGTATGTTTTCTGACCACAAATATATGAAATCAGAAATCAGTAACAGAACGATACATAGAAAATCTCTAGATATTTGAAGTTAACACAATTTAAATAACTTATATCTCAAAGAAAAAAACAATAAACAAAGGAAATTAGAAAGTATTTTGGCCTGAATATAAGTGAAAATATACCATATCACAATTACGGCATGTAGCTGAAGCTTGAGGGAAATTTGTAACATTACATTCTTATCTTAAAAAGAAGAATGGTCTCAAATCAATGGCCTCAGCTTCGACCTTAAGAAACTAGATAACAGGGGCACCTGGGTGGCTCAGTTGGTTAAGCGGCTGCTTTTGCCTCAGGTCATGATCTCTGTCCTGGGATGGAGCCCTGGGCTCCCGGCTTAGCAGGGAGTCTGCTTCTCCCTCTCCCTCTGCCCACCCTCCCCATTCATGCTCTCTCTCTCTCTCACACACACACAAATAAATAAATAAAATCTTAAAAAAAAAAAAAAAAGAAGAAGAAGCTAGATAACAAAGAGTAAATGAAACCCAAAGGAAGCAGGAGAAAAGAAATAATAAAAACCAGAGTGGAACTCAATGAGAAACAGAAAACAATAGAGAATTAACAATGAAACCAAGAGCTGGTTTTTTGAGATCTTAAAATTGATAAATCTCTAGCCAGACTGATCAGAGAGAGAGAAGACACACCCTCACTAATTACTAGGAAAATGCAAATTTAAACTATAATGAGATACTTTATACATCTATTGGACTGTCTAAAAGGAATAACCATACCAAGTATTGGCAAAGGCGCGGAACAACTGAATCTCATATGCTGCTGAGGGGAATATAATAAAATGGTAGAACCACTTAGAAAACAGTTGGCAGTTTCTTAAAAGTTTAAACATTCACCTACCATATAACCTGGCCATTCCATTTGTAGGCACTAAACAGAAATGAAAGCATATGTCCATACAAAGACTCGTGTATAAATGTTTACAGCACCTTTAGTTGTAATAGCCCAAACCTGGAAACAACCCAAATGTCCATCAATAGGTGAATGAATAGACAAATTTTTGTATAGTCATAGAGCAGAATACAGTCAGTAATAAAGAGTAAAATATTGATACATGCAAGAATAGAAATGAATCTCACAACAGTTTTATTGACTGAAAGAATCCAGACAACAAAAAAGAGTATATATGATGTTATTTCATTTATATAAAATTCTATAAACAAAAACCAAATTATAGTGACAGAAAGTGGACCGGTGATTGCCTGGGCAAGAAGAGACAGAAAACGGGGTTATAGGGGGCAACAGGGAAAGTTTGGGGTGTGGCAGATAGGTTTATTTTCTGGATTGTGGTGATAATTTCACAGATGTGTACATGGGGCAAAACTTACCAAATTATGTTTTATAAACATATGTGTCATTTATTGTATGTCAGCTATACCTCAATAAAGCTGCGAAATGCATGAAACTATCAGAAAAGATCAAGATTTGAAGAACCAAAGATACCTAAAAATAAGATATAAGAATCAGTGAACCAGAAGACAGAACTGAAGATATCATCTGGACTGCAGCAGGAATAGTCAATGGAAGAACCAGAAGAAAAGAACATATTAAAGAAAATTGAGATGAAATGAGCATATATTCTTAGAAAACATTAACTTATCAGGAAGTACCCAAAGAGTTCCATAATCATTAAAGAAATGTGAACAGTTAAAAGTCTTCCCATAAAGGAAACTCCAGATCCAGAAGGTTTTTTCAGTGAATTCGACTAAACATTCAAGGGAACAAATATTCCAATCTTACGTAAGCATTCCAAAGCACCAAAAATGGGAGTAGTTTCTACCTGCTTTGTGAAGTTCGCATCACTATGATACCCACACCTGACAAAGACAGTATGAGAAAGTAAATTACAGATCACTCTCTCTCATGAACCACAGGTGCAAAAATCGAAAACAAAGCACCAGCCAGTGGCATCCAGCAATGTATCGAAATGATAATACATCTGACCAAATGGGGTTGATTCCAGGAATCCAAGGTTAGTTTAACACACAGAAATTCTGAGTAGCTAGGAAAATCCATTTTTGTCCTCCTGCTGCTGCTTCTTCCGGCTGTCATGTGGACATATGTGCTGAACCGTGAAGTGACCTTGAGAGGAAAGCTATACTCTAAGGACTGTAAAGCAGAAAGATAGGAACCTAAATCCCTGATGACATCAAGAAACCACCCTGCCAGCTGTGGACTGCCCACCTTCTGACTTCTTCTATGTGAAAGCTAAATAAAGTCTTATCTTGTTTAAAGTATTGTCATGCTTTTAAATACAAATAAATATACATATATGTATGTGTGTATATATATACACATGTATATATAATGTAATGTATATTACATTATATATAATGTAATGTATATACACATGTATATATAATGTAATGTATAT